>NW_006921712.1:3143367-3167314 GCF_000298275.1 Orycteropus afer afer
CCATCTCATTAAAGGTCTTCCCCTTTTTTGCTGACCCTTTACTTTGCCAATCATGATATCCTGCACCAAGGACTGTTCCCTTCTGATAACATGACCAAAATATATGAGGTGAAGTCTGGCCATTCTTGCTTCTAAGAAACTTTCCAGCTATACTTATAAGACAGATTTGTTCATTCTTCTGGCCACACCAAAACCTAAACTCTTGCCATCGAGTCAATTCCAACTCATAGTTACTCCCATTGGGTTACTGAAGTAGTAAATCTTTACGGAAGTAGATTGCCCCATCTTCCTCCAATGGAGTGGCTGGTGAATTTGAACCACCAGCCTTCTGTTTAGCAGTCCAAGGTATATTCAGTATTCTTTACCAACATCATAATTCAAGTGCATCAAATTCTTCAGTTTTCCTTATTCATTGCCCTTCTTTCACATGCATATGGGGCTATTGGAAATACACTAACTTGGCTCAGGCATACCTTAATCTTCAAAGTGACATCTTTGTTCTTTAACAACATAAAGTGCTATTTTGCAGCAGATTTTCTGAATGCAATGCATCATTTGATTTGTTGACTGCTAATGAAATCTTTGACAACTTCAGTCTTTTCTCCAATTATTTTAATGTTGCTTATTGGTCAAGATGTGAGGATTTGTGCTTTCTTTATGTTCAGATGAAAGCCATACTGAAGGCTATAGTCTTTGATTTTCATCAGTAAGTACTTCAAGACCTCTTCACTCTCAGTAAGTAAGGTTATGTCATCCACATATCACAAATTGTTAATGGGTCTTTCTCCAGTCCTGATGCCTTATTCTTTTTCATATTGTCCAACTTCTCAGATTGTTTGCTCAGCGTACAGATTGAGTAAGTATGGTGAAAGAATAAAGCCTTGCCTGATTTTAAACCATATCCTTGTTCTTTTCAAATGACTGCCTTTTGGTCTAGGTACAGGTTCCTTCTGAGCAAAATTAAGTGTCCTGTTATTTCCATTCTTCACAATGTTATCCATAATTTCTTATATCCACACAGTCAAATGCATTTGTGTAGTCAATAAAATACAGTTAAACATCATTGTGGTATTCTTTGTTTTCAGCCAAGATCCATCTTACATATCAGCAATGATATCCCTCATTCCACGACCTCTTCTAGATCTTTGAATTTCTGGCAGTTCCCTGCCTATGTACTGCCGCCACTGTATTTGAATTATTTTTAGCAAAATTTTACTTATGTGTGATAATTATGATATTGTTCAATAATTTCCACATTCTGTTGGATTACCTTTCTTTGGAATGGTCATAAATATGGATCTCTTTCAGTCAGTTGGCCATGTAGCTGTCTTCCAAATTTCTTGGCATAAATTAGTGAGCACTTCCAGCATTGTATCCATTTATTGCAACATCTTAATGAGTGTTCCGTCAGTTGGGGACATAATAGTTTAGTATAGTAGATTGGGAGAGAAATTGGGAGGATGTGATTGAATACAGGGAGAAAAGTGAATAGAGGAGGATTTTCAGGTCTAAACTCTGGAAAAATGATGTCTTTAATGGAGATGATCTAAGTGAGCATATACTGTGTCAGCAGGCATTTTGTATCCATGAATCTGCAGCTTGGGAGAGGTCCTTAGCATATGTAAGTGGTACCTAAACCATGAAATTGGATGAACTGACCCAAGGAAGCCATTAAGTGTGAGATAAGCAATTAGCTTAACTAATCAAGACTCTAAGAGATAAAACTTTTAAGAGATAGGTCTTTTACACTGGAGTATGATATTGAATTTTGGCATATATTGGTTCTCTAGTGCTGCTATAACAGAAATACAAGTGAATGACTTTAACAAATGAGGATTTATTCTTTTACAGTTTAAGAGGCTAACAGTCTTGAGTTCAAAGTGACATCTCTAGGTGCTGATTGAAAGCCCCTCAACCTTGGGCTTCAGCTCTGCCTCTTGCTTCCAGCCCACTAAATCTGGAGACTTCTCTTAGATAACTGTTGGCTGATGAGGCTGACAACCCTGAGGTCAACAAGTAAAATGTCACAGTCCCAAAATTATCAAGCAATATGGCAGGTTACTAGTTCAAGTCCAGAAACAGTCTCAAGATTGATAGACAACATAACATGGCAGGCCTCTGAGATGAAGACTCAGACAAATGCAGGATCCAGATATGCCAAAAAGTGCAATACCTTTCTCAAAGTGCCTTCTTATACTGGAAGGAGACTACATCCTTAAGGCAGCTACTCAGCTGTTCACAGTAGATTCCACCATGGAGTTGATTACCAGTCTCATCATAGGGAATCACTTCATCCAGTTGCCCAGCCACTCAAAACTGGGCCCAAGCAAGCTGACATATAACCTTAACTACCACAGAAAAGATTCAGGTTGCTTGGTTCTACAATCGACACCAGTGGAAGCAGCAGTCAGGATATCAGATGACGTATAGCACTAGGCAAATTGGCTGCAAAGGACTTCTCTCAAGTGCTGAAGAGCGTAGATGTCTCCTTGAGGACTAAGGTGTGCCTGACCCAAGCCATGGTATTTTCATTCACCTCATATGCATGTGAGAGCTGGACAATGAATAAGGAAGACTGAAGAAGAGTTGATGCTTTTGAGTTGTGGTGCTGGCAAAGAATGCTGAAAGTACCATGGACTGCTAAAAGATCTAACAGATCTGTCCTGGCCAAAGTGCAGCCAGAATGCTCCTTGGAAGTGAGAATGGCCAGACTTCATCTCACCTACTTTGGTCATATTGTCAGAAGGGACCATTCTTTGGAGAAGGATGTCATGCGTGATAAGGTGGAGGGTCGATGAAAGAGGGGAAGGCCTTCACTGAGATGGATTGACACAATGGCTGTGACAGTGGGCTCAGGATAGCAAGGACCATGGAGCTGGTGTGGGACCAGGCAGTGTTTTGTTCTAGTGTGCATAGAGTTACTATGAGTTGGGACAACTCAATGGCACCTAAAAACAACAAACACAATTCCACCCTTTGGCACTTATACAGATCTCCTTCATTCGATGGCCCAAGGCTCTTAGTCTATCTATGTGGTGACCTCACTCCCTTGGCCTGGCAGGGCCCATTCCTCTGTCCTTTGGGCATAGTAGCCCTGCTCCCTTACTTTTGGGCAGCAGCTATGGCTCCATCCCACTAGCTTTCATGAGCAACAGCCCCACACTCCAGAACCAAGTTGGTGAAGCTCTGATTCTCTGAAACCTAGGAGGCTGTGGTGGTTTCACCTCCAGAGGCCTTAGTCCTCCCCTTTGAGGCTGAGGCAGCTCTGCTTCCCTTTTTTTTTTTTTTTTTTAATATCTCGGATTCTGCTAATTAATGCCTGAAGGTAACCCACTCCTCCAGGAACCTGCTTGCCCAAAAGCATCCAGCTTTTTCTTCTGTGGGCTAGTAAGGCTGTTGCTCTGTCTCACGTTGGTCTCTTGGCTCTGTTGCCACTGTCTCTCTGCCAATCTCTTTGCTGGTCTCTTTGTCAGTATCAGCACAGGGATCTTAGGTCCAACAACACACTACATTCCTGTTTCCACATTTTTAGTATCTGTTAGAACATCACCCCACAATCTTGGTACCAAATTCTGTTTTGGTTCTCTAGTGCTGCTCTAGCAGAAAATACCACAAGTGAATGCCTTTAACAAACAGGAATTTATTCTCTTACAGTTTAGGATGCTAGAAGTCTGAGTTTAAAGTGTCAAATCTAGGGGCTGGGTTAAAGCCCTTCAACCTTGGGCTTCAGCTCTGCCTCTTGCTCCTCTCAAAGCTTCTTTTTATGTACAGGAAGCAGACCACATCTCTAAGGCATCTACTCAGCTGCTCACAGTAGATTCCATGGAGCTGATTATTAGTCTCATCATGGGAAGTCACTACATGCAGCTGCCCAGACCATTCAAAATCAGGCCCAGCCAAGTTGACACATAACCACAGGGCAGACACTCTAAAAGTCAGAAATTAAGTTTAAGACAAGCTTTGTTTCCATAAGAATGGTTGAATTAATATGAAAAGACTACTTATGCCCTTGAATTATTTTGTTCATGATGAGAAAGGGAATGGCGAAGTGCCACACATTGAGAATCTTAGGTATCATAAATGCATTTAGGAGCAGTTTGGTAAACCTGGAAATTGTTGTTGTTGTTGTTATGTGCCATCGAGTCAGACCCAACTCATAGCGAACCCTCCTTGGGTTTCCGAGGCAGTATCACTACGAAAGTAGATTTCCCCATCTTCCTTCCAAGGAGTGGCTCTGGTAGCATAGTGCCTAATGCACTTGACTGCTAACCAGAAGACTGGTGGTTCAAACCCACCAGCCAAACCTGGAAATAGATTACTGAAAATAGATGACCACTGACATACCTATATGACTGACCATCGGCAAATCACTTAATTTCTTTGAACATCTTTTTCCTAACTGAATGCAAGAAATAATCATGCTGGTTATTTAAATAACATTCTCCTGAGGAGTAATAAGATCGGGGCCATAAACAGTATTGAATTGCATTGATAAAAATGGCATAAAAATAAAGTAAGCTATTGATTATCCATGTGTGATTCATTTATATTTTGGCTTACTTTTAATCCCAGGTGCAGTGGCCTGTCAGTGAACACACATTTGGGTGGAAAATTAACAGTACACTGTTTTTCCTCAGACATTACAAATGAATTATTTAACTTTCTTAACTCAAACTTACTCTGAAGGTGCTCCCCAGAAACTTTCCAAAGTCAAATGTGACATTTTGGGATTTCAAAACTTGAAAGGAGAGGAGCTGAGAAATGAACTCAGACAATCTGGCTCAGGAATAGCTCAAGCACTTAGTCTCTACACTGCATACCACCACCTACCACAGACATGGGAAGGCCATGCATTTTAAAATGAAAGCACCAAGACCACAGAGATTTTTTGTTTAATTTTGTTTTGTTCTCAGCTGTGTCCCCAGCAACTAGAATAATACTGGGAATGTGGTAGATTTTTCAGTCAATATTTATTGTATGAATGAGTGGTTGAGGATTTTATGTGTGGATATCTGATTAACCATAATATATTAGCAATGCATAAAGGTGTATTTGTATGTGTCAATATGGATTCTGAAGATGTCAATGACCTGAAAATAAAATGGTCTCCAGATAAGAAAAGACATCATTGTCTCACACTCTATACTTCCATGAATTTTGTGTTTATTCCTTATTAAACATTACATTATTAAATTATTGATTCCTGTGTCTGCTATTATAATTTTCCACTTTATTTAAAAATGTAATTATAATTATATTTATAGGCAATTATTTAATTGAATGAACTGTCTTACACACTATCCATCAATTAACAGTGGAGTACACTTACTATCAGCATGTTTCTTAATTAGTTAGTTTCTGATGTGATCTCTTCATGAATTTCTTAAGCCATTGAAAAAGCCTAAAATAGCTTTCTTCTTTTGCTGCTCCTGTGTATTTCTGATGTCTGCATAAAAGGATAAGAAAGAAATTACACAGAACAATCTTCTACTTGGTTAAATATTTTGAAAATTGTTTAAAACAACACGTGCTCCTCCATATGTTGTGTTGTTGTTAGGTGCTATCAAATCAGTCTGACTCACCGTGACCCTATGTACAACAGAACAAAACTCTGCCTGGTCCTACCTCATCCTCACAATCATCACTATGCTTGTGCCCATTATTGCAGCCACCATGACAGTCCATCTCTTTGAAGGTCGTCTTCTTTCTTGCTGATGCTTTGTTTTTTCAAATACGATGTCCTTCCCAGAGACTGAACCCTCCTAATAACATACCTATAAAAGATGTAATCATTCTTCTTGCAATCTATGATATACTCATTATTCTTTACCAACACCATAAGTCAAATGAATCAATTCTTCTTTGGTTGTCCTTATTCATTGTCAGCTTTTGAATGCTTATGGAGCAATTGAGTACCATAGTGTCTAAGGCACTTGACTGCTAACCAGAAGGCTGACGGTTCAAACCCACCAACCACTCCTCGGAAGGAAGGTCGGGCAATCTACTTCTGTAGTAATGCTGCCTTGGCCACCCAAGGAAGGATCGCTATGAGTCTGGTCTGACTTGACGGCACATAACAACAACAACATGGGGCAATTGAAAACACCATAGCTTGGGTCAGGTACACCATATCCTCAAAGTAGTATATTTACTCTTCAACACTTTAAACAAGTCTTTTGCAGCACATTTTCCCAATACAAGATTAAGTTTGATTTCTTGACCACTGCCTCCACAGGTGTGGATTGTGGAGCCAAGTAAAATAAAATCCTTGACAATTTCAATCTTTTCTCCATTTATCCTGATGTTGCTTATTGGTCCAGCTGTGAGGATTTTTGTTTTCTTTATGTTGAGGTGTCACCTACTGAAGGCTGCAGTCTTTGTGACCTTCATCAGTAAATGCTTCAAGCCCTCTTAGCTTTTGTCAAGGAAGGTTATGTCATCTGCATATTGCAGGTTGTAAATGAGTCCAATCCTGATGTTTCATTCTTGTACTTATAGTCTTTCTCAGATTACTTGTGAGACATACAGATTGAGTAAGTCTAGTGAAAGGATACAATCCTGACACACATCTTTCCTGATTTTAAGCCTGTGGTATCTACTTGTTCTGTCAAATATTTTCCTCTTGGTCTATGTACAAGTTTCTCATGAGCAAAATTAAGTGTTTTGGAATTCTCATTCTTCACATCATTATCCATATTTTGTTACGATTCACACAGTCAGACTCATTTCCCTAAGCAGTAAACATCTTTCTGGTATTATTTGCTTTCAGCCAAGATCCACGTAACATCAGCAATGATATTCCCTGTTCCATGTCCTCTTCTGAATCTGGCTTGACTTTCTGACAATTCCTTTTCAATGTACTGTTGCAACTATTTTTGTATTCAGAAATATTTTAATTGGTATGTGATGTTAAAGATATTATTCAATAATTTCTGCATTCTGCTTGATTGCCTTTTTTTTTTTTTTTTTTTCTGAAATGGCACAGATATAAATCCCTTCCAGTCAGTTGGCCAGGCAGCTGTCTTCAAAATTTCTTGACATTGATGAGTGAGTGCTTGCAGCATTGCATCCATTTGTTGAAACATCTCTGTAGATATTCCATCAATTCCTGGAGTCTTGGTTTTGGCCATTGCCTTCAGTGCAACTTAGATTTCCTCCTTCAGTACCATTAGTGCTTGATCATATGCTACCTCTTGAATGTTGGTGGAATGTTGACCAATTTTTTTGATACATCGACTGTGTGTATTGCTTCCATCTTCTTTTGATGCTTCCTGCATCTCTCACCATTTTGCCCTGGAATCATTCAATATTGCAATTTGAGGCTTGAATTTTTTCCTCAGTTTTTCAACTTGAGAAATGCTGATCATATTCTTCCCTTTTGGTTTGCTAACTCCAGGTCTTTGTACATTTCATTATAATACCATACTTTGTCTTTTTGAACCACCATTTGAAATCTTTGAAACACAAGATTTGGCCCTTTTATTTCATAATTTCTTCCACTCACATTAGCTAGTCTCCTGGCTAGTTTCAGAGTCTCTTCTGACATATTTTGCTATTTTCTTCCTCTTTTGTCTTTTAAATGACCTTTTGCTTTCTTCATATAGCATAGTTTTAATGTCATCACCCACAACTCATCTTGTCTCTGGTCATTAGTGTTCAATGCATCAAATCTATTCTTGAGACGGCCTCTAAATTTAGACAGAACATACACATGGTCATAGTTTGACTCTTTGTGTGTGTACTTGTTACAATTTTCTTCAGCTTCACTTTGAACTTGAATATGAGCAGTTGGTGCTCTGTTCCATAGTTGGCCCCTAGCCTTGTTCTGGCAGATGATATTGAGCTTCTCCATCACCTCTTTCAATGGATGTAGTAAATTTGATTCCTGTGTATTTCATCTAGTGAGCTCCACGTATATAGTCACAATTTATGTTGACTAAGTCATTGGTCTTGTAAATTCTGTCATGTGTCTCCAGCTTCTTTTCTCTCACCAAAGCCCTATTTTCTAGCTACTAATTCTTCTTCTTTGTTTCTAACTTTCACATTCCAGTCACAAATAATTATTAACGCATCTTGATTGCATGTTTGATGAATTCCAGGCTGCTGAAGTTGGTTAACATTTTCATTTTTTTTATCTTTTCCATTAGTAGTTGGTACATAAAATTAAATAGTAGTCATGTTAAGTGATCTTCCTCGTAGGCCTATGGATATTATCCTATCACTGACAGTGCAGTATTTCAGGGCAAAATTGATCTTAGTGAAGGGTTGTACTTTCATGTCCTTTTGCTTGTTTCAGAAGAGATATTAAAAAGTCACAAAGGTTCCTTAGGTAAACTGTGGCCTTGGAAATCCAGACAACTAAGACCCTTCTCTCCATCTCCCTTGCAGAGTGTGTTGATGTTATGGTGCTAGTTAGCTCTTAATAAGGAACGTTTCTTGATGATGAACACAACAAGGCATCCTACAGTATGCTTTGAGAGTTAGGAAAGACATGACCAATGTTCTGTTGTTCTCCCACTATTAGTTACTGACACAGCTGGAGGGAAGCAGAGGAGAAAGTTGTTGTTGTTGTTATGTGCCGTCGAGTCGGCCCCGACTCATAGCGACCCCTCCTTGGGTTTCGAGGCAGTTATCACTACGGAAGTAGGATTGCCCAACCTTCCTTCCGAGGAGTGGCTGGTGGGTTTGAACCGCCAGCCGTCTGGTTAGCAGGCAAGTAGGAAGCAGCAAATAAGTAAAATTGGCACAGTAGCCCAACTCTAGGAGCTCTGGTAGCATAATGCCTAAGGCACTTGACTGCTAACCAGAAGGCTGGCGGTTCAAACCCACCAGCCACTCCTCGGAAAGAAGATGGGGCAATCTACTTCCGTGTGATACTGCCTCGGAAACCCAAGGAGGGGTCGCTATGAGTCGGGTCTGACTCGATGGCACATAACAACAACAACAACAACAGCCCAATTCTGGACCTTTCATATCCTAACACACTGCCCGCCTCCTAGCTCCAAGCTATAGACTCCAGTCTTTTTTCTTTGCCTTCCCTGCACAACCCACAGCAAATGCTTTGCACACTTATGTGGCCCATTCCAGCTGGGAAGCTTCCTCAAAGAAGTGCAGGCTGTTTTCTGCTTCCTGAAAAATGAGCATTGATGCTTTTCACCTTCATGATTGGGTTTGAAAAAATCCTTGGAAAAGTGGTGTCTTATTCTCAGTGATCTTGAAATTGGCTTTGCCTGGGTTCTGGCAGAGTTCCCCAGTCTGTGTCAGCCTGCACTTGGCAGCAGCCTGCTGGAGCTCATGCATGCATGTCAGCTGTTTCCTCCCATCGGGCTCCCTGGAGAGCTGCCTTAGCTGGTTTCTCTATCTCCTTCAGCTGCTATAACTTCAACCTTACCTCTAGTGATCTCGCAGGCTGGAGGGAAGGGCAGCATGCCATGTGGGGTTGTCACTATACTAAAACAGGAGAAAAAGAGACACTGTATGTGTGTGTGTATGTGAATGCCTCATATGCAGGACAGAAAACCACTACTCTAAAAATATGTACATAAATTTTGAGTTACCTCCATAGATAAAATGCTTTATGAATTCACACAGGAAGATTAAAATAGGATACGTACTTAATGGTTAAAAAAAAAAAGAGCATGTGAGGCTCTCACTATTCGTATTTTGGAGCTTTGGAAATAAGCTTGATTCTCAAGGGACTTCATCTGGTGCAGGTATATAGTGTATGTACATAAAATCATCAGGCAGATTTCTCTATCTTGTGTCAATTAGCATAGATTAGTGTAATCTTCTCTTAATTTAAATGGAACTCTGCACTAATGATGATGAATCCACAATGTAGGAAGTTTAATTCTCGTCTACATTGTGAATATTTTTTTAATGGTTGTTCCTCAGGTAAGAAAGCGGTAACATAGATCAAATTCTGTCACCCTAACTATCATAGGGAAGCACATTTTTTGTTGTAATGGAATTCTATTGATGTGAATAAAGCTAGAACTGAGGACTTTTAGAGGCTGTTGAAGGAATGTTAGGAGGTGCATGTTCTCTTATCTTGTTGTTGTTGTTTGCCGTCGAGTCGGCCCTAACTCATAGCAACCCCTCCTTGGGTTTCCGAGGCAGTATCACTACGGAAGTAGAATTGCCCAACCTTCCTTCCGAGGAGTGGCTGGTGGGTTTGAACCGCCAGCCTTCTGGTTAGCAGTCAAGTGCCTTAGGCACTATGCTACCAGAGCTCCTTCTCTTATCTTAGAAATGAAAATTCTAGTAGGGAAGAGAACAGTCATTATTAAGCACAAAATCAATACCAGGCACCATGCTAGGTGGTTGTCATTGTTATGTGCCGTCGAGTTGGACCGGACTCAAAGCGACCCTTACTTGGTTTCCGAGGTGGTATCACTACAGAAGTAGATTGCCCAACCTTCCTTCTGAGGAATGACTGGTGGATTTGAACCGCCAGACTTCTCGTTAGCTGTCAAATGCCTTAGGCACTATACCACCAGCACTCTATGCTAGGTGGTAAATACATTGCATTCCTTTATTATCAAAAGTTTAGTCTTTTAAAATGAAGATTACACATATGAGAATATCAGGGCTCAGAATGTTAAGTATCTTGTATAAAGTCACATAGCCTCTAGACTAGTACATGATTTGAACCCTTATCTTTATGGCCGGTGTCCTCACTATCTTCCCTCCATAGAGTAATAATCCTTATACCCACATGCTAAATATTTATTTTTATAGTATATCATGAGTGAAATATACCATCATCAGCTATTCTATTTCTCAAACTAGAACCTTAGAGTCATTTTAATAAATTAAGACAAGTAAAGAGCTTAGGTCTGTGCTTGATGCAAAATATATACTCAATAAGCATTGCCTTATATTACTGTTATCAATATTATTATATTCATCCACATTATTATTGTCTTCATCTTTCCTATCACCACAACCCTGTGCTTATTCATCACTAAAATTGTATTAGTTCTTCACTTCTATATCTTCTTTCCTTCTCTCTCCCCCTCCATGGCTAGTACTCTGGTTAAGAAACTTTGTATTTTTGGATGAGTGCTCCTTATTTGGTCTGTTCTCATTGGTTTCTCCTTACTGTAAGCTGAAACTTCATGAGGGAGAGGAATATCACAGTTGTCTTGGTTCTCTAGTGCTGATATAACAGATATACTCCAAATGGATGGCTTTGCCAAAGAGGAATTTATTCTCTTACAGTTTAGGGGGCTAAAAGTCCAAGTTCAAATTGGCAGCTCTAGGGGTTGGATGATGGCCCTTTGACCTTGGGCTTCACCTCTGCTTCTTGCTCCTGGCTCACTGGAGCTGGAGGCATCTCTTAACTCAGGTAGCTACTGGCTGCTGAAGCTGACAAACCCAAGGTTAGTAGGTAAAATGCCACAGTCCTGAGATTAGCAGACAGCATGGCAGGCTACTGGTTCAAGTCCAGGAACAATCCCGAGATCGGCAGGCCATGTGGCAGGCAACAGAGGTGAAGACTAGGCCAAATGCAGGATACAGATGTACTAAAACCTTTTCAAAGCTTCTCTTTATTTACTGGAAGAAGACCACACCCAAAAAGCAGCTACTTAGCTGATCATAGTAGATTCCACTATGGAATTAATTACAATCTCATCATGAGTATTAACTACATCCAGCTGCCCAGCCACTCAAAACCATGGCCCAACCAAGTTGATACACAACCTTAACTATCACAAGAATATTCTCAGCTTGCAAATACTTACTGACAGCACTTACCTTTTAGGAGAAATGTGAGTCACAAGGCCTTCTGTGTCTTGCATCCCAATTTACCTCTGCTGTCCCATTTCTTGTTACTGCATCCTTCCTAAACATCTCCTCACCCCATTTTCCAAACAGACTCACCACCTTTCCCTACTTCATCTCAGATATAAATCTGCCATGATTCTTGACTTTTGTATCTTTGGTTTCCTTTCCTTGGAATGCTCATTCCCCTACTACCACAGAGAAAACTCTGATGTTATACTTTGAGCCACTTTCAAATAATAATTCATGTGAAGATTTTCACAGTTTAGCTGGGTTGTTAGTATTTTTACTCATCACTATGAGTCGGGGCCGACTCGACGGCACATAACAACAACAACAACAACAACAACAATGCTTCCTCTTTATCGAATATAACTTAATCTTAACCATTATAATGTTGTACTATAATTGCATTGTCGAAGGGACCATTCCTTGAAGAAGGATATCATGCTTGGTAAAGTAGAGGGTCAGCGAAAAAGGGGAAGAACCTTAATAAGATGGACTGACACTGTGGCAACAATGGTGGGCTCAAGTACAGCAAGGATTGTGAAGATGGTACACAACCAGGCAGTGTTTCATTCTGTTATACATAAGGTTATTATGAGTCTGAGCTGATTCGATGGCACCTAACAACAACAACTATAATTGCCTGTTTAGAAATTGTCTTTCTCCTTGACTTCCTTAGAGCAAGGAATCAAGTCTAGTAAATATTTACTCACATCAAATAAATACTTTCATGTGAAACTTCTCAAGGTTACCTTAGCAGAATAAATAGTTCTAATGTGTGTATTTCCATTTTGTTTTAATTAGTTAACAATTGTTTACTAAGCTACATTGTGAACCCTCCATTGTTCATAGGAACTACTCATCTTTGTATTAAGAAACCTAGTTCTTTTTAGACACTGATTACATGTATACTGAAGTAGAAAGTGAACACAGGAGAGGAATCGAAAAATGGCTCCTGAAGAATTCAGAAATGGGAGAAACTACTTAGAATGCAGGCAATCAGAAAATTATCTTTAGGAGTAAATGTATTATAATGAGGTCAACAAGCCACCATTAACATGATCATTGGTGTGGAATTAAGTTGTTATTTTATATTTCTGATTATAGTGATATTAATGTCAGTAGAATGTGACCTGTATAAACAGAGGGAACAAGAATTTGACCCAGAACACCTTTCTTACACTGGCTGATAGTTCCATAATGTCAGAATATTAACTTCTTTTGTACATTAGACTCCAGTACATTTAGTTTCAAGTGCTCCCTGGTGTCATTTACTTCAATTCAATTTCTACCTCCCTAAGGATGCATTTGCTAAAAGGAGACATAGAACCTCATCACATCTCTTTAATAATTCTGATAGCTTATACTGGAAGGTTTCTAATGGACCTTTAAAGAGAAATGCATTGTCAAATTTTGTTCAATAATGATGAGTTTAATTGCTTTGTGTCCCAGGCTTTTAATACACAGAATGATAGTTTCTTAGTTTATGATCTAGCTGGGAAAATAAATAAATAAATATATATATATATATATATATATATATAAAGGGTAAGGTCTGGATGCATTAATGATTCAATTTGAAATAGAATTTACTTAAGAAATGGATTATAGAGAGAAGCTAATATGCCACTAAACCAAAAGCCAAACTCACTGCCATCAAGTTGATTAGGACTCATAGTAACTCCCTTTGGGTTTCCAAGGCAGTAAACCTTTATGGAAATAGATTGCCCAATCTTTCTTCCATGGAGTGGCTGGTGGGTTTGAACCACCAACCTTCTGGTTAGCAGTCAAATGCCTTAGTCACTGTGCCATCAGAGCTCCTTTAATATGCCACTAGCTGGGCCAATACCTTTGTTCCTGAAGTCTTTACTATCTTCGATTCACACATTTGTATTCAATGATAAAACTAATTAGTTATTGTGCTATTGTTAAACACTGTATATTGAACTGGATTTTAAATATGTATACCATTTGATTGAGATTATATCTATTGAGTGAGATAGTCCCAAATCTGTGGGTCTATTTTAACACTAGTTTCAATTAGTTTTCCATGCTGTACTGCAAGACCATAGCTTCTGATTCACATCAGAAGTTAATTGCATAGTGTTTTAATTTCAGTCATTAAAGGAATGGGGAATGTCAGGGGGTTGGCTCTTGACTGAGGGTGGAGATGGGAGTTTAATCCAGTTCTTCGAAGTCCTTTGGGGTTCAAGACTCTGAAACAAGCTGTCATGATTCCCCTTAGCATTTGTGAATGAAGCAGGGTCTGAAGTCAATTCCATAGCTGCTCTCACCCCTTTGTCCTTCATTCTTTGTTCTTTGGTCTGCTCACTAGACATCTGAGCATTGCTTTACTCTTTCAATCATCCATTCTCTTCAGTGCTGAGACATGTGTCTCCCTGACCGAGCCATGGAGGGCTTCAATCTCTACTTTGTCATAACAATTCCACTCAGCTTGTGTTAGGATGAAAAGAACCAGTGCCCAGAGATACCAGATATAGCCTTGGCTCTGCTCCTGTCCTGTGATGTGGCCTTGAACACATTATTTAATATGCTGAGTTTCATTTGTCTCATCTACACAATAAGACAGAGGATTTTACTATTATCTAAAGTGTATGCTCAACATCATATTTATAAGTATCATGTAAAGAAGCTTTCAGTGGTTAAATTTAGGAAATTTTGATTAAATAAAATTAAATGACTTAATTTGGAACATTTTAGAAATTTTAATTTTGGAATGGTTGTAACACATTGACAGTGTTGGTGCTCTCGCAGGGTTCAGTCAGCTCCAACTCATGCAAACCTTCTGTGCAACAGAGGGAAGTGTTGCTCAGTCCTGTGCCATCTTCCTACTTGTTGGTATGCTCTAGTCCATTATTGCAGTTCACTGTGTATTACAGTGTCTTCCAATCTATGTAGCTAATCTTCCAACTCTATGTCAGGCAATATTCTTTTGTAATCTATAAGATTTTCATTGGCTAATATTCAGGAGTACATCACCAGACCTTTCTTCCTAGTCTTTCATAGTGTGAAAGCTCTCTAGTAACCTGTCCATCATGGGTGATCCTGCTGGCATTTGCAATACAAGTGGCATTGCTTCTGGCATCATAGCAACATGGAAACACTACAGTATGACAAACTGATGGATGAGTTGTAGAAATTTGTAATAGGGAGATATTGATTCAGCATTTACTTTTTTGTCTGGAATAAATAGAATAGATCTGTAGCCCAGGATCTCTTCTAGCATCTTGATTCCCACATTAAATTTTCAGCACATAGGGATCTCATTTAAAGCAATTCTTGTTATTATGACTCAGTGGCTTCTTTTCTGGGAGTATCCTGCCAGTAGTTTTAGTAATAAAGTTCTTTTCAAATTTCTGATAGAAAAAGTTCAGTGGCATTGTACAAAAAGCAGTTTACAAACCCTCCTTCCTTTTTCCTCTTTCAGTCCTTGGGGTATTCTTCCACTTCTGGTGACATGTATACATTAGTCATACATCATATTCTGTGCTCTCCATCTCTGCCTCCTCTACCATAGGTATGTGTTTGGGTGCACATAAATCTTGTTGAGCTTTCTGCATACAGCATATCAGCTCAGGTACCTTGTCCTTTGAAATTCACATGAAAGAAACTTTCCCATTAATCCTATAGTCTTTTCTTTGCTGTTTTGCAGTTATTCAGGGAAGAGATGGTTTACATATTTCTTAGTTAATTCAAAATCTAAAATGTTGCTTCAGCTGAAATAGTTCATAGGCTGGATTGCCTCCTTCCTTGTGCCAGCTACCCCATATCACACTGTTGTTGTTGTTAGTGGCTGTCAAGTTGATTCTGATTCAAAGTGCCCCTGTATGTGCACAGTAGAACTACTCCATATGGTTTTAAAAACTGTGAACTTTTGGAAGTAAATTGCCAGACCTATCTTCTGAGGTGCTCCTGAATGGGTTGGAACTGTTAACCTTTTAGCTAGTAGTCTAGCAGTTAACCAATTTTTTTTTTTTTTTTTTTGCCACCCAGGAACTCCCATATGTCACAGTATACTCCCAGAGCATCACTCATGTGGAACATTTTTGAGTATTGGCAGACTTTGTTAATAATATGGTACCATGGAAAGGTATAACCTCCATGAGTGGTGGGCCATTTTATTTCATTTTTAAGACTTTTGGTTTCCGAGTTTTGTGTATTTTTCTAATTCTGTTTTTCAGAGAAATTTAGCTCTGGACTCATCTTTGTATATCTAAGTGTGTATATACTATAGGTTCTTTCAGTCATAGCAAACTTGGCCAAGGCTCTGAAATGTTGGCTTTTTCTTTATTTCCTCCCTATTCCACAGCTTCTATGAAGGGAACAGAGCAATCAAAAGATGTGTTACCTCCTGATATTAATTGTTCCTATCCCCCAGATCAGGAGAATTGAGTCAGTTTTAGTTTACAGTAACAACTTATTTTCCTTTACACTTCCCTCAAATTCCTGCTTCCATTTGTCTACCTTTCCCCCACCCACTTCTACTATAAATACCTTCCAATTCATAGCCCATAGCATGGCTCTATAAGGGTCTTCTCACTGGTCTCTCTGCCTGTGGTCTTTGCTTATTGCCATCCATCCTTCCCTTTGCCACCATGGTGATCTTCCTAAAGAATAATTATGATACTTTCACTCCCTACCTCAAGAACCATTGTTGGTTCCTGTTTTCTATCAAAAGAAATTGCAACTCCTTTTACAATGTTTAAATCCCTTTCTAATCTGTCCTTATTTTTTCTTCCTAACCTTATCTGCCATCAATCCCCTTCACAAATACTGTCTTCCAGCAAAACTGTTCTATTTGTCACCTGGCTTTTATGCCTTTATTCATTCCTATTTTTTGACTTGAGATGTTTTATTTGCATATTTTTGTCTGCTGAAAATCCTACTTATCCTTCAAGATTCAGCTTAGGTGATATGTCTTCTGTGATACATTTCCTGTTGCCAAAGACAGAAATGCATGCTTGCCTCTTTGGAGTGGGAATAGAAAGAAACCAGTATTTATTTATTTATTTATTTTTGAGTGCCTAAACAAACACCAACTGAGCCCTAGTGAAACAATGGTTATGCACTCATCTAATAACTGAAAGGTCTGCAGTTCGAATCCACCAGCCACTCTGGAAGAAAAGACATAGCAAACTGCTTCTGTAAAGATTTCAGCCTACGAAATACTATGGTACTGTTCTAGTCTATCCTGTTGGGTCACTGTGAGTCAGAATCAGCTGTACAGCACAAAACAAGTGTAGGCCAGAACTGTACTAGATGCTTTAATATGTTTACTCATTTATTATCCCCTACCCCTGCTCATAGATATCACTGTCTCTATTTTACAGCTGAAAGATAAATCACCTGCCCAAAGTTAGTAAAGGAGAGCCCAGAGTCTGAATTATTTCCAATGAAAAATACATATCTTTTGTACCATAGGATAAAACATAGTTGCAATTAAAGGTTTAAATATTAAAGTTAAATAATAATATCATTCTTATGTAATTAATTTGTATGTTTGAGCCATATACAATTATAAAAACATATTTAATGTATGCATAGGCATAATTAAAGACAGATCATTATTTTAATGAAAACATTTTCAAATTTTTTTTTCCTTTCATAAAATTTATTTAACTCTGACATCAGAACTGGCTTCATTTGTTGAAATATCTGCAAATCTGGTACAGTTGAATTGTAGTCTATCCTTCAAGATCCAGTTTTTTTTTTTTTTTTAATCTCTTTACCTATATAATATGAAGATCAGTTGGAATAACAGTTCTCCTGTCTCTCTTCTGTTTGCAGAGTCACAGTGTACCCTCTGTGGGGAACCGGAAGGTGAGTGCATTTTACTTATACTTGCCCCAGGTGGGCCTGGTAAAGGTGAAATACTATGATAGCTCATACTTTGTATTTGATGGTAATAAACTGCTGTGAGACATATTAGACAAAAGATTAACAGTTGAAAAAATATTCTTTGTGGTGTTTGATGGAGAAAGTGAATTAAGATAAACAGAACAAAGCCCAGGGCACGCTTTAGACAGAAGGAGTTAATCTCTAAAGACAAATTGACATCCCGACCAAACTACCATACTCTTTTCTTTCAGATTTAGAAATGTTAATTAATATTCACCAGATAATTAATATCAATATGAGAAAAATGTATTTATTGACTTTAAATATATTACCTAAAAGCATTGTGGAGCCTCCTACTCAGTAAAAGACCTGTTTTAAAAATATACCTTATTATTAATGACGAAAACTGAGAGAGGTGTGTCTGAAAATTTGGTAAGTTATCAGTAATGTTAAACAATATATTATAATTTGAATTTCAGCTAAACTTTTATATCTCTAACATACAGTTAAAAGTAGTATTCTTGAGTATATGATTTTAAAAATATGCCCCCAAATGGTGAAAGCTACAATTTATGTAACATTATTCAATGTTGTGATAAGGAAGAATAAAGAAAGTGTGGTAAACATATAGCACCCGACTAATGGGGACTCTGGATTAACCCAAGTTTTTATTTTCTCATCTGCTTTCAGCAGAAAGAGGAAAATTGGCTACAAAACTAGTCAGCCTCAAGAAATTAGAAAGAAAGACAGACACCAGGAATATGTCTTGGGGTCAAAAAAAGGTCTATTTCAATTCTTATCACATCCATAATCTGGAATGATGAAACTGGATGTGCAGAAGAATAAAATTAAAATATTTTCTATTAAAGACTTTCAATGTATTTACAGTGCTAGAGAAGCTTAATAATATTCACTGGGTAAATTTTTAGATATAAATTAGAAAAATTCCATATTGGGTCAATTTATAAATTCTATTAATCAAATAGTCTATTTACCTAATTTTGTGATTGAGATATTAATGCAAAGTTTTCAAAAGTCTTCATATATTGTTTAATTAGTATATAATTCATAAATATAGCTACGATAAAGTCTACTGATTTACATTTTGAAGTCTTAAGCTTTACTCTTATATAAAATATTAGAATTCAGAGCCCTGGTATCTGCAGAGTCAAAAGAAATACTATTTCAAGAGAACAATTTAAGGATGGTTTCAAGTTATGGTGGATGTTTTGCCCTAATGTAGAAATCCACATGAACTTTCTCCTGGAGTTATTGAGATTGTGTAAAAAAAAAAAAAAAAAAAAGTGATCTATAAAATTCTCCAATTTGTTTTCTGTCCTTCAAGCATTTGAAAATTTTATTATCTGATCATTGTAAGTTTTCATTGCCATTCCCAAACTGGGAAAATGCATATTGTGCTTTGGCTTCATGTTTAATATTCTTTGTCTCTCTCCATGTGCCCCTCCCCTGCTTTTATTTTATTTTTTTTAAGTCTACAGTATGCTACATATGTTAGAGAAATCATGAATTATTTAAACATTATAGTGTTTTATCAAAATTGCACTGTTTCTCTTGTCTACTTGTTTCTGATAACAAATGTCTGTTTTCTGAAAAATATGTGTGGATTGTATGGACTGTGTTTTTCTACTGTATGCTGCTTAGTGCTACAGTGCAGAACAAATATTTGTTCTTATAAATCAGTATAAATCATGCTCCAAGATGAGGCTGTAGGTTGGATGAATCCCTAATAAATGACCTCAGGAGTTACAACTTGGGGATCAAACTTATTCCATTTCTGTGGATTTCCTAGACTTTAGAATGGACCCAAGATCTTCCAGGCTGACTGAAGGCTGCTGTGGCTGCCTTTCATATTGCACACAATATGCTGGCTTCCCTGCCAATGTCTGGGCCCGAGGCCTAGAACTCTTAATCTTACCGTCATCAGATAGCTGACCCAGAACCAACCTTTCCTACTCATGGAAATCTAGTAAATACTTACCCCTTAGGTGCCATCCTTATTTAACTTCAATATCAGAAATATTGTCAATCCATGCCAAAACTGTAAAACTGTCATGAGAATAGGGAAGAAACTTGTTTATTACTGTTCTAGAGGGCAGAGTAGCTTGTAAATATTTAAAATGAGACAGACTTGAATCAGTATAAGAACAATAACAGCAGTCCAACTAAAGAAGACCTTTAGTCAGGAAGAAATTCAAGTTGAGGTTGGGTAATCATCTGTGGAATGCTGTAGAGATTTGGAGGTAGGGGGTTGGATTAACCAACTGTTCCATTCCCTTCTATCTCCAGTTTAATATGGTTTTATGAAGCTGTTTCAACATTTTGGAGATATGCAAGTGGAGTTGCTCCAAATCAAAGAAAGGGAAGAGAGATTTGATGGCATGGTCTCAGCTGTGCTTTATTTTTTGAAAAGCAGTAGCATATGAATATTCATAATTTTTTAAAATCATTTAAGTAATTAGTGTAAGTGAGAGCTGGCTGGGCTCAGTGAGTGGAAACTGAAATCAGTTTTTTTGTTCAGTTGTTTCTTCAGCAGCTTCTATTAGTTAACTCATAATGTTGTGGCAAAGAAATTATCAAAGCCAGAGGCTGGTGACAGAATGTATGACTTAGATCTTGGTGCATTATATTCATTACATACTGAAGGTTAAGGCGTCAACTCATTTAGCTTCTCCCTTTCTTCTCAGAAAGCTGTTAACAGTCTTTCA
Source organism: Orycteropus afer afer (assembly GCF_000298275.1). Classification (NCBI taxonomy): domain Eukaryota; kingdom Metazoa; phylum Chordata; class Mammalia; order Tubulidentata; family Orycteropodidae; genus Orycteropus; species Orycteropus afer. Next base: position 3,163,746 of record NW_006921712.1, read on the forward strand.
CTGCTAAATCAGTGAAGTGGGAAACATCTATTTGCATTTTAATGATTAGTTCCTTTGGAGAAAGCTAGTTCTTTGGATACAGATTTCATAATCATCATTGTCTCAGATGATTGTATCTGTCAAACAAATGAGACTAGGAACAAAGTTTACAGGAAGCTAGGGACCTCTGAATTCTACAATTGTGGATCTCTATAATGGTATGGCCTGTTTGTTAGAGAACTTAAACTTTAATTGTATATAAAATTAGATCACTCTTTCCACACGTAAATACCTTACACTTCCTAAATTGCAAGGTTTCTGAAACTTGAACAGCCACGTTTTTATAGGATGAAAATGTTTAATGGACTTTATTGTTATTGCTTCCTTTCTCCCTACCAAGAATATATTGACTGTCCTCATATGAATGCTTACAATAGATAATTGCAAGAAAGCTGAGGAGCATTTTGGTTCATCAAGTTCATCATGCCATTTGCAGAAATAGAGTTGCTGTAGTGTTCTGCTTATCCATAAAGTTATACAAAATGTATTCTAAAAAACAAAAGTTTAAAAAGAACTGAAAGCAACCTAATTTGTCAAATAGCTTGCTGATTTAATTATAAGACTGTATCAATTTGGATCATTTTTCTAGTGATTCCTGTTACCTTTAGATAGTCAAAGTAAGTGAATATTATATAGCAATAAGATTCAATGTCAGTTTATTTTGCCATAACAAAGGCCCCTGAAAGTTTTGTATGATATAATCTTTCAATTTTAATATAAGAAAATCATTTAAAAGTATACAACCCTTTTCAAGGGTGCTCTGGTGGCATTCAGCTGCTAACCAAAATGTCAGTGGTTCAAACCCACCAGGTACTCCATGGGAGAAAAATAAGTAAGTCTGCTTCCATAAAGATTTATAGCCTTGGAAGCCCATTAGGGCAGTTCTACTCTGTCCTGTAGGGTGACTGTGGATTAGAATAAACTCCATTGTAATGGGTTTGGTTTGGTTTGAATCCTTTTCAAACCCTGTTGGCACACACGATACCACTTGATTTTTAACAAGACTGTAGGGAAAATTATGAGCGTTGGGTGGGACTACAGATGTCAGTTCATGGGTTTGTCTGTTTGTTACATTACGTCATTTGATTTGCTCTAGTAACAAATAGTTTTTCTGAAGTTGGGAGATGAATGAATTAGATGTGCCAGCAAGGTTAATAGAATAATATATCGGAAATCTACTACAATGTGTTTGACCAACCAAACCAGTTGCTGTCAAGTCAGTTCTGACTGTTGGTGACCCCATGTGTGTCAGAGTACAACTCCACTCCCTAGGATTTTCAATGGCTGGTGCTTCAGAAGCACATCATCAGGCCTTTCTTCCAAGTGCTTCTGAGTAGACTCGAGCTTTTGCTCTTTTGACTAGTATCTGAGCACAGTAACCATTTGCACTACTCAAGACTTCTAACAATGTATTACCTATTGCTGTCAGATCAATTCCAACTCATAGTAACCCTATAGGACAGAGGAGAACTTCCCTACAGAGTTTCCAAGGCTGTAATCTTTACAGAAGCAGATTGCCATTTCTTTCTCCCACTGAGCAGCTGGGGTTTCAAACTGCTGACCTTCCGGTTAGCAAGTGAACAATTAGCCACTGGGCACCATGGCTCCTTAACAATGTATTTGACCTATATAATTTAACCCAATTAAAATTCAGAAATAAAATAAACAATTATAAACTTGTCACAAAGGAATATGCTACAGAATTGTTACAATGGCTAGATCATATGGCACTTCTATTTTCAGCTCTTTAAGGAAGTGCCATTCCTCAGAAGGAAGGTTGGGCAATCTACTTCCATAGTGATACTGCCTCAGAAAGCCAAGGAGGGGTTGCTGTGAGTCAGATCTGACTTGACAGCAGTGAGTTTGGTCTTTGGTTTATACTATCTTCCACAGTGGTTGTACCATTTTACTGTCCTTGTTGTTGTTGTTGTTATGTGCCATCGAGTCGGCCCCGACTCATAGCGACCCCTCCTTGGGTTTCCAAGGCAGTATCACTACAGAAGTAGGATTGCCCAACCTTCCTTCTGAGGAGTGGCTGGTGGGTTTGAACCACCAGCCTTCTGGTTAGCAGTCAAGTGCCTTAGGCACTATGCTACCAGAGCTCCTTTACAAAGGGATAGAGGCCTTAAAATAGCAACTTCAAAAAGCAGTGGACCTTTTATAGTGGCATAAAGATATATTGGATTATTTGGAAAATGTTTTGAAGTTTTATTTCTATTAATTTGTTCAAAATTAAAATTCAAACTTAAAGATCACAAAATGTTTAAGATAAGAGGCTTTTTTTTCTAATTTTTTTTGTTTTGTTTTTTCATTTATACTTTATCCTTTAAAAACACAAATTGCATACCACCCTAGGAATTTTGGAGAGAGACAGATTTTACTACTAACAGAAGCATCTCTGGTAGTGTAGTGCCTAAGGCACTTGACTGTTAACCAGAAGGCTGGTGGTTCAAACCCACCAGCCACTCCTTGGAAGGAAGATGGGGCAATCTACTTCCGTAGTGATACTGCCTCAGAAACCCAAGGAGGGGATGCTATGAGTTGGATGCAACTCAATGACAGTGAGTTTGGTTTGGTTTTGAAGAGCCACAAAAGCTCTTCTATTATAAATCATGATTAGGAAAACTGGACATTTTTTTTTTCTGTATTTATTAGTATTATGTTCCTTATAATTTATAGTAAAATACAGCATATTCAAGATTTTCTTCACTAATGCCTCAAAACAAAGTGTTCACATTATTTTTGGACCTCGATTGAATACCTTGAGGTTTTAAGACTTTGCAACACTTGTGGGTGAGTTGGTAAGGTTACTTTATGGAAAGCAGACAGTAAAGGGTTTAGAAAGAAGCATTGCTATCCTATCTATCACCTCCATGCTTGTTCCCTGTTCACTAATAGATGAAAAGTATTACCTTTCCAAAGAGAACCACTGCTCTCTCCCTTTTTTTGAGATATAACTTTTAATGGCATGCTTTGGATAAAATGGTCTTTTATTGTTGCTGTTCTTGGAAAGTAAGTAGAATTTAACTAGCACATATTAAGTTCTTAACATGTGCCAGGCATTGTAGAAAAAATCAGTGTTGCTTAGGAACTAAAGAATTCAGCTGATTTTTGAGATAAAACAGTACTCAGCCCAAGCCACTTTCTCTTCTCATTGCCATGGAGTTGAATCTGACTCATAGCAACCCCTCCTTGGATTTCTGAGGCAGTATCACTTAGAGGGCCTTAAAAATGGCTTGTATTTTAATGAAAATCAGAAACTGTTCTCTAGTGCAAGAGAGAGTCTACTGTTCCTCATAAAAGTTTATGATGGAGGATATCAGAAAGCATGGAAGACATTTGATACAGAAAATCCACCTCACCCCCACGACAAACACATAACATTGCTGTAAAATATATAACAAAAGGTTGTTTTCAGTGCATAGCTGAGATTGAATGAAAGATAGAAAGGAGAATCCCTGGATCCAAAAAATTAAGAAAGAATTTATAACCATGGGATAAGCGTGATGCAAGGCTGCAATAGCTCATGA
>NW_006921712.1:3167414-3187533 GCF_000298275.1 Orycteropus afer afer
CGGACAATATAAGGGACACCCCCCGAAAAAAAAAAAAAACAACTCACTCCTGTCAAGTCAGTTCCGATTCATAGAGACCCATCCTAAGGTTTCCAAGGTGGTTTCTCTATGGAAATAGATTGCCCAATCTTCCCTCCAAATTATAGTGTCCAAGCAGATGGCAAATGTGGCTATGTGCCTTTTGAGACTAGAGTGGTAGTAGTGGAGAAGAGGGAATTAGGCTCCTTGAATAAAACTGAAAGTCTCAATGAGAGTCCTAATTTCTGAATAAAAGACTAGAAAAACTGCCCATTGGTTCAAGAAAATGCAAAGGAAGCTTATAATATGTCTAGGGCCAGGAGTCAAATATAAAGTTTCCAAAAAGAAATGCAAATATCCAGCCATGCTCCTGAAATCAATGGGAGACCTGAATTTATATTAACTTAGCATAATTTAAGGAGTTCTGGTCATGCTGTGCTTAAGGCATTCGGCTGCTAAATAAAAGGTCAGTGGTTCAAAAATGCCAGCTGCTCCGTAGGAGAAAGATGAGACAGTCTCATTCCATAAATATTTGCAGCCTTGGAAACCCTATGAGGTCACTATGAGTCAGTGGCAGTGACTGACTTTATGACAGTGGGTTTGGCTTTTTGGTTAGCCTAGTTAATGTACTTGTCTAGATTGGAGGTTCAAGAGCATCGAGAGGCACCTCAGGAGAAAAGCCTGTTGGTCTCCTTCTGAAAAATCAGCTATTATAAACCCTATGTATTTTCTTATAAATTAACAGTGAGTTATCTGGTATAATAACAAAAGCACAAACAGTAGAAGACTAAATAAATAAATGAGGTTTCATAAAAATTAAAAGCTTTTCATCAAAAGACTTTACCCCCTCAAAACAAAACAAAAACTTTTCAATAAGTTGTGTACTTGTTCATCAACTACTTAACAACAAAAGACATCTAACTCAATGATAAAATGGGCAGAGGACTTGAATAGACGTTTCACTAAAGAGGACCTTCAAACACATGAAGATTTCCAGCCTCATTAACTATCTGAGAGATGCAGTTCAAAACCACAAAGAGATAGCATTACACTCCCACTGGGATGGTTAAGATTTAAAAAGTAAAAGTAAAATTAAAAAAGAAAGTAACAACTGTTGGCAAGGATGTGGGGAAACCTAAATGTGAATACTGTTGCAGTGGTACAGCTGTTGTGGAAAAGAGTGTGGTGGCTCTTCAGAAAAGTAAAAATAGAACTACCATTTGACCCAATAATTTCAATCGTGGGTATATACCCAAAAAGATGTGAAAGCAGAAATTCAGAGACTCTTACACCACTGTTCATTGTGGCACTATTCACAATAGCCAATAGGTGGAAACAACCTAAATGCCCATCACAAGATGAATGGAATTCCCATCATCACAGCCACTATGGCCATCCATTTCATTGATCATCTTCCCTTTTTTTCCTGACCCCTCCTTTACCAACCATGATATCCTTCTCCAGGGACTAGTCCCTTCTGACAACATGACCCAAGTATGTGAGACAAAGTCTGGCTATTCTCACCTCTAAGGAGCATTCTGGTTGACCTTCCCCCAAGACAGATTTGTTCTTTTTTCTGGCAGTCCATAGTATATTAAGTATTCTCTGCCAACACCATTTTTCAAATGCATCAATTCCTCTGTGGTCTTCCTTATTCATAGGCCAGCTCTCACATGTATGTGAGAAAATTGAAAACACCATGGCTTGGAGCAGGTACACCTTAGTCTTCAAAGTGACATCTTTGTTCTTCAACACTTTAAAGAGATCTTCTGTAGCATATTTCTCAAAAAAATTAAACAATCTTAAATATAGCTAAAGAGAATACACAGATCATTTACAATGTAATGGTGTTAGGAAGATTCTTATCAAAACTGATGCTAGGTAACATTGGCATAACATTTTAAAGTTACTTAAAAAGATGAAGTGAATAAAGAAAACAAGTTCTGTGGAAAATGAATAAAAGTGGAGAGAGAAAGAGAGAAGGAAAAAGACAAAGACAACACAAAATACACAAAATTGGTAAAAAATACTCAATTATTTTGATAGATAAATAAAGTCATCACTGTATGACAAAATAATATTGTACCAACAAGCTAAAACAATCATCTACTTTAGAATATGCTAGTAATATGTGGGGGGAAAAAAGAAGAAAAAAAAAGAATTGCAAGGACAAATTGACTAATTAAAAATTATAATGGGAGACTAAATGGATATCTTTAGGAAATTGTAGATTAAGAGGCAAAATATCGGTAAGGGTGTGGAGTATGTGGGAAAAGGGCTTGTAATTAATTGTCTTTAATTGACATAGATAGAAATTTCTAACAATAACCTAGAGATAGGGTATCAGGCACACTTCTAACAAAATTGATTACATGATATGTTATAAAGAAAATCTCACAAATATCAGAAAACTTCGTCATATATACTGGAAGCAGGCCACATCCTGAAGGCAATTCCTCTTGAACCAATTAGGTGCTCACAAAAGATGATATGGTGGAGGAGATTACTATCTCTTCGTGGGGAGTAACTACATCCAGCTGCCAACCCACTCAAAACCATGGCCCAGCAAAGTTGACACACAACCTTAACTATCACATTCAATAAACAAATAATTCCAATCTGAAATAAATCACTCCACAATAGCAAAAAAATATACAGGCTTTGATATTAAAGCTGGAAAAGAACCATATGAGAATGGAAAGTAGAGTCTAATATCATAGATGAATTTGGATGGCAGAAATAGTTATTGAAATATAAGCACAGTACTTCCTGCAATGTATGCAATGTATATTTATCATGATCTAGTAGAATGTGTACCTTTACTTTAAGAATAAAGCAACAGTAGGGAAATTTGTTAACATAATTCACCACCTTAACAAATTAAAAGAGCTAAATTAAATGATTTTCCTCAAGAGATGAAAAGCATTATATAAAATTCAAAACTTGTTATATAAAAACTTCCCTGATATGGGCAATCTTATAAAAATGTAGGAAACATAATTAGTGATTATTCATAAAATATAATTGTATGACAATAATCTATAAAAACAGACAAAATAATTTATAACTTATGCTAAACATTTATTTCAAAGTCAAGAAACAATAAAAGCATCTTTTTAAATACTTAACACTGTATTTGGGTGCCTGGTCAATGTAGTAAAACATGAAAAGAAATAATAAGCAATTGGAATCATTGAAATTTTTATTATTCAAAGAGCGTATGATGGCCTACATGATAAAAAGACCAAATGATCTTTGAAGTACTAGAGAATATATGGAAGTTCAATAATATTTTATATGTAGAGATCTAGTTATAAAAATAGAAAATATTTCTACTAATATATTAGCCAAAATAGAATTTGTAATTTTAAAAAATTCTTAGTATAACATATACAAAAACTAAAAGGAATATAAGAATAATCTTATAAGAATAAGGAAGTGTAAAAGATCTATATAAAAATTGTTATATTGAGGACAAAAAGGAAGACCAAGATATATTGAGAGATATTATATTTATTAATGGCAAGATTTCACATCCTTAAAAATGTTCTCCTCAAATTGTTTTATAGACTAAATGCAATCTAAATCAAAATATTAACAGGGTTTTTAAGTGATATTGAAAAACTGACTCTAAAATTCAGTGTAAGAAGCTAAGACGAGTCATGACAGTTTTGATGAATAGGATACTAAGATTACATAAATCTATACCAATTAGCATAGTGCCTAAAGCACATTATTGCTAACCAAAAGTCTGGTAGTTCAAACTCACCAGCCACTCCTCGGAAGGAAGGTTGGGCAATCAACTTTTTTAGTGATACTGCCTAGAAACACAAGGAGGGGTCGCTATGAGTCAGGTCCAACTCCAAGGCACATAACAACAACAACATACCAATTAACCATTGTGGTAATATAACAGGGTAAACAAATATCCTAATAGATTACAAAGTTCCATCATACCCAATTAGCAATATGTTTTGGTTACCGAGTGCCACTCTGACAAGAATATGCCTCAAATGGGATGACCTTAACAAACAGTTTATTCTCTAGCAGTTTAGAGGCTTTAAGTCCGAATTCAAAGTGCCAGGGTCTAGGGGCTGTGTGAAAGCCTCTCAACCTTGAGCTTCAGCTCTGCCTCCTCCTCCCAGCTCACTGAAGCTGGAGACTTTTCTTCACTCAGACAGCTGCTGGCTGCTGAGGCTGACAACCCCAAGACTGATAAGCAAAAGGGCACAGTCCTGATGTTACCAAACCACACGGCAAGCCATTAATTCAAGTCCATTGAAAGTCCCAAGGTCAGCTGAGCATGGCAGGCTGCTGAACAATGACATGGCTACATGTTGGGTCCAAGCGTGCCATAAGCTAGGAACCATTCCCAAAGCTGTTTCTTATATACTGGAAGCAGACCACATCTCTAAGGCAGATACTCAGCTGTTCCAATAGATTCCACCATGGAGATGATTACTAGTCTCATCTTGGGGAATACTACATCCAGCTGCCCAGTCACTCAACCAGGTCCAGCCAAGTTGACACAAAAACTTAACTACCACACAATAAATGTGGCATTTGTTTAGAAAAAGAAATGGCTAAATGACTAGTGCTAGGATACTACTCATATCATATATAAGAATATCAGATGATATAAAAATCTAAATTTGAGAAGTGAAAATCAGAATTTTACAAAAGCATATAGAATAAACCAATTGTATATGTGTACATCACATGCATGTATATATAATGATCTCAAGCTAGAAAATGACTTAAAGTATATGCAAAATGTTCAGACTGTAAAAGGAAAGATGATACATTCAACTACCAAAGAGTTAAAAATATGTGGATGTGAAAGATAAAGTTTAAAAACAAGTCACAGAGTGGACATTTATTTACAGCACAAAATTTACTGTCTTATACATGTGTCCTTATTCATCATATAAATCAATAAGTAAAAGTCAAGCTCATATATATATATATATATATATATATATATATATATATATATATATAGTCAAAGTATATGAAACAAATAGGCAATTTGGTGAATAGAAAACCCAGTGGCCCTGATGATAGGAAAAGTCATTCACTACACCACAAATCAATGAAATGCAAATTAGAAACAAGATACTATGTCATTCTCAAACCTAAAATTTAAGTCTGATCATATTAAATTTTAGAAAATATAATAAAAAATCAGAATATAAAGCCCTGATGGTGGGAATGTAAACTGGTGTAACAACTTGGGAGAGCAATTTGTATAAAGTTAAAGATGTACATGTCCATAGCCACCAATTTGAAACACATATGCACAAGAAAAGATATATGTGTGTGTGTGTGTGTGTGTGTGTGTGTATATATATATATATATATATAATTATTTGAAATAGAGAAAATCATAAGCAACCTAGATGTCCATCAATTGAGGAATGAACAAATTGTATCGTATCAATACAGTTATCTCCTATAGATGTAAAATCACTATGCTAAATCTTCATAGTTAATAACACTTTGATATTATTTATAAATATTTTAAAAAGTAAAGATCATACTGTGCTGTGTAATGACACTCACTGGAGCATAGTCTTATAGGTGCATACAGTGTTGACTTGTCCTCTGACATCTATTCCTCCTTCTTTCTTATTAAGAGAATCCTGGATTAGTTCAGATGTCCATCCCTTAGAGAGAATGACCCTACCAGTAATAAATCTTTATTAGTTTAAGGGAATCATGGTAATTCCATTCCCTTTTCCAGTGATTGCTTTAGCCTTGGTTTGCAACTTATTTATGCTAAAGAGAAATGAGAGGATATTGGTTGAGGACTTTCTGGAAACATTGTCTTAGCTGTCTAAAGGAGAAACAGGGATAAAAAGGATGGTCACTTCTTTCTCTGGATTATTACTCTTTTGCAAACATGCAAGGAGTGTAGTCACCTTGTGACCTCAAAGGGACCTCATCAGATGACAGGGTAGCTAAGGATGGCAGAGCATAATGGAAATAACTCAAATCCTTGTTGCCATCATTGAGCCACTGAACTAATAAATAATCCTTAAAGTGCCCTACCTCACATAAATCGTTTCCTTAGTGTTCTGGTTACCTAGTGCCGCTCTGACAGGAATATACCACAAATGGGATGGCCTTAACAAACAGTAGTTTATTCTCTTACAGTTCGGGAGGCTAGAAGTCCGAGTTCCAAGTGCCAGGATCTAGGGGCTGTGTGAAAGCCCCTAGACCTTGGGCTTCAGCTCTGCCTCTTGCTCCTGGCCCACTGAAGCTTGAGGCATCTTTTCACTCAGGCAGCTACTGGCTGCTGAGGCTAATAAGCCCAAGGTCAACAAATAAAATGGCACAGTCCCAATGTTACCAAACCACATGGCAGGCCATTAATTCATGTCCACTGAAAGTCCCAAGGTCAGCAGAGCATGGCAAGCTGCTGAACAGTGACACGGCTGCATGTAGGGTTCAAGCATGCCATAAGCTAGAGACTGTTCCCAAAGCTGTTATTTATATACAGGAAGCAGATTCCACCATGGAGTTGATTACCAGTCCCATCAAAGGGAATACTACATCCAGCTGCCCAGCCACTCAACCAGGCCCAGCCAAGTTGACACACAAACATAACCACCACACTGACTAAGCCAATTAAGTCAGGATTTTCTATTTACAGCCAAAGACACCCTAGCTGATAGTGTGTGTTGTTGTGTTGTTATGTGCCATGGAGTCAGACTCAACTCAAAGCGACCCCTCCTTGGGTTTCTGAGGCGGTATCACTACAGAAGTAGATTGCCCAACCTGCCTTTCTGATAGTGTGTAGTTGTCTTAAATGACAAAGGTGAAAATGAAACCCACCAACTTTAGAATAGTGGTTACTTCTGGGGAGGATGAAGAGGAAACAGGCCAGGAATGTAAAACGGGACTTAAACGATATCTGTGATGTTTGTTTTTGTCCTTTACAGAGATACGTAGAACATGTGGCAAAAGATCTACAATTGTCAAGTCTGGGTGGTGGTTTCAAATATATTTGTTTTGTAATTCTTTATTCTTTTCAGTGTTCTTAGAAATTTTAAAGGAATATTTTTAAAACGCTTAGTACTTGATAAGTAAATATTTCATATGCATTGTAATATCAATATTGATTAACAAATTAATTTATGAAACTAAAGTTTGGGTAATTTCTATCACTTTGTGAGAGAAAGCTGGCTTTGCCTAAATTAGTTACACGTGAATTATGAGTTTCTTAATTGGACTTTGTAGCAATTTTTATGGAATAAGTGATGTAGGCAAGAGTACTATCTTCTATCACATATGTATATACACTGTAAAGCTATATTCCTTCCTTTTATAACTAAGTTCATGGAATGTTTTTGAAAGGGAGGTGGTCACACAGAATGAAAGTAAATAAAATAAAAAAAAAAAACCTCACTGCTCTCCAGTCATTTCTGACTCTTAGTAACCCCTCCTTGGGTTCCCAAGGCAGTATCTCTACGGAAGTAGATTGCCCAACCTTCCTTCTGAGGAGTGGCTGGTGGGTTTGAACCGCCAGCCTTCTGATTAGCAGTCACATGCCTTAGGCACTGCTCTCAAAGGAGATTCCTTGGCCCCAGGGTCCTTGATAGGAATACAGTGACTGTCTATTTAAGGCAGTTCTTGCTAGGGTTAGCAAGTTTAACTTTTTTTTTTTTTAACTTATTGTGATTTGCATGAAAATTATAAACTGTAAGACCAAATTGGCTTTCCATTTCACAGTTCATACACGTTTTGTTTCATGCAATTGATTTCAATCCCCACAAAGTAACAGCACTCTTCCCACTTCTCCATGTGGTTATCATTTCCTTTTTTAATTCTTTCCTATCTATTCCTGCCTTCTGAGATTTACCCCTGGCCTAATTTTTTGCTTGAGTCCTTTTATACTCATGATTCATGTGGTATTTCAGCAAATAGTTACCTAAACAATCTGTGCTTTTGTTAGAAATATTTGCAGAAATTCAACTCTTTTTCTTTTTCAAGGAAAACACACGTTCTGTTGTATTATGTTCCAGGTTGGATGCTCAGGGTATGGTGCAGAAAATAAGTGCTCTGTTTTTATCTTTTTGGGTCCCAAAAGCTCAGAGAATTGAGCCCCAATTGCCCAAATATCTATTTCTGAGGCACATGTCACATCATGTCATTTCCTCCTTTCAACTGTTCAAATTAACTCTTTATCTGTAGATTACATCCACATTTCTTAGAGTGACATTCAAAGTCTGCCAAACTCTGAGCCCTAACTTGCTTCCCCAACTCTATTTAAAATCCAGAGCAAATCAAACCCACTGCTATGGAGTCGATTCCAACTCATAGAGACAGAGTAGAACTGCTTCCCAGGGTTTCCAAGGTTATAAACCTCTATACAAGCAGACTGCCTTATCTTTCTCCTGTACAGCTATATTCACCTGGTGGGTTCAAATCCATTACCTTTTGGTTAGCAGCCAAATGCCTTAACCACCTGTGCCACTCCTGTTTACCAAAACCAAAAACCAAACTCACAGCCATCAAGTTGGTTCCGACTCATAGCAACCCCTCCTTGGGTTTCCAAGGCAGTATCACTATGGAAGTAGATTGCCCAATCTTCCTTCCCAAGACTGGCTGGTGGGTGTGAACCACCAGCCTTCTGATTAGCAAATGGGATTAAAGGATACGCAAATAATTAGTTGCATGAGACAATTCACTTGTCGACCAAAAAAAGCAGAAGAAAACAACCCCCCCCCCCAAAAAAAAAGCTTGTGATACACTTTTATTAAAAATAGAGAAGTCTATATGAAGACTTCTAGGGTCAAACACCATCTCCCTGATGAAACTTTCTCCTTCAAAAGTATTTATTCATAAATGGTGTGTTCCATAACCTTTTACTATGCTCCAGTTTTGCATTTTTTCCATTTTTCTTCACCTCTACATCTATGCTGGGAGTGTACTGTTTGAAGCCCTGAGCTAAGCATTAGTTTTATAAATACTCTGAGAATAGAAACTATATCTCTTTTTTATCTTATACATCTATAGTGTCTAACAGATTCCATTACACGTAAGAGTTGTGCATATTTGAATCAAATGCATATAGCTGGACATTAGGATAACTGATCCAGTTACCAGCCAAGGCAATTTTGTAAGCTACACTTAAATCAAAAGGGATACAGTTATTAAATATGATAAAATAGAGTAAAAATCGGGATGAATTGCATATACCATATGGTATCTGAGACTCTATGACTATTATGCATTTATGCAGAATATGAAATACACAAATGAACCCTATGAAAATTTATACATTTTTTTCAGAATATTCAATATATGAGAGCCAGGCATTCAGCTGTCATTGAAACAATTTTAATGATTTGCTCAAGGAACAAATATGTATTTTATGTTTCTGATAATTTAAACATCAGAGCTCATGTTTATTGTGTTTAGATAGAATGCTATTTTCTTATTGCTAAAGTTATGCCTATTTATTGCAGTTGGAAGAATATTTTGGAGTTAAAAATACATATGAGATATATGCAATTTAATGTTGAGAAAGAGCCAAATTAGAATTGTCCCTAGTGATTCATTATAAACTACTTTATAATATTGAAAAAATTGGCTAGGGGGAGATTTACCATGGGAAATAGAATCTGATACTTGTCTTCCATCTTAGAATCCTGCCTCTTTGGAAGCAGGAGATTAGTTTTGAAACTTGAGTATCTTCCATACCATCTCAAGATATACGCATGAAAGATCCCAAATTTCATGTCTCCTAATTGATTTGCTGAGAGTTAAATATGTTTCAGAGAATTCTATGATTTTCATAAGTTCCACAAATAAAAAGGAAAGAGCTTATATTTTCTGAGAATGAATTATCTATGCAGATATTATCTCCAATTATCTTGTTTTCCTTTAATTTCCTAATTCTGACTTTATGTTATATGCTGGCAACTGTTGTTTTCACAAGTGTTTTCGGGGTCTCATTCCCACATGGCAGGCACCAAAACATTTTCAAAGACAAAGAAGCATTGATATGATTTAGACCTTCAGGCTAAATTAGCTCCATGGCAGAATTCTATATCCAGTGCCAAAAGTATGTGCAAAGCCTTCAGTTCTGCCTCCAGTTAATTTTCCACAGCAGCAGCATGGCCATGTTTATTGGTCTGAAACAAATCTTTGGAGGTAGACCACAAACAAGGAAAAACACTCGATCACACAAAAGAGCTTATTAATTTGAATGTAATCAAATTGAATATATTAAGCAATGACAAATTCTATCTTTCTTCCCTCTCTGCTAGTCTGTTTGCCTTTCTCTTTTCCTGACTATCTTTCTTATTCTGCATTGCCCACCTTTCTCCTTGGTTTTCTTTGTTTTCCTGTCTGTCTTTCAAAACATTAAATGAGTCCCAACAGACACTGTAATGGATACTGAGATGAAAAGCTGGAAGACTGTTCCAGTCTTGAAGGAGCTCACAGTCTGGATAAAGAAACGGAGGAGAGCAGAATGCTGGGCTGAGTGTCAAGAGGAAGGCCTACAGTGTCCTGAGAACACACTGGGGAGGAAATCCAGCAGGGAGCCAGAGGCATCAATAATAAGAGCTTCACAGAAGAGGTGAAGTAGGCCATAGGTCACGATTTACTCTCGTGTTACTCTTTATAAATTTGATCTGTTTCAAATATTTTATTTTTTTTTTAAATGACTGGCAGAAATGAGGAACCCCTCTCCCTGAAATCTCTTATCATTAATGATAGGTATTCATAATTTTGCTCTTAGTCTCTAATTGTTACAGCTCATTATCAATGTTATGAATAACAAATGATTGAGATTTTTATAGCAACTATCTTAATAGAATGACCTTGAAAGTGAAAATACTTAACACAGAATTACCATGTATCCTCTCTAAACCAATCTTGTGATCAGATAACCCAGAAGTCAAGCATTTAGACCAGCTATGAACCTTTAAACAAAAAATGCTTGGAAAGATTTGCTGATACTCAAGTATATTGTTTATATTCTTGTTTTTGTTATTTTTAAAATAAGGAAAGCACTATGCATAATGGGCATTTGAGTAGACTTGGAACCAAAATAACAAACAAAAACTAGACCTGGAATAACCAGAACAGAAACAATGAAAATATTCAAACATTGTGAGGAATGTAACCAAAGTTCTTGAACAACTTGTATAGAAATTATTGAAGGAAACCTAAACTGCTATGTAAACCTTCATCAAAAACACAATGAAATATTACTATAAATAAATAAATGATAGAAGAAAAGATGAGAAACAAAACACTAGAATTAAGATGAACTTTTCTAAGAAGCAGAAATAACAATTTTTCCTGTCTTCATAGGACTATTGAAAGACTCATATGAGACACTGTATATGGAAGAAATTAATAAATCTTACAATCTGTTTTTTCCCAGTATAGGAATATTTTCAGGAAAGTCCTTCTTTTTCTAAACATATTGTAGTTCACATGACTTTTCCATTTCCTCTTATTTTTCTTATTGCTTCTCCTATTTAAAAAGTCTATCTTCACCACCTTTAAAGTACAGGTTTTTCTCACTGTCCAAAAGTAGAGCGTTCCTATGAAGACTTCCTAAGCCAAAATGGTGCAGAGCAAAAAACAATTACCATTTATTTATATGGGGGTAAAAAAATATTGAGCACTCCTAGATCCAAAAAATAACCCAACAAATCATACCAAGTAACACGAAAAACCTAAAATAACACCGATGTATAGAGTTCACAACCGGTTCATAGCTATGGCGGCTTGATGCTGAGATGCTTAGTGTAGTTCCTGGGGAAAGAGCTTGGTGAGGCCACTTTTGATGCTCGGGATGCAAGCTGCCTCTCTGATGGTTTGCTCCATAACGCATGCTGAATGCTAGTGTTGCTTTTTGTCTTTCACCTTTTGTTTGTAAAAGCAAAATCCTCTTCAAATTTCTTTCAATTATCAAAAACAGGTACTAATGGAGATCTCTTATAAAAGCGATGTAGCACAATGTGATCTTTGAAAAACTGGGCGATACCTGTACTCTGTTTTTTCCTTTAGAGCTAAATCTCACGGTTGACCTTAATCAAAGCCTATTCAATCTTAGCTACTGCAGTGTCTGTGGGTTGTTTTCCTTTTATTATAATCTTGCTGACTATGGGTTGTTTCTGTTTTATTTTTATGTTTTGTTGGATCTAGTCTCACCAAGATAAGAAACTATTCAAGGCCAGTAAGCTATCTTAAACAACATAAAACTAGGAACATAAGAGTTATTGATAATATGTTGAAATGATTCAGTTAAAAGAGAAGTAAAGTCTGAAAAATTGTTGAAACATATTTCTTTGAGATCATACATATGAAGAATATACAGTGGGGATAAGGATAGAATACTGTGATTGTGTTTCTTAACAGTCATAACTTTATTGATAAAATGCCTAAGTATTAGTTTGCTTTTAAAACTGCTGTCAAAATACTTGTCTTCTATTTTGACTACTGCCTTATATACACGATCATTGACTTTCCTTGGGAGAAATACAGTCTATGGGGTCTAGTGGAAAGAGAGTTGGACTAGCTATCAGAAACAAAGTTATTTGCCATTGTTAGAAGTATTGGCTTTTATAAGAACCTGTCATGTGGACCTGGACGTTCATTTCTTAAAATTTTCTATGCCTTGAAATTTTTTGTCTGTGTGTTGTTATTAGGTGTCATTGAGTAGATTTTGACTCATAGTGACTCTGTGTACAACAGAACGAAACACAGCCATGGTATATTCAATATTATTCACCAATACCATTATTCAAATGCATCTTCTGTGGTCTTCCTTATGTATTGTCCAGCTCTCACATGCATATGAGGCCATTGAAAACACCCTTGGGTCAAGTGCACTTTAATCTTCAAAGAGATGTCTTTGTGTTTTACCACTTGAAATAATAGTTGGAAATAAACCAATATTTGTATTTTAATAATAATTATTATTAATTTATTGATTTAAAAAAATGTTCCCAGGTATAGTAAAATTATGGCATATGAATGATTTTTTTGATGGGGTTAGTTTGAGAGATAAGGAAAGAATAGATGAATGAGAGAGAAACCACCCCCCCTTTTATAAAAAATTTTACATTATAATAGTCCTTTAATAAGCAGCTGTCAGTTTAATTTCTGTTCCTAAACAGAAAATTAAACAGACCACATCCTATAGATACATTACTGCTCTTACAGGGCCTGTATTAACCTGGCACATAGTAGGAGCTCAATAAATATTTGTAGATTCATTGTCATGAATCAGTGGGAAATTCCATGAAACAGATGTATTTCGGCACTCTTAAAAGGCTAGAAAGTAATGCAGAGGATACACATGGATGAAGGCCCTGAAAATCTTGTGTCAGTCCTTCCAGAGCTTGCTACTTCTGTATTTCAATTGTGAGAGTTATAAGGTAGAAGAAGTAGGGAAGAAAGAGGAGAATTAGGGTAGTGGTTGATTCCAAAAAATAAAATAAAAACATCTCAGGAACTCTTGACTAAAATACAATTTTGATTGTGGTATTTCTGGGAGTATTCAGTTAAGAATTCTTTAGAATATAACAAGAGTAATTATTGGAAGAATAAACTGAACCAATATTGAGGAACAAACCACAATTTTGATATAGATTCTAAATTATCACTAATCAAATTGTTTCAAATTTATATGGAAAACTGACATAATATTACTCTTTTATTGGACATGCTTATTATTGCCTTTGAGTAATAAAATTAGAGTGATTTCAATATTCTCTATTTTCTCAGATTTCAAGATAGTTACTTAGGTATTGTCAAGCAAAAATAAAAAATGTTAACATAATCATGTTTAAGAAGTAATTGGATAAATTTAATTTGAATTAGTATCTCTGCAACCAGCATTCATTTTAGTTCTTGATTAGAGCTATTGAAACACCAGCTCAATTCTTGTGAATTAATATATAGAGAGGATCTACAGTGTACTGGGCATTGAAATATATGCCAAGGATTTTCAGATAAATAAGATCAAAAGATATATATGTATATTCCATAAATTTTTCAGCTTTAAGTGTTAGGATGTTGTGGTTGTTGTCAGGTGCCTTCGAGTTGGCTCTGACTCATAGTGACTCTATGTACAACATAATGATACACGGTTCAGTCCTGAGCCATCCTCTAAATCCTTTATACACTTGAGCCCATCATCACAACCACTGTGTCAATCTATCTCATTGAGGGTCTTCCCCTTTCTTGCTGACACACTACTTTGCCAAGTGTGATATCCTTCACCAGGGATTGGTCCTTTCTTAAAACATGACCAAAGTCCAAGAGACAAAGCTGGCCATTCTTGCGTTTAAGGAGCATTCTAGTTATGCTTTCTCCAAGACAGATTTGTTCATTCTTCTAGCAGTCCATGGACCATTCAATATTTTTTGCCAACACCACAATTCAAATGCATCAATTCTTTTGCAGTCTATTTTATTCTTTGCCATGAGCATAGGTCTGTGAAATCTCTAAAATGTATGCAGAAATGTTAAAGCATGTATACATGCTTTGGGCCAAGAAAATCAGTAGTTTTCTTCAGACTGTTATATTTGTGTAAAACAAAAAGGTGAAAAAAACTACCATGTTGTGCTTGATGGGGAACTTGGGAGGGAATATTCACAGTTTATTAATATTATAATATCACATAGGTCCAAATATGCCTTGCATATCTCTAGCAATGTCCATCTGCTCATTGTGGATCTATCTTAGTCCAGGTCCTGCATGCCTACCTAAGATTATCCTTTATAATAGAAATGAGGAGATTCCTAAAACCTGCAGAGAGCTATCTCTGAGAGGTGGTTTTGTTTTTTCTGGATGGATATTATTGGGTCAGTTTTGAGCCAGGTCTTCACCCCAATTACATATACATGCATTCATCTCCAAAAAAAAAAGTCAAATTCACCACCTTTGAGTTGATTCCAACTCATAGCAACCCCCATTGGGCTTCCAAGGTGGTAAATCTTTATCCGTGGTGGGTTTGAACTGCCAGCCTTCTGGTTAGCAGTCAAATGTCTTAGGCACTGCACCACCAAAGCATTCACTTTAGTATCACTGAATTGAGCATGGATAACATGGAATAGCATGGGAAACATTTTAGCTAATTGCTTCCAGTAGTGCTTTTTGAAAAGACTTTAATTGTCACCAACCTACTAGGTATGTGCTTGGGGAGAATAAGGCACCCATCAGCCTCCTGAATTACGCATACTTCCACAACTTGCAATTAAATACAAGATCCAAGACTTTAACACATATTGCTCTTACTGACTGTATGTTATATTTTTAAAAAAAAAGAATTTTAATAATTGATATCACTTGAGTAAATCAGTATTCAAGACTGATTACCAGGCATGCTAAGCAGAAGCACCATGCACATGTAAGTGTGGATAGTTGTGTAGGAATGCTTAGATATTGTCAGTTTATATATTATACTATAGCATTATATGTGTAAAGATAGCTACATCTTATTCAAAAGGCCTCTCAGTGCTCCACAGGTCCTTAGAGTTTACTACATAGAAATATCCCACTCTAGCTAAGCCCACTTTGGCTCTCGTTGGAGCTACAGATCCTCTATTGTTGTTATGTGCCGTAGAGTTGGACCCGACTCATAGCGACCCCTCCTTAGGTTGCTGAGGCAGTATCACTATGGAAGTAGATTGCCCAACCTTCCTTCCGAGGAGTGGCTGGGTTTGAACCGCCAGCCTTCTGGTTAGTAATCAAGTGCCTTAGGCACTATGCTACCAGAGCTCCTACAGATCCTCTGAGCTCCCATTAATACCTAGCATGGTGCGGTCGTTAAGTTTGTGTGACAATTTGGCTGGGCCTGGTTGAGTGGCTAGGCAGCTAGATGTAGTATTCCCCATGATAAAGCTAGTAATCAACTCCATGGTGGAAACTACTGGAGCAGCTGAGTAGCTGCTTTGGGTTTGTGGTCTGCTTCTCATATATAAGAAACAACTTTGGGAATGGTCTCTAGCTTATGGCATGCTTGGACCCTGGATGTAGCCAAGTTGTTGTTCAGCAGCCTGCAATGCTCTGACGATCCTGGGACTTTCAATAGATTTGAATTAATGGCCCATCATGTGGTTTGGTGACATCAGGACTTGTCAACCTTGGGCTTGTCAGCCTCAGCAGCCACCAGCTAAGTGAAGAAAAGCCTCCAGCTCCAGTTGGCTGGAAGCAGGAGGCAGAGCTGAAGTCCAAGGTTGAGGGACTTTTACCCAGCCCCTAGAGCCTGGCACTTTGAACTTGGACTTAAAGCCTCCAAATTGTGAGAATAAACTTCTATTTGTTAAGGCCATCCCATTTGTGGTATATTCTTGTCAGAGCAGCACTAGGTAACCAGAACACATGACAATTGGACCCAAAGTCCCTACCTGCAGGTATGCTCTGTTATCTAGAGCAACACCCATCATAAGCTTCTCAGTGTTCTTCTGTGGAGAATTACTGTCTCCCTTCTCCTACTCACTAAAGCTAGAAGGCCTCTCGATTTCTTACCTAAGTGAATGAGTCTTTAATATTATCATAGCCTGAGTCATCATATCTATGAATTGTATTACAATTATATTTCCTTCTCCAGGCTCTGTTCTTGATTGAAACAAGTGAAGTTTGGAATTTAGGAACCCCCTTCATCCTCCACACATATATCCTTTTTTTCACAAAGCTTTCTTTGAAGATTATTAGCTCAATATAACTTTCGGTATCCAATTCGGAAATCAAATAGTTCTCTTTGCATTCCTGTCACAACAATCTCAATCTGCCCCATGTTTGGGGTCAATTGGGAGAGGTCCAAGTATCAGGAGAAAGGAAAAATAATCCTTTTCACAAACAAAAAGATAATTACAGATTTAGTGAGCACTACAGAAACTGGTGGTGGAATAGTATGTAAGACATTTGGGTGCTAGCCAGGTTGGTGGCTCAAACCCAGCAGCTGCTCTGTGGGAAGAAGATGAGGGAATCTACTTCCATAAAGGTTTACAGCCTTCAAAACCCATTAGGGGTCACTATGAGTTGGAATCAACTAGATGACAGTGGGTTTTGTTTGGTTTGGTTTATAGAAGTAAATAGGATGATGTGGTTCAGAGAGGATATGGCAGCATAATTGATTGAAATATTACATTGTAATATTTTGTCTTCTCAGTTTGTTCCTTCCCTTCCTATGTCAAGCAGAGAACCAGTGCTGGGCCTTATATTTCCTCACTGAAGGGTTTTGGCCATGTAAGAAGAAGTAGCAGTAAGTCATTACTGCTAAGACACCTAAATTACTGAAATGGTTATGCCAAGAATCCAGGGGAGAAATGGGGAAGAAAAGGAAAGCATGTTTTTAAGAAGCCATCTACATACTAGTTGAAATGTTAGTATTTATTAATTTAATTTTTTTAGATGAATTAATAACTAGTTATTCTTTTCTTTAAAAAAATTTCCAGGATTTATATGTATATGTGTGCACATATTGGCTGTGAGTTAGAATCTACTCAATAGAACACAACAATAATAAAGTGGGCATGGTAGGGAAGGGAACAGAGAAATAAAATATGTATGATTCGTTAAACACTGGCTCTGTGCCAATAACTGTATTATATATGTTATATATGTTCCCTAATTTAGTTCTCTAGCAGTCTTATAAATATGTGCAATGATATCATCTCATATTATAGATGGTGGAAACAAAGGAAATAAAGGTACTTACCACTAACTGACTGATGCTGAGCTAGGGCCTCCATTTGGGTCTCATGCCAAATCTCATGCTCTTTCCATCCATTCCGTCATAGCAACTACCACCAGAAATATTCCACTAGAATAGAGTCTGTTTCATGGTTTGTTGCTCTATATTATTTCCTTTATAAAACCTTCTAGCTATAATTATCCCATTTGTATCACATTTTTTTTTTAGTAAATTCCAAGTAAAGCATCTGTTTCCTTTGAAATTCTATCATTTCAGGAAAAATTTATTAGCTATTTTATTCTAGGCTATGGAAATATACCCCTTCTAAGTAAATGGATGGTTGAAGTACTATTGGACACCATCCCTAGAAAGGAACAGAACTTCCTGAGGGTGGGGGAGAAAGCCAGTGGAGTAAGGAGGAAGTTCAGTGAGTGGCATTGTTTTACTCCACAATTTCATAAGAGATAGGACTGACCTGTGATCTTGAAAAGCAAATTATACCTTTTAAGACTAATTGTCTAGATCTCAGTATCCACTACATTTAATAATTACTTTTAAAAAAAAAAAAAAAACTCTAACTTCTTTCAGTGAGGATTCAGTAGAAAGTTCTGTCTGTGCTTTTGAACATAAGCAATACCCAGAAATACCCTCTATTCTCATCACTCCTGGGAGCTCTGGTAGCGTAGTGCCCAAGGTACTTGCCTGCTAACCAGAAGACTGGCAGTTCAAATCCACCGGCCACTCCTCAGAAGGAAGACTGGGCAATCTACTTCCCTAGTGATACTGCCTCAGAAAACAAAGGAGGGGTCTTTATGAGTTGGGTCCGCCTCAACGGCACATAACAACAACAACAACAACAACAACACTCCTACCACACATGGATATACAAGAAAGTGAAAGAAGAGAATCGTGGGAGATGAAAAGTGCTGGGTTGTCAGATTATACCTTCTCATCAGGTTATTTTTCTCTTTTCTCTTATCTCTGCAGTTTGAGATTCTGTTTCTTGTATAGGCTAAATAAATTCTATACCTGGCTTTTACTTAGACTTTAACCATGGTCAGGATTAAGGTAAAGGAAAAGCTGTACTATAAGGCACACGTCTATTTACACATTACAGTAGCTACTTTCACTTATTGGAATCACATGAAATGAAGGGATACAGGATTTTAAGGCATATTTCTCTCTTTATTAAGCGGAACAGCTAATGCACTCTTAAAAATATTATGATTGTTTCCTTCAATGAGGAGAAAGAGGATCACTAGAAGACTGCTTAAACAGTCAGACTTTTCTAGACAATTTATTTCTCAGGCTGCAAAGGTCAGTATGCAGAATCAGGGAAAGACTATTTTTATTGTATTTTCCAATGCAGAAACTGTTTTAATATTCATGAAATTGCAATTTTAGTCAAATGAAAGGTTTTATCGATTGCTAATCACTTTATCCTTAAAATAAAATTAAAAGAGATTTGTGAGCTTCAGTATTAGGAAGTAGATTCTGTGGAAAGGAATAGTAGAGCCAACGTGCATGGCTTTGGTTACCTTGAGCACCAAATCCATCATGGCAGATGAGTGTAAAACTTCAGCGTAGTAGACAAGGTGGCTGGTCAGGAGCAATGGAAAAAAGATATAGGATCATTTATGTAGGGAAGCCTTTTTACTTGTTTTATATGGGTAAAAATGTCAGGCTCCCAAGGTTCCATTCACAAGGAAAACAAATATTAAAAGCAGTAATAGTACACTGCACCAAAATAACAAATAAATAAAAAGCTTGTAGCAAAAGTAAGATATCTAAAGAAAATTGCTAAAATGATCATTTAAGTTGACAATTTTGAATATTAATCCATGCTTGTTTTAAAAGAACAAAATAGGACAAGAAAAGAGATGAGTGGCAATTATTCTTTCCTTAATCCCATAAGTTCAAGTAAATTTATATCTTTTATAGCTTAAAAATAAATAAATTTTTTAAATACTTCTAACAGAACTTCTAGAGAGGTAATAAAGCAAGATGTTATACAAAAGCCAGAGGAATAATTTATCAAAAGCTTAATAACACTAACCACATGAACACTTTGAAGTACCGAACTTGCATATCAATATTTTGTGGACCACTTGTTGTTGTTGTTGTTATGTGCTGTCAAGTTGTCTCCAACTCTTAGCAACCTTATGTCCAATAGAATGAAACACTGCCCGGTCCTGTGCCAGCCTCACTATCCCTACTATACCTGAGCCCATCACTCCAGTCACCGTGTCTATCCATCTCATTGAGGGCCTTCCCCTCTTTCGTTGACCTTCCACTTTACCAAGCATGACATCCTTCTCCAGAGAATGGTCCCTTTTGACAACATGACCAAAGTAGGTGAGATGAAGTCTGGCCATTCTTGCTTCCAAGGAGCATTCTGGCTGCACTTCTTCAAGGACAGATCTGTTA
>NW_006921712.1:3190108-3190680 GCF_000298275.1 Orycteropus afer afer
AGGGCAAGTTTCAGTCTCCTCTGACATCCACTTGGGTCTTTTCTTCCTTTCCTGTCTTTTGCTTTCTTCATGGGTGATGTTCTTGATGTTATCTCACAGTTCTTCTGGTTTTCAATCATTGGTGTTCAATGCATCAAATCTATTCTTTTGATGATCTCTAAATTCAGGAGGGATAAAATCAAGGTCATATTTGGCTCTCATGGAGTTGTTTTAATTCATATCCAAGTTCAGTTTCCACTTGAACTTGGATATGAGCAGTTGATTGTCTGTTCCACAGTCAGCTCCTGGCCTTGTTTTGGCTGATGATATTAAGCCTCTCCATAGCCTCTTGCCACAGATGTAGTCAATCTGATTCCTGTGTACTCTGTCTGGTGAAGTCCACATTTTGTGTTGTTGAAAAATAATATTTTCAATTAATAAGTTGTTGGTCTTGCAAAATTCTATCATGTGATCTCCAGCATCATTTCTATCATTAAGACTATATTTTCCAACTACTGGTGATTATTCTTTGTTTCCAACTTTTGCATTCCAGTCACCAGTGATAATTAACACATATTGATTGCATGTTTGGT
>NW_006921712.1:3191225-3197097 GCF_000298275.1 Orycteropus afer afer
CGTAGTGATACTGCCTCGGAAACCCAAGGAGGGGTCGCTATGAGTCGGGTTTGACTCGACGGCACATAACAACAACAACAATAGATAACAAGATAATAACCGTGTGCACAACTAAGGTGAAATAAGACAGATACAAACTGGACAAATACAAAGATTACTTATGCATGTGGTATCATAAGTGCTCTTTCACCGTCTCTGTAATGACACAGTAAAACCTGTCAAGTGTCCTCAGAGATGAGCCCTTTCCCAAGGAATAGACAGAATGTCCTATCAGTGCCCTGTCCAGTCTGAGGCTGGTAGACAGCATAGCACAGATGGAATCACAAGGACGTTGGAGCCAGACAGACTTGATTAAAGCTTTGCTCTATCACTTCCAGCTCTGTGACCTTGTCAAGTGATTTAATCACTCAGTGTGTTTCTTTTTCACAAAATGAATACAAAATCTGTATATCTTAGACAAATGTTGTGGAAATTAAGAATGACAAAAGGGAAGTGCCTGGTGGTTGGTAGGTCTCAGTGTTCTGGTTATTGTTAGGTGTCATCAAATAAGTCTTGAGGCATAGCTACCCTGTATACAACAGAATGAAACACTACCCAGTCTTATGCCATCCTCACAGTCATTGTTCTGCCTGAGCCCATTGATGCAGCCATGATGCTATTCCAACTCACTGAGGGTCTTCCTCTATTTCACTGACCATCTACTTTACCAAGCATGATGCCCTTCTCCAAGTCACTCCTGATAACATGTCCAAAGTAGGTGAGACAAAGTGTTGTCATCCTCACTTTTAAGGAAGACATTTCTGCCTGCATTTCTTCCAAGACACATGTTTGTCCTTCTGGCAAACCAAATAAATAAATAAATAAATAAATAAAATAAAGATAACCTCACTTCCATTGAGTCAATTCTGACTCATAGTGACCCCCTTTGGGTTTCTGAGGTGGTAAATTTTTAAGGAAGTAAATTGTCCAGTCTTCCTTCCACAAAGTGGCTAGTACATTTGGACCATCTACCTTCTGGTTAGCAGTAAAATGTCTTAGACACTATGCCACCAGAGCTCCTTATCCTTCTGGCAGTCCATGGTAAATACAACACCATGATTCAAATATATCAGTTCTTCTTTGGTATTCTTTATTCATTGCCCAGCTTTCACATGAGAATGAGGGAACTGAAAATACCATTGCTTGAGTCATATGCCCCTAAGTTCTCAAAGTTATATCTTTGATTTTTAAAAGGCAAAGGTCTCAATATGCAGTAGCTATTACTTGTATGATTTCATGGGGCCACTGAAGCTGTGGAATTTAGTATTGTTCTGCTTTTGGTTTAGATAGCTCATGTGCTTATTCACATTTTGCTTCAAAAATGATTCACCACAATTTTCATGAGATTTTAAACCTGTAACATTCTGTAAAACAGTGGTTAAGAGCAAGAGCTTTAAAAAGACCCAGTTCAAATTCTGGCTCTGCTCTTGACAAGTTATTTGAACATCTGACCTCAGTTTCCCCTTCAGAAAATGGGTAACCACACAAGGATGTATGGAAGAATGCTATTCTAGTTTTTGGCACCTTATATAAGTGTATACCTGGCAGGATCTACCATTTTCATCATATCTTTCTTTTTGTATGTGTCTCTAATAATATTTTCATTCTTTGAAGAATGTGCATTCTTTTTCTTCAATATTCTTTACAGATCTAGTGCAGCAATACATACATTATTATTAGTGTTCAAAGCTATTTTGTTAATATATTTTTTACTTCTAAAGTCAGTTTTCTGGATTATGATTAGTAAATTAGCAAACATTACCTGAATTTAGTCTTCTTCTCTGTCTCAAAGATGATTTTATTTGCTTGTTTATATATGTGGTAGCTGCTGTCTTCACTGGGCATAGGCAATAGATCAAAATGTTTGGGCCTTACATTTCACCTAAAGTTTACTATTTACTTCCCAAGGATAATTGCAATTGTAAAACATTCATTTAATTTGTTTAGAGCCCTTAATGAGATCAGCAACATGCAGACATGCTGCAGTATAAGACTCTAAAGAAATCAATTCAACTTGATAGTTAAAGTACTATTCAAAGTTCAATTTGCCACGGAATATAATATATTATGTTCTGAATTTGAGTCCTCCTGCTACTTCAAAATGACCAAGACCTCTCTTTACTTACTGGGAGAAAAATAGCTCCTGAGACTAGTTCTAAAGGCACTCTTCTTACCTTGTTATAGTGAATGATGGGTGCTTTGGCTCACTGTGATTCTTAACTAGAGTGGTTAGATGGTTCTGCCTTTATTTATCCTTTTTATTTCTAGTGAAAAAGATCAGTGCAAGTTAGATGAAATAGAGAGAAAAGAAAGAACTGGTGGGAAAGCAGTGAGTCTTTATTCTGCACAAACTCCTTGTCACGTGCCCAAATCATGCCTATGCTTCAAAGCCAGTTTTAATGTGCTCTCCTGTGGGAAACCTTCCCCATTCTATTTCAGTGTGCTCTCTACTATTCCCTTCATTCCCCTATTTGTTGCCCCTGCTGCACATATACTTATTTTGAGTTGTATTCACAAGTGGTCATTTCTTCTGTCACTTAATAAACTATGCACTCATAAGTTTTCTTTGTATATTTACTACATGTAGCTAGATTGTTGAGTGGTGTGCACTTAACTATATAAATATGTACAAAATGGTTTCTAAACATATTTTAGAAGGCTTCACCATTTTAGGCTGCAAGAACAGAAAAATTTTTACAGTATTTTTTTTCTCCCCTTGTCAAATTGGCAAATACCCAAATATTTCTTAATATACTATGCTAGTGTGGGCTTAGGAGCTCTGGCATTTGCCCTATGATATTTATAAATCAATCTCATCTAGCCAATCATGTAAAAAGCAAAAGATTTTTCAATCAGAGGACGAGAAAAGTTTCAAATTAACAAATAAACAGATATTAACAAATTAAACAGATAAAATAAATAGAAACAAAAAATCATATCTGTGGTAGGACGCAATGTGTGTGGAGGGGAAAGGCAGTCAAGGTCCCAATTCCATAAGGACTGAAACTGAGCCTTAGGAATCATTTCATCCCTCATATTCATTAGTTATTTCAAAGACTAAAGGTTTAATATTCACCTCACTTCCAGAAACGACAGAAAAAAAAAAAAGTAACATTCCTACATAACACTTAAGTATTTGATTTTAAATTTAGAAAATTGAAATATTACACAATTAAACTGTATCATAAGAAACATATATGTTTATTTGCTTTTGAACTTATAAGAACGTAAGCTTCTTGTTCTAGTTACTTAGTGCCACTCCAACAAGAATATGCCACAAATGGGATGGCCTTAACAAACAGGAGTTTATTCTCTTACAGTTTGGAGGCTTTAAGTCCAAGTTCAAGTGCCAGGCTCTAGGGGTTGGGTGAAAGCCCCTCAACCTTGGGGTCCAGCTCTGCCTCCTGCTCCAAGCCCACTCAGGCTAAAGGCGTTTCTTCACTCAGACAGCTGTTGGTTGCTGAGGTTAACAAACCCAAGGTTGACAAATAAAAAGGCACAGTCCCGATGTTACCACACCACATGGCAGGCCATTAATTTAAGTCCATTGAAAGTCCATAGGTCGGCAGAGTATGGCAGGCTTCTGAGCAATGACATAGCTACATGCAGAGTTCAAGCGTGCCATAAGCTAGAGACCATACCCAAAGCTGTTTCTTATATACAGGAATCAGACCACATACCCAAAGCAGCTACTCAGCTGCTTGTGGTAGATCCTACCTTGGAGTTGATTACCAGTCTCATCATGGGGAATACTACATCCAGCTGCCCAACCACTCAACCAGGCCCAGCCAAACTGACACACAAACTGAACTACCAGACTTCTCATTTTTCCACTTTAATTTTATTAATATTAAGTTAATTAAAGATGTGAAATTTTGATAAATGACAGTTAGAAAATGAAAATTTTCTTCTCACACTGAAGGCCAAGTTCATTTTACAGCTAATTAAAGCAATTGTGCCATAGCCCTTAGCTTTAAAAGTGTATCGTATTTTGCAGAAGTATTGAAATTAAGGTTCACATGACACTTTTTAAAATCATAATTTATTTTCTGCAATCATTTTATTTTTCTAACTTCCATATGCTATCACCACTCCCAAGATTATTACATATTGCAGGAGATGACCCCAAACCAGTTGACATGGAGTCGCTTCTGACTCATGGCAACCCCAAGTGTGTCAGAGTAGGTTTCAGCAGTTGATTTTTGGAAGTAGATCACCAGGCCTTTCTTTCAGGCACTGCTGGGGACACTTAAACCAATATTTGGATTAGCCACTGAGCACCTTTACCATTTGCACTACCCAGTGACAACAGAGAATTATTTAAAGTACTTCATGAAGCTAATGGTACAAAACAGAAACTCAGCAAATAGAGACTCTTTACTTCTGAGTCTTTACTGAGGATTGGTGCTCTGGACTGCTGTGGATCTTTTGCTTGTCTGCCACCCTTGCCCGGCACTAGTCAAGTGTTTCCCTGTGGACTAACCCATCTCTTCTCTTAGGTCCCAGAATGCTCGATGGTCATCCTAGCCTACCATTACTTTTCCTTTTCTGAATTCCTGTAGAAGTTTTCATTTGTTCCATATGATATGTACAAATCATTGAACCTGTCTTCCACTAACAGCTATTTTGCCTAGATTTCTCCAGGTAAAGCTAAAGCATTGAAGACTATGCTTTCTTTTATGTTGTTGTTGTTGTTATGTGCCATGGAGTCAGACCCAACTCGTACTGACTCCTTGGGTTTCCGAGGCGGTATCACTACGGAAGTAGATTGCCCAATCTTCCTTCCAAGGAGAGGCTGATGGGTTTGAGCCACCAGCCTTCTGGTTAGCAGTCAAGTGCCTTAGGCACTGTGCTACCAGAGCTCCCGTGCTTTCTTTTATATCTCCCATATATGGTGTCTAGTCTGGAACAAGGCATTGACTTATAAGTTAAATCGGTAGGTATAAGCAGTAGTTACTTTTCTTTTCTAAATTTTTAGTATAACTTCTATAATGTCACTTCATTGTGATGCTTTAGTAGCAATACTTATAATGAAGAGCTATTGTCAGAA
The DNA here is from genome assembly GCF_000298275.1 of Orycteropus afer afer. Taxonomy (NCBI): domain Eukaryota; kingdom Metazoa; phylum Chordata; class Mammalia; order Tubulidentata; family Orycteropodidae; genus Orycteropus; species Orycteropus afer. The sequence goes on from NW_006921712.1 coordinate 3,196,315, forward strand.
ATGTATCCATAGTAGCACATTTAATAGGTAGAAATTTGAGATAGTAAAACTTTCAGTAGCACCTGAAGAAAGTAAGCTAATAAATATTTTAGTTTAACTCTCAAAACTAGATAAATTTGACAACTTATTTTTTTTAAGTACCTTTTAGAAATACAGAATCTCCCATACAATGCTCTAGAAATGAGTTGCTTTTTTTCCCCCTTGGTAGTGCTTGAAAATTTCCATTTCTCTATAAGAAAATCAACAATATGAAAAGAGGTTTGTTTGGTATAGAGGTTGTCAAAGTATATGTGGTTATCACTATACTTTTATATTCTTGGGTTTGTTTTTAATATTGTTTTCTTTCTCTCACAGTTTTACCCACTGTACCTGTCTAGTATATGAAAATTATTAGTGCCATTTGTCTCTTTGTATCCAGCATATGTCATTCAGAAAGATGGCAGCATTTGGGATCTTTAATTTTGTAAAAAGATGCTGTTTCAGACTTTGAAGTATAAGCCTCCACATAAAGGCACATTCTTATCTGATACAGCTGTCTCATTACCCAAATACATGTATAGCTGTCTCATATGAGTATAATTTTTCATGTCACTAAAGGAAATTTGAGACTATAAATTAAATACTTTCAAGCAATATATTAATTTATTACTTTTTAGATGAAAAGTAGGCATTTCATACTAATATTTAATATAACTTTACTCCAGTTTAATCCTCTATGCAAATATATGGACATGAAGCCCAGGCAACTGAAAAATTAATAATATATAATCACTTACTTTTGTA
>NW_006921712.1:3198302-3236466 GCF_000298275.1 Orycteropus afer afer
TATATATATACACACATACATACATACATATATAAACCATATATATGTATATTTTTTTTCCAGCCTATCTTATGACACACATTGACATAGTAGTCAGGCAGTTTGATCACCAGATAGAACTTGGTAGCTGGAATCTCTGTGTGGTGCAAAAGGTTAAGCATCCAATTACTAGCAATAAAGTTGATGGTTTGAATCACCCAGAGATACCTCAGAATATAGGGCTAGTGACCTGCTTCTGAAAAGTTAAATCCTTAAAATCATTATGGAGCAGTTTTAATCTGCACACATGGGTTAGTATGAGTTGGATTCAACTCATCAGCAACCAATAGCAACAACAGCTGGTAAAATGTTATTTTTTCCAAAATCTATTAACAGTGATTAGGTGATGTTCTCATGCATATATAAAAAATGCTCTGCAGTCTTCAGTTTTAATAATCTACATGAAGATATCATTTTCTTACTCAGGGTTACTGAAAAATTACCTTGATTAAACTATACACAGCCTTCCAATATCAGACACCTGAGTTGTTATAATATGTGTAAAATAATTAGGGAGCTATTGCAAAACAATGAATAAACAAAAATGAAAGATTATAGTTAAAACTCCACCTATAATAATGGATTTAATATTAGGTTTAGCTTTGCCAGCTCCCATATGAAACTAAATTTTGTTTCAAAACTCTGTTTATACCTTGGAGATGCTTTCATCAGGTGGGCATTGATCCCTGGTTTTGGCAAAAACTTCTCATTAGTATATATAACTGAATACCAAGAAGTTAACACATTTTTATTTAATTTTGGTTTCTTTCCTTGTGAAATAGCTCATTATTAATAAAATATAAACATAATTCATTTTGTTTATGACTAAGATATTTGACTGCTAACCAGAAGGCTGACGGTTCAAACCCACCAACCACTCCTTGGAAGGAAAATTGGGCAATCTACTTCCATAGTGATACCGCCTTGGAAACCCAAGGAGGGGTAGCTATGAGTTAGATACACCTTGAAGGCAGTGAGTTATGAAAGTGTTTACATGAAGATTTATGAGAGCGCTTGATGTCTTTCTAATCAGTATTCACTGTTGGTAATGAGCTCCTTACTCATCTAGCCCCTGTTCTTTCCAGTATTCTCAGTCAGCTAATGAAGCGATCTTTCTAAAATTAAAACTATTTATACCAGTTTCCTGTTTACAAGGGATCAGTGGGTCTCCACAGATTTTAGGATTAAGTCAAATTGCAGCATGGATTTTTTCCTTCTGTAAAATGGGAATAAATACAGTATCTACTTTATGGGGCTTTTAGAGGATTTATGTGATGTATCAGCAAGGGCTCAGCTACAAACAGTAGCCTCCACTATTGCTGGTTTAAGCAGATAGGGAACTTGGCGTGAAAAAGAGCATATAAAAGTGTTGATAGTACCCAAGAAGTGGGCTTCAGGCAAAGCTCTCAGCTACCTAACCTGTCTCTGCAATTACTGGGAAAACTTTGTGGCTGCTACTGCTGACTGTGCAAACTTGCTTCTGCTCTGATCAGGGCATCTATTTGCTGCTGACTGTGCAACCTCTCTTCTACTCTGATTAGTAAGTAGATCTGTCTGCTGCTGCTCCTGTAAGCTACTGAATTATGAACTAATTCCTCCAGAATCATTACCACCATCTTTGCAATAATTTGCACAAATAAAATGTGTTACTTCATCTAAGTAAATTTCAAATTGAAGACTCATGCAAGAGCAGCTAATTGGTAAAACATCCATTACATTTGGGACCTTACCTTCAAATAATCCAGGAAGTTATTCCACCTATCTATCTACCTATCTGTCTGTCTGTCTGTCTATCTGTCTTTCTCTCTTTCTTCTTTCTCTATTTCCAGCTTTTGCACTTTAGAAGGAATTTTCATAGATGAAGAGTAAACTGATGCAGATACCCAACAAAGCATCAATTTATTATGGTATTATAACTATTAAAAAAAGAAAAAATTCAAAAGTTAGTGGTTTTATAGAGCTTACCTTCCACTGAGGAAGATATGCCTTTAGTAAGTTATCAAACCAACATAAAATATCATTTATGATGAGATAATCAGTAAATAAATAGAATGATAGATGTAACTTATTTTTAGATGGGATAATTCTCTGAGTTGACTTCTGAGTAGACTTCAGAATGATGGAAAGAGGCAAGAGTTTAGGAGTTTTAGAAGAAGAATATTCCAGGCAGTGAAATATCAAGAGGCAGAATGAATGAGACAGAAATGAAACTTAGTTCATATAAGAAACAATAAGAAGGTTGAGGTTGTTGGAGTGGTGTAATCAAAGTGGAAAACCACAACGGATGAAATCAGGCAGTCAGAGAAGAGGCAGATCATCTACAGAATGTAGACCATGTTATAGATTTTTTTTTTTTTTTTTTACTCTGTGGGAAGTATAAGCCTCTTAGAGAATTCTGATTGCTGATGGAATAACTATGAGGGCCAAGAGTGGAGGCAGGAGGACAAACTAGGAAATTGTTGTACTCATTAAGGCTTGGAGCAATGGACTTAACAAATTCAGAGGTTGTTGGATTTTGAATACATTTTGAAGGTAAAGACAACAAAATTTTGTGTAAAATTTATTGTGAAGTGAGAGGGAAAAGAATAATGACATGATTGTTTCATTTTTGACATGAGCATCTTAGTTGATTAGTAGTGATAATGTCATTTACTAAAATGAGGAAGACTATGGGAAGAATATATTTCAGGCAAAAATCAAGAGTTTCTTTTAATTATATTCAATATAGATCCAAAGAAAGATGTAAGGTAGGCAGTTAATTACAAAACTCAAGAATTCAGGAAAGAGGTGCCTGCTCATTTGGAAATGTCAGCATTTAATATGATATTTTAAACCATGTAGCTAAATCACATCCGTAGGAAGAGAATGTAGTGAAGAAAGTAGAGCAGAGCAGTACTTTTTGAGGTCTGGAGGATGAAGGGTATCCAGGAAAAGAGACTGAGGTGATTGGACAGTTGATACACAAGTGCATTCCTGTGGGCCTTTGTTAATATAATTATTATAACTTATATGATCTTATCTCTTTATTCTCAACTCACTCTGCTTTCTCTTATGTACTCTAAGTTTTATTCATACAGAGTTAATTGCAGCTGTCCCAAAGGACTATGCTATCTACTTTGTGCTTTGAATGATCTGCTTCTCCCTACAACACCTTATGCACACTCTCAGCTCTTGTTTAGCCAAGCCAACTCTTAGTTTATTGTGCAACTCTCCCTCAAGCAACTGCTCTTCAAGAATATTTTCAGTGACCCCTTACTCTGGGTTCTGGCTGTCTATCACTCCCCATAGTGTGGACTTGTGCTTTTTTGCCTTTATAACAACACTTAATCAAGGAGTACTATAATTACTAATTTATGTATTTGTACCTTCCAGGAGACCATGAGTTATCTGAGGAGAAGTGTTGTACTTTATTCTATTTTGCATCTTCAGTGTCCAGTTCAGTGTGTGACATAGACACATAATAAGTATTTTTGAATGAATAAATAAATGCTTACTGGTAAAGAAACTTTTATTTTGAATCCTTCCTACCTTGTAGGAAGCTTTGAGACTTTTAGCCAAAGTCTTTTATTTTCACTAGGATTTTTTTTTCCCCTTTATTACTCCAGTAAAAAAAGAAAAAAAGCAAATGATATCATCTTCCCTTCTGGCTCTCTTCCTCGACCCGCAGATAATGTGTCTCTTAATGAAGCATGGAAGCGTAGGTCTGGCAAAAGCCAAAGCAAGAGATGCCACCAACACATGTGTGCATATAGTCAGCAGGATCCTCTGTGCTACTCCTGGTCCCATGGAACAGAATAATTTTCATGGTCTCCAGTTTCTAAATCACCTACTGACTTTTCCCAATATGTAGCTTGATGCCAGCACATAATTGTTTTCAAACCAGGATTCTGACCTTTTGTGTATCTGCTTCTGATAACTAAACAGGAATTGTAAGCTGTTTTAAGAATGTTTAAAAAACAAGTATGAAGTTAGTGGAGTCTCTGGGACTCACTTTCCTCCTCAATAAAATATGAAATTTAATGAATCTCTGACCTTAGAATTCTGAGGGAAATATGTAATTAGTTGTGCTTTGCCATTTTTTTGGTTCTGGATGAATGAGAGTGCATTTATTTTCAGTTAGTAAAATTAATTTTCTTTAACTTCCAAAGCAAGTAAGTAAACTGATAAAATAAATAGTAACATTTTAATTTTATATCATGGTATAAAATATAGCATAAACTGTTAAGCCTTTTTCTAATTCTGTAAAATAAAATTTGTAACTGAACTAATATCTGTCTAGTTTCACCTTGTGACTAAGCCTCTAGGTAAGCAGAGACCATAGAGTAGAGCCTAAGGCATTTGACTGCTAACCAGGTTCAAACTCAACAGCCACTCCTCGGAAGGAAGATTGGGCAATCCATCCGGAGAGATACTACCTCGGAAACCTAAGGAGGGGTCACTGTGAGTCAGAAAACCACTCGCCAGCAGTGAGGTTTTTTTTTTTCTTTCTTTTTTTGATCTCTATGTAAGTAGATTGCCCAGTCTTCCTTCTGAGGAGTGGTTGGTGGGTTTGAACCTCCAGCCTTCTGGTTAGCAAGCAAATGCCTTAGGTACTACAATACCCATTAAATATTTCAGAAGTACATAATTTAACAAAAGTTTATGACATTTAATATTCACTAAAATGTAATTCCAAGGATTCCTGGTAGAGTAGTGATTAAGCGCTAAAATGCAACCCTAAAGATCAGCAGTTGAAATCTACCAGGTGCTGCTCAGGAGAAAGATGTGGAAGTCTGCTTCTGTAAAGATTATAGCCTCAGAAATCCTATGGAATTAGTTTACCCAAAGGGTAGGAAATTCATAGGTCAGCAATAGGGCAATGGGGTAAAATATAATTTCACTTACAAACCAGCCATACTGAAACATTTTTAAATTCCAGACTTAAAATATCCACCCTCAATAAGTAAAACTGAGGCAAATTTATTAGTAAAGAAATAACCCATAGGAATTACATTTACAAACCAACCTCTGTGACTTAGCACATGCTATTCTTTTCTGTATAAAAAGATTTCCCCCACATTTCTGTTCTTCACTAAAAATATCAATCAGATAGTACCTTCTTGGATACCTTGAGAAAGAATTAATTACTTCCTCTTTAACTCATCTATATTTGTTTATGTTGCTTCATTCACCACAGTGTCCAGTTTTTATTATTTATTATCTTACATGTCTGCCTCAATTTCACTATGAGCTCCTTGAGAGTAAGGTTCTTATTTTTTAAAAAATCATCTTTGTCTCCTTTGCATCCATCAGAACAGGTACTTAAATGTTGGCTTGGTTAAATTAAACTTAGAAAACGAAAGTCTTTTTAAACCACCATGACACATAGCTTCATCCCCATTGTGCAAGACTGTTAAAACCGGGTTCTTGTTTTGGGGTATGGATGATCACAGTACATTTCCATGGGGAAAGTATGTCTGTCTTTATCATTTATGTACATGTACGGTGATTCCTGTGGAGCAGTAGCATCATGTGGGATTGAGATAATGATGTTATCATGTTATTCTGAATTCTGTAGTGGAAATTGTCTTTACAATGCCACACTGGAATAAACTTATCACATGAAACCCAGTGTACCACCTCTACTCAGATGATCAAGTTGCTGTCTGTTAAATTTAGCTTCTTATTGAATATTTTGTACAAAAACAAAAAAAAATCTGTAATTTTTCATTCTATGGTTATGTACCTTCAGCAGAGAACTTGACTATACTATTTTGTGAAAGAACATTTAATGCATCATTTTATTTAATTACATGCTTTTTTTTTTATCTATGCCCTGACTTGTCCAAAAAATATAATCATTATTTTACAGGATTAATATGTGAGTTATTTTCTTGTAGTAAAGAAGTTGCTGTATTTTTACAATGATTAATTTGATTTCATTTTAACAGATACACTAAATGTGTATCTGTTATGGCAACAGAGATCAGAAGTTATATCTCTAGGGTCCTTATACTTAGATAAAAGTGAAGTATTAATTTAGAAAGGCAGAATACTACTCCTATCTCTGTGTTTTGAATGTACACTGTTTGCTGTTACACTGCTTTTGAGAATTATTTAACCTTTGCTAAATTAGGACAAACATTGTTCTGTGCCCAATAACAACAGATCGATGTTTGTAATTCAATAACTATAGAGTCAGTTGAACTACAGATAATTTTGTCCCAGACAGCATCATTTGTAAATCTCCTTTCTCTTTTGTACTGTCTTTAAACTTAGCCTTGAGTCTGACTTTACAACACTGTAAGAAAATTTTATTGAAGTCACAATTGCCCTTTTAAAACTGAGCATGATATTTTTTTACATTATTTTCTATAATTATTCAGTAATCATTCAGCAAGCTTTAATATATAGAACAAGCACATTTTTTATCTTAAGATATTAACTTATCATACAAAATATAAATTTTCCACAATATAAGGTCATATCCATTTACCATAAAAGCATTTTCAAATTTTATGATGTAGAGAATGAATAGTGTTATGTATTAAAAATTCTATTTGGTATTAATTCTGGATTTCTTACACTGTGCCCTTTTTAGGCATTTATCAATCCTTTCATTACTGAGAATTAATATATACAAGATACTCTGACGAGTATGATTTATCTTTTCTTGTCTTTCCTAAACACTAAAGTCTTAGTTTACTAGTGCTATAACAGATATTGGGAGCTCTGGTAGCATAGTGCCTAAGACACTTGACTGCTAACCAGAAGGCTGGCAGTTCAAACCCACCAGCCACTCCTCGGAAGGAAGATGGGGCAATCTTTTTCTGTAGTGACACTGCCTCGGAAACCCAAGGAGGGATCACTATGAGTCGGGTCCGATTCAATGGCACATAACAATAGCAACAGCAACGTTAACAGATATACCACCCAGTTGGTTATTTTCAACAACCGAAATTTATTTTCTCACTGTTTAGGAAGCTAGAAATCTCAAATCAGGGTGCAAGCTCTAGGGGAAGCCTTTCTCTGTTGACTCTGGGGAAAAGTCCTTGTCTCTTCTGAGTTTCTACTCCTGGGCAATCTTCATATGGCTTGGCATCTTTCTGGACCTATCTCTGCTTTCTCACTTGCTTGTTTTCTTTCCTTTATGTCTCAAAATAGATTAACTCCATACACACTCTACACTAATCCTGTCTCATTAATACAAAGACAACCCGTTCCCAAATGAGATTATAACCACAGATTAGGATTTGCAAAACATTTTTTTGGGAACACAATTCAATCCATAATACTCCACCCTTTGTTCCCCAAAATGCCTTGTCATTGCCATATGCAAAACACATTCATCCCATTACATCATCCCAAAAGTCTTAAATACAAGTCCAAAATCTCATCTTCTAAATTATCTAAATCAAATATGGGTGAAACTTTAGGTATATTCCATCCTGGGGTAAAATTCTTCCTCATCTGTGAACCTGTGAAATCTAGGCTACAAGCTATCTGTTTTCAAAGTACAGTGGTGGAACAGAGACATGGTAGATTTCCCATTACAAATGGAATAAATTGAAGGAAAAGAAGGGATAATTGGCACCAAGCAAGTAAAAAACCCAGCAGACCATTTTACATTAGTTCTCAAGGCTTAAAAATAATCCTCTCTACTTTGGGATCATCTGGGCAAGGGCCTTGCCCTCCAGATTCCAGGTGTTGACTACACCATCTGGATTCTGGATAGAGGCATCTCAGTCTGGGGCTTCATTCAGCTCTGTCTTACAGGCTCAGTGGAATAGCAATTCTGCTCCCTCCGCTTTGGGCAGCCCCATTTTCCTAGTCCATCTGATTGGCAAACCTACCTCTTCAGCCTGGGCAGGCCCTATTCTTTGACAGCACTGCCTCTTTAGTTTTAGTCAACAGCCTCATCCCTCTGGTACATTTTAACCTAGGAGGCTGTATCCTTGCCCTTCAAGATCCAGGAGACTATGGCCCTCCTACCCTGTTTCTCAGGCTTCTTTCAACAGTTCTACTGACATTCAAATTGCTCTGGGAATGTTTTCTTTTTCTTTTCTTGGAGGACAAAAGATGCAGTTCCTTTGATCTGTATCCTGCCTGCAGAATTCCAAGAGGTAGACAGTTTTCTTTTCTCTCCTTCTCTGTCATCCCCTTCAGTCTAAGTTGATGAGTTTTTTGCCTTGGTAATTGGTTAGATCCATTGGTCACAGGCTTAATCTCTTTAACAAAAGGTTATGTGGCCATCTCCTGGTTAAAATTCTAAGACATATATTCTTAACTTGTACAATAAATTTTTGAGGTCTTTCATTTTTCACAGTTCATCTTTAAGTTCATCTCTTTCTCATTTTACTATAAGATGCAAAGAGAAGCCACATGACCCCTTTAAGATTTTGCTTAGAAATCCTCTCAGCCAAGTATCCAAGTTTGTCACTTACAAGTTCTAACTATTACCAAACATTTGAATATAATTTAAACAAGTTCTTTACCAATACATAAAAAAGTATCACCTTTCTTCGATTGTCTAATCACATGTTCATCATTTTCCTTCAATGTCACAAAAGAAGCATATTTAACATATACATTTGTAGCAATATTCTCTTGCTGGCACCATGTGTATTCTCTAAAATGATAGAGACTTCCTCTATGGCTCTTCTCATTTCCTTCTGAGCCCTCATGAAAATTGCCTTTAACCTCTGTAATTCTACCAATAGTCTCTTCAAGATAATCTAGACTTTGACCATTAAACCAAAAAACAAACAAACAAACAAGCTCATTGCCATCAAATTGATTCCAACCCATAGCAACCCCCTTTGGGTTTCCACAGTGGTAAATATTTATAGAAGTAGATTACCCAGTCTTCCTTCCATGGAGTGGCTGGTGGGTTTGAACTACCAGCCTTCTGGTTAGCAGTCAAATGCCTTAGGCACTTCACCACCAGAGCCCCTTAGGCTTTTACCGTTAGGCACCTTAAAACTTTTCAATTCTGTACCCCTTATCCACCACTCATCTGTCAGTTTGTCCCACTGTGGTGGCTTGTCTGTTCCTGTGAGACTGAAAGTTATGTCACCAGTATTCCAAATACCAGTAGGATCACCCATGGTTGAGAGATATCAGCAGATCTTCCAGACGAAGATAGATTTGGAAGGAGGTTAGAGCCATCCACTTCTGGGGAAAAAAAAAAAAAGCCACTAAAAACCTTACTGATAGCAGTAAAACACTGTCTGATATATTACCGAAAAGCTTCATGAGTAGCAGTGTAACATTGTCTGATATAGGGCCAGAAGATGAGCCCCTCAAGTTGGAAGGCACTCAAAATATGACTAGAGAAGAGCTGTATCCTCAAAGCAGAGTTGTCCTTAATGATGTGGATGGAATAAAACTTGAGGGGCCTTCATTTGCTGATGAGGCACAATTCAAAATGAGAATAAAACAGCTGCACACATTCATTATAATTAGAACATGGAATATATGAAGTATGAATCTAGGAAAATTGGAAGTTTTCAAAAATGAAATAGACCGGATTTTGGGAGCTCTGGTAGCATAGTGCCTAAGGCACTTGACTGCTAACCAGAAGGCTGGCAGTTCAAACCCACCAGCCACTCCTCAGAAGGAAGATGGGGCAATCTACTTCCATAGTGATACTGCCTTGGAAACCCAAGGAGGGGTTGCTATGACTCGGGTCCGACTCAACAGCAAACAACAACAGCAACAATGATAGATATTCTAGCTATTAGTGAACTGAAATGGACTAATTTTGGCCCTTTTGAATCAGAAAATCATATGATCTACAATGCCAGGGATAACAAATTGAAGAGTAATAGTATCACATTTATACTTAAAAACATTCAAAGATTTATCCTGAAATGCGAAGATACAAGTGATAGGATAATATCCACATGCCTGCAAGGAAGACCAGTTAATACTACTGTAATTCAAATTTACACATAAATGACTAAAGCCAAAGATGAAGAAATGAAAGTTTTGTTTTGTTTTGTACTTTTTACCAATTTCTGCAGTCTCAAGTTGACCAAACATGCAATCATGATGGAATGATAATTACTGGTGATTGGAATGAGAAAGGTGGAAACAAAGAAGAAGCATCAGCAAACTATGGCCTTGGTGACAGAAATGATGCCAGAGATCACATGATAGAATTTTGAAAGACCAATGAATTAATCATTGCAAATACCATTTTTTTTTAACAACATAAATGGTGACTATGTACATGGGCCTCACCAGATGAAATACCCAGAAATCAAATTGACTACTTCTGTGGAAAGAAGCAATGGAGAAGCTCAATAGCATCAGTCATAAGAGGTCAGGATCTGACTGTAGAAAAGATAATCAGTTGCTCATATGCAAGATCAGGCTGAAGCTGAAGAAAATTAAGTATATGAGAGCCAAAATATGACCTTGATTATATCCCACCTGAATTTAGGGACCATTTGTAGAATAGATTTGATGCATTGAACACCAATGATGGAAGACCAGAGTTATGAAATGATATTTGGAACGTCATATATTAAAAAAAAAAAAGTTAAAAACACGAGGAAGGGGGAAAAGACCAAATGGATGCAGAAGAGACTCTGAAACTTGCTCATTCAGAGCTTCAGAGAGTAGCTAATGTGAATGGAAGAAATGCTGAAATAAAAGAACTGAACAGAAGATTTCAAAGGGGGGCCTGAGAAGGCAAAGTATTATAATTAAATGTGCAAAGAACTTGATTTAGAAAACCAAAGGGAAGAACATGCTTTGTATTTCTGAAGCTGGAAGAACTGAAGACAAAATTCAAGCTTCAAATTACAATATTGAAGGATTTTATGAGGAACATATTGAACAATGAAGGAAAAATCATAAGAAGATGGAAAGGATACACAGAGTCACTGTCCCAAGAAGAATTGGTTCACATTCAGCCATTTCAGGAGGTAGCATATGATCAAGAAGCAATGGTACTGAAGAGAGAAGTCCAAGCTGCACTGAAGAAATTGACAAAAAGCAAGTCTCCAGGAATTGACAGAATGCCCATTGAGATGTTTTAGTAGATGTAGTTCTGGAGGCTTTCACTCTTTTATGCCAAGAAATTCAGAAGACAACTACCTGGCTAATCAACTGGAAGATATTCATCTTTGTGCCCATTACAAAGAAGGGTGATCCAATAGAATGCAGGAAATTATTAATCCATATCATGAACATCACATGTGAGTAAAATTTTGCTGAAGATATTTAAAAAATGGTTACAGCAAGACATTGGCAGGGAGCTGCCAGAAATTCAAATCAGATTCAGAAGAGAGTATGAAAGGAGAGAAATCATTGCTAATGTCAGATGGATCTTGGCTGAATGCAAAGAATACCAGAAAGATGTTTACCTATGTGGATCACAACAAATTATGGATAATATTGTGAAGGATGAGAATTCCAGGGCACTTAATTGTGTTCATGAGGAACCTGCACATAGACCAAGACACTGCCATTCAAATAGGAAAAAAAAAGAAAGAAAAAACCTCACTGCTGTTGAGTTGATCCCAACTTATAGCAATCTCTCCTTGAGTTTCCAAGGCAGTATCTCTACAGAAGTAAATTGCCTAGTCTTCCTTCCAAGGAGTGCCTGGTGGGTTTGAACCTCCAGCCTTCTGGTTAACAGTCAAATACCTTAGGCACTATGCTACCAGAGCAAGGGGATACTGCATGGTTTAAAATCAGGTAAAATGTACATCAGGGTTGTATTGCTTCACCATACTTATTGAATCTGTATGCTGAGCAAATATTACATGAAGCTGAACTATATGAAGAAGAACATGGTATCAGGATTGAAGGAAGATTCGTTAACACCCTGTGATATGCAAATGACACAACCTTGCTTGCTGAAAGTGAAGAAGACTTGAAGCAGTTACTGATGAAGATCAAAGACTGCAGTCTTTAGTATGGATTATACCTCAACATACAACAACACATGCAGTGCACTGCTGTAGAGTCGGATCTGACTCATAGGAACCCCTCCCTGGGTTTCTGAGGTGGTATCACTACAGAAGTAGATTGCCCAACCTTCCTTCTGAGGAGTGGCTGGTGGGTTTGAACTGCCAAACTTCTGGTTAACAGTCAAATGCCTTAGGTACTTAACCACCAGAACTCCTTACACCTCAACATACAGAAAATAAAAATCCTCACAACGGACCAATAAGCAACATCACGAGAAATGAAGATTGAAGTTGTCAAAGATTTAACTTGGATCCATAATCAACAGACATTGAAGCAGCCATTGGGAAATTAGACATCCTATTGCACTGGGCAAATCTGCTGCATAAGACCTCTTTGAAGTGTTAAGGAGCAAAAATGTCACATTGAAGCCTAAGGTGTGCCTAACCCAAGCCAGGGTATTTTCAGTAGCCTCATATGCCTGTGATAGCTGGACAGTGAATAAGGAAGACTGCAGAAGAATTGATGCCTTTGAATCGTGGTGTTGGCAAAGACTGCCAGAATAACGAACAAATCTGTCCTGGAAGAAGTGCAGCCAGAATGCTCCTTGGAAATGAGAATGGCCAGACTTCATCTCATCTATTTCGTTTGGTCATGTTTTTAGAAGGGCCCAGTCCCTGGAGAGAGATGTCCAGGTTGGTAAAGTAGAGGGTCAATGATAAAGGGGAAGACCCTCAATGAGGTGGATTGACACAGTGGTTACAAAGATGAGCTCAAGCATAGTAAGGATCGTGAAGATAGTGCAGGACCAGGCTTTGTTTTGTTGTGTTGTACTTAGGGTCACTTAGGGTCAGAGCCAACTCAATGGCACCTAACAACAACAACAATCCATTACCCAATTCTAAAACTGCTTCTGTGTTTTAGGTATCTGTTACAGCAGCACACCCAAATTCTTAGTTATCGAGTACTAACTGTGACAGAAAGACACAAGTGCATGGCTTTAACTAACAGAAATTTATATTCCCACACATTAGGAGGCTAGAAATACAAATTCAGGGCACCAGCTCTAAAGGGAAGACTTGTCTTCATGTCAGCTGGGACAGAAAGTGTCTTCTGAACTTATGCTCCAGGACAGTCTTCATGTTGCTTAGCATTTCTCTTCCCCAGTCTCTGTTTTCTCACTTTCTTGTTAAATCTCTTTTATATCTCAAAAGACACTGACTCAATATACATGCTACAGTAATCCTGTCTCATTAATATAACAAAGACGACACATTCCTAATGTGATTTTAATCACAGGCAGAGAAGTGAAGATTTACAATATATTTTTTGGGACACAATTCAATCCATAATAGCTAGTGAGCAGAGAGGTAGGAATTATAATATCTAAAAAAAAGCTCTCCTTTATAGGCCAATTAAGCAATAAGCTAACTTAATTCCTTTCTCCAAAGAGTAGGAAAGTAAGGGAGGAATCAGCAAGAGCAGAGTTTCAGAATTCTGAGTTTCTTTCTACTTAGACCCAGAATTGGTGTGAGTCTTAGGATAGAGGTTGTTGTTATGTGCCATCGAGTCAGACCCAACTCATAGTGACCCCTCCTTGGGTTTCTGAGGCAGTGTTACTGTGGAAGTAGATTGACCCATCTTCCTTCTGAGGAGTGGCCAGTGGGTTTGAATCTCCAGCCTTCTGGTTAGCAGTCATGTGCCTTAGGCACTACACTACCAGAGCTCCTGGGGTTAGAGATTAAGAAATGTCCTAAACAACGCTAATCAACATCCTGCACTTTTGAATTGTCAGATTTTTCTCTTGACTTAAGCCTCTTGTATTTATAAGTTTATTGCCTTGACTCCTCTGACTTCCACCTCACCTAACGCATGCTGACTCATCTTTCAAATCTCAGAAACTCATTTCATCAAGGAGATTTTCTCCCTGTCTCCCATACAGTATTAGTGTTTTGAGGATGCATTTGTTTTTTCTTTGAGCTAGACTACACTTTTTGTTGTTGTTAGGTGCCATCAACTCGGTTCCAACTCATAGAAACCCCATGTACAACAGAACAAAACCCTGTGGGCCATGCACCATTCTCTCAATCATTGCTTTGCTTGAGCCCATCATTACATGGTGTCATTCCATTGCATTGAGGGTCTTCTCCTTTTTCACTGACTCCCTACTCTGCCAAGCATGAGATCCTTAAGGATATCATTCTTATTGTTTGTGTTTTCAGAAATGAATGGCCACATCCTTCTTTTCAGTCTGTCTTAGTCTGTAAGCTCCACAGAAACCTGTCCACCATGGATGACATTGCTGGTGTTTCAAATACCAGTGCCATAGCCTCCAGCCTCATAGCAACACACCAGCCACTACAGTATGACAAACTGACGGATGAGTGATGGAGACTATATTTAGATATTTGAAATTGCAATGAGGTAGACATTTTAGGACCTAAGGAATGAGAAATCAGAGGGTTGCACATACCTTTTACTCATTGACTAAGGCAATGTATTTAACCTTCTATGTGAAGATAGATATCATCTACTGGTATTGATCTTTTGAACAAACATGCTAAACTACAGCCAAGCTACTATAGGAAGCTTGGAGCTACCTATTATTTAAATTAACATATTATTTTCTATGGTTTTTGGATTTTGGATATTTGAATAATATATATGTATATATTATATATAGATGGACTCAATGTTAAGTATTTGGCTAATACAGAGAAGTTAAGATAAGTGAGAAAGAATATGATTAGGCTTTAGTGGTCATTGTTTTCCTTAGAATACCACTACTTTATTTCTGCATTCATAGGAAATTTTGGTTTGAAAGCAAATATGGTCTCAGGAAGCTGTAATGCGTATATCCATAGCTTACTTTATATCCCTTTTTTACTCTTGCTGAGCGTTTATGTATTATCAGTCCACTGGGATTTTGTACTCACAGGACATAATGAATGCTATATGCAAATAAGGTGACTAGGAAAGGAGGACATGCATATTGCATCTATCTCCTCTGCTCACACACATCCACTCCATTTTCCCATTGGATTTTCAATGGCAAAGCACAGGATTCAAATATAAAATTATAAAAAATTCCAAGAGGGTGACAAAAAATCTTTAACTCAAACACAAGGCCTTTCTGAGTGCAAGAACCCTACATACAAGATAAGTGTGTTATTGAAGCCAAACAGTGGATAACACAAACACTCTATGTGAACAGGGCTGCAAAGAAGCCATGCATATTAAGATTTTCAAGAAGGGAACAGCAGAACATTAAGCCAAATTCAGGGACCTCTACAACTGCATAGGTCTAACCCCTATGAGGTGATATCTCTAGCCCTTAGCAAAGAGTTGGTTCTCAGTAAATGTCTGTCAAATGAGTATGTCTCCAGTTGAGAAATTAAAATTTTAATCTAAAGGATAAAGCTTGAGCCTTAATTTTGTCCTCTTGATTACTTTTAACTACTAAGAGTAATTAGGTTCAGGGAAGGAGCTCTGGTGGCATGGTGCCTAAGGCATTTGACTGCTAACCAGAAGACTGGTGGTTCAAACCCACCAGCCATTCCTCAGAAAGAAGGTTGGGCAATCTACTTCTCTAGTGATATCGCCTTGGAAACCCAAGAAAGGGAAGGAAGGGTCGCTGTGAGTTGGATCTGACTTCATGGCAGTGGTGTTGTTTTTTTTTTTTTTTTTAGGCTCAGGGACACTTCTTTTTTCTTTTGTAATTCAACACCAAATTATTTTAATATTTGCAATTTCCTTTTTTATTTTGGCATTCTGGTCCATGTTGTTTAAATTTTTAAATACAGAAACTATAGACGGAAGAGGTAAAAAACAAAACAAAAGCAAAAAAACAGCAGGACAAAATTGTTATACAAGATCAGTCAAGCTCTTTTTTCAAATTAAAAATAACTTGAGCAATTAAGCAAGCAAGCCTTGAGTGGTGAGGTGGCATTTCAATGCAGGGAGCGTTTCTAAAGCAAATGTCTCCACAGCTGAAATCCACAACAAATCTCTCTAGGCAAAGAGCCTTGACACTCACATTTGCCTTAGACCTCTCATTCTGGGACCTGAGGCTGTCTTTGCACCACTTACAGTACTCAGTGGAATTACAATTCCTAAGGTTTCAATAAGGAGCTCTGGTGGTGTAGTGGTTAAGGCATTTTTGACTGTTAATCGAAAGATTGGTGATTTGAACCCACTAGCTGCTCCACAGAAGAAAGATGAGGCAGTCTGCTTCCGTAAAGAATTACAGCCTTGGAAAGCCAAGGATTTCACTGAGTCATAAATGACTCGATGGCAGAGTTTGGTTTTTTGGAAGGTTTCAATAGGAGCCCTGGTGATGCATTGGTTAAGAGGTCAACTGCTAACCAAAAGATCAGTGGTTCAAACCTACCACAGGCTTCATGGAAGAAAAGATATGTTGATATTCTCCCACAAAGATAACATCCTAGGAATCCTTGCAGGGCAGTTCTGTTCTGTCCTATAGGGTTGCTATGAGTTGGAGTAGATTTGATGGCACCTAACAACAAGGTCTCAATAAAGAAAAAGGCAAAAGTAAAACAAGGGAATAATCTTTTTTTGAGCATGCATTAGGCATTTCTCATGTTGTTCATTTAGAGTTTATAGGAAACTAAGCTCAAGTTAAGTAACTAACCAGCGTCGCCTAGCTAAGGTGGTTGAGAAGAGATTTGGACACTTAGGTACACAGCTACAGAACTCCACACTTTGCTGCCTCTCCACATTCATATATAATATATATTATATTATATTATGTTGTTGTTGTTGTTGTTATTTGCCGTCGAGTCGGTCCCGACTCATAGCGACCCCTCCTTGGGTTTCCGAGGCAGTATCACTACGGAAGTAGGATTGTCCAACCTTCCTTCTGAGGAGTGGCTGGTGGGTTTGAACCGCCAGCCTTCTGGTTAGCAGTCAAGTGCCTTAGGCACTATGCTACCAGAGCTCCTATATTATATTATATATAAGATGTATATATATAATATATATATGTGTGACTTCAACATGGTTTACCTAAAAGTTCTTTGGACACTGTAGGGTATTTCAGGTTGATCCAAACTATTTATATCCAAATATTTAGTCTCTCCCCTTATCTTATTAATTCATTTAGTAAAACTTGATTTATTTATCTTCCATTAGTTTATGATTTTTGAAACATAGACCCAAAGAAGTAGAATTTAATCTTAAAAAAAGCAAAACTCTCAGGGTAGATAAAAATTTAGTAGCGGAAAATTCAAGGAAAACATTTAAAAGAACTTGCTGTTCTTAAACGGCATTTACATATATATGATACAAGTTCAGAGCAAACTTAAAGTTTATGTAACAGGTTAGTGCTTTGGTATGGTAATTGTAAATAATTACAGTAAAGTATCTAAGAGTTGACACTTTTTTTTAACCTAAATGGCCTTGTGTGTGCTACATAAGACACTTCCCTAAGCTATAAGAACAAGATTGCCCAATTTTCCTTCCCAGGAGTGGCTGCTGGGTTTGAACTGCCAGCCTTCTGGTTAGCAGTCAAATGCCTTAGGCACTAGAGCACCAGAGCTCCTGTACTAAAAGTGATATTAAATAAATTTTGAGGGCAGGCTTATTGTTTTCTCTATTTAAGTGCTATATAAGGTGTTTTGAAGCCAGTAGGACAATGTACATGTGCAGTAATTTTCTAATGACTCCAAGAAAAAATATAAAATCTCTGAACACTGGGAAATAGCTGGCCACAAACACAAGAAATATACTGGTGAATGATATCTCATAAAATAAAGCAATGGTAGGAAAGCAAAATCTGGAATTGCATCTCAGTAAATTCTGGTAACTCCAAAGTAAGCTTTGATTTTTGAAACATAGATCCAAAGAAGTACAACTTAATCTTAAGAAAGCAAAACTCTCTTGGGGTAGACAGAAATTTAATAGAGGAAAAGTCTATGTGGTAGCTTTAGGTAAAGTAAATTTATCAATAGAAAACAGAAAGAAAAAATATGATGAATTTGAATACATGTGTTTAGTTGTAGCTATAGTATAAAAAAAGAAAAAGGAGCTCCTGTGGCACAGTGGTTAAAGCACTCAGCTGCTAAGCAAAATGTCACCAACCTCTCCTCAGGAGAAAGATGAGACAGTCTGCTTTGGTAAAGATTTATAGCACTGGAAACCCTCCCATTGTATAGGGTAACTATGAGTCAGAATCGACTCAGTGGCAGTAGGTTTTATAGTATAATATCATTAAGCTGGCAGTTCAAACCCACCACCCACTCCTTAGATGGAAGACTGAGCAATCTACTTCTGTAGAGATACCACCTCAGAAACTGAAGGAAGGGTCACTATGATTTGGAATCAACTCGATAGCAGTGAGTTTGGTTTTGGTTATCATTAATATCACACACAAGTAAAATTTTGCTGAAGATAATTCAAAAATGGTTGCAGCAGTACATTGACAGGGAACTTCCAGAATTCAAGCCAGATTCAGAAGAGGTTGTGGAATGAGGGATATCATGGCTGATGTCAGATGGGTCTTGGCTGAAAGCAGAGAATACTAGAAAGATGTTTACCTCTGTTTTATTGCCAATACAGAGGCATTCACCTGTGTGGATCATAAAAAATTATGGATGACATTGTGAAAAATCAGAATTCTAGATCATTTAATTGTGCTCATGTGGAATCCGTACATAGATTAAGAGGCAGTTATTCATGTACAGCAAGAAGACAATGTGTCACTTAAAATCAGGAAAGGTATGCATCAGGGTTGTATCCTTTCACCAGATTTATTTAATCTGTATTCCAAGAAAATAATCTGAGAAGTTGGAGTATATAAGAAAGAACACAGAATCTGGATTTGAAGACTTGTTGACAACCTGCCATATGCAGATGATACAACCTTGCTTGCTGAAAGTGAAGAAGACTTAAAGCACTTACTAATGAATATCAAAGACTATAGGCATTTGACTGCTAACCAGAAGGCTGGCGGTTCAAACCTACCAGCCACTCCAGGGAAGGAAGACTGGGCAATCTCCTTCCATAAAAACTTACTGCCTCAGAAAGGCAAAGGG
This sequence comes from Orycteropus afer afer, assembly GCF_000298275.1. Classification (NCBI taxonomy): domain Eukaryota; kingdom Metazoa; phylum Chordata; class Mammalia; order Tubulidentata; family Orycteropodidae; genus Orycteropus; species Orycteropus afer. Next base: position 3,217,295 of record NW_006921712.1, read on the forward strand.
ATTTGCTATGAGTCAGAATCGACTCTATGGCAGTGAGGTTTGAGGTCTGAGGTACAGCATACAGTATAGATTACACCTCAACATAAAGGAAATAAAAATCCTCACAACTGGACAGTAAGCAACAGCATGATAAACACAAAAAATATGGAAGTTATCAAAGATTTTATTTTGCTTGGATCCACAATAATGCCCATGGAAGCAGCAGTCAAGCAATCAAATGGCATATTGCATGGAGCCAATCTACTGCAGAAGATGTTTTTTAAAGTGTTAAAAAGCAAAGATGTCACTTTGAGGACTAACCCAAACCGTGGGTTTGGACTGACCCAAACCATGATGTTTTCAATTGCCTTATATGCATGGAAAGGAAGACCAAAGAAAAATTAATGCATTTGGATTATGGTGTTGGCAAAGAATGTTGAATATACATGGACTGCCAGAACAAACAAATCTGTCTTGGAAGAAGTACAGATAGAATACTCCTTAGAAGCAAGGATGGAGAGATTTCGTGTCATGTACTTTGGACATGTATCAGGAGGAAACAGTCACTGTAGAAAGACACCATCCTTGGTAGAAAGTCAGTGAAAAAGAGGAAGTTCCTCAGTGAGAGGGCTCCACACACTGGCTGCCATGATAGGCTCAAATGTAGCAACTATTGTGAGGATGGTACAGGACCAGGCAGTATTTCATTGTGTTGTACATAGATCACTATGAGTGGGAACCAATGTAACTGCACTGTAGCAAATGAAATATTTCAGTAAAAGCCATTTCTATCATGCATATAGAAAAATACATTGGACATTGGGAGGATTTTCAGTATTATTATCTTATTTGAAGTAAAAGAAAATATTTCCCTGACTGTTGGTGCATAGCACCATTAGAATTACTGAATAAATTCAGGAAGAAACTGGTTTAAACATTATTTGAAAGACAGATTTCTGTTGCTTTTGAGACATGGATTAGAACGTTAATAATAACGTTATATGATTTTAGTTAGTAGGAAAACAGGAAATTTACCTCTGACAAGCTGTAAAGTCTCTGGCTTGATGATTTTGAATGAAAAGTATGGATAGAAAGTGAAATTTACATCTTTGCAGTAATGTTTTATTCTGCTGTATTTTGGGGGATAACACTTCACTACAACACTAACCAAAGAAGCTTAGCCTTCCATTACTAATAGATAGCACTGGTTTCATGGATGGCATATGACTGTGCAGTCGCAGAGACACCCACACTCACAAGGGCTCCACACTCGTCTTAATGCTTTGCTGTCTCCTTGAAATTCTTAATAATTTTTAACTAGGGTCCCTGCATTTTCAAATTGTGTTAGTATCTGTACATTATATGGTCAGTCCTAGTAATAGAGGTGCTTTGCATGCAGGGTAATATAGTTTTGTTTTTTTTTTTTAATTCATTTTTTTAAGGAGTATACATCTTACATGCATTGATATGAGATTCTTAAAATAGAAAATTACTAGTCAGTTCACTCTCCAAATTTTCACTAATTCTGATTAGTCTCTCCTAGAGTATACAAAACTTTAGGGATTTCTAGCTAGGAAATATGTAGCCTATAGTTAAGGTGCGATACAGCATAGCCTTTCAGGTTTCAGGGATGAATGCAAGAGTGTATTGCTGTTACATAGGTCTTTCTACAATGAATGAATTTCTATCCCAAATTTAGTGATCATTATGATTCTGTCTTCTTTGAACCTATTACTAAAGACAGAACAACAGTAATAACAACAAGCAAAAGATAAAATAAAAAACTATGTCTGCCACAATAATGGAAAAATGGAGATGCCTGATTCTTACTTAAAAATTTACATTTTATATTCTAGAGCTGCTTTTCAGAAGTGTGGAAAATAGATATTTGTTGTGAACACTTCAATGATTTTCACTTTTGCTGAGAAACATGGTGGAAGCTTTTAGGAAATTGGATGTAATAAAAAATATGAAGCCTTATTATCTGCAACATTAACATTTTGAATGTGTTCTAATGCCCATTATGCAGCTGTAAAGAGAGCTAGAGGCATGCATAGGGGTTGTTTCCCTATGGAAGAATAATGTGTACTGAATTTCTGATGATTTGGTCATATATTTAAGCACATAAGTAGGAAGAAAATTCCCAAGAACGGTGGCAAAAGAAGACATAATGATTATGTAATTAAACTGGTTTATATAGGCCAAATTGAGCCCCAGCTTAGCCCTTGAATAGTTAACAGAATTAAAGGACTGTTTGGATGAATAAGAGAGCTCTGGTGGCATAGTGCCTAAGGCATTTGACTACTAACCAGAAGGCTGGTGGTTTAAATCCACCAGCCACTCCCTGGAAGGAGGTTGGGCAAACTACTTCTGTAGTGATACTGCCTCGGCAACCCAAGGAGGGGTCGCTATGAGTCGAATCCGACTCCAAGGCTATGGTTGCATTGTATATAATTATATTTTTTGATTAATAAAAGGAGGTACATATAGTTGATCTTTAAAGGTATCTTTAATTTCTGGAATTTTCTTTTAAAGAGCATTAGCGCACAACTAATTACAGAAGTATTTCAGAATGCTCTAATCTCCCAAGTCCTTGTCAATTGAAGTTAAATGGTATTTCATTTGAGAATCAATACTCCTTTTTAATGTTTTATTAATTTGTTAGATTAAGCTATAACTCCATTTAGAAAGTCATTTTAGACAAAAATATACTGATTCCTGAAAATTTACATTTCTGCCTAGTCTTCCTAAAAGTGTTTTCTTTGTGTGTGTGTGTGTGTGTGTGTTAGTGGATTCTATTTAGAAAATATAGGGAAATTTGATTCAGTAAATAGTCATTGAATGTTTACTTTATTCCAGTTCTGTGCTAGGTCCAAAGGATGCCAAGATGAATAGAGAGATGATCCTGCACTTGAAGTTACATTCTAACAACAAAGAGAATCTTTGAGATATTATGAAAAACTTTAAACCAGGGAATATAGGCTGTGTTTACTGGTATCTCCTTAAATCTGGGCTGGGCTGCCCTAGAGGACATTGCTTCCTATGAATCCAGTTAAATTGTGGTTGTTTATTCTCTCTTGCATCTCATATTAAGTGAGCCTGGGAGAGAGTTCAGAACATTCTAGAATGTAGCTCCCATTCCGATGGGGGGAAAGAAAAGCAGCTATTTTGAAGACCATGCTCTATCAACCATTTCACTTGCTTTCCCTCTGGTTTCAGCCAATTTTAGATCTCCCAGGCATTCTCCTTCATTGCTTGAAGATTTTAGTACCTGATATGTTTTTCTCTCTTTAGCATTATTTCTATTCCTTTAGATAAGACAGTTTTTACATCTTCATTTTCTATTATGTTGTCCTTCATCCCATCACAGTCATTGAGTTTCATGGTCAGAATGTAGATCTTAATATTACCAATAAGTGCATATTTTCCATAAATTCAATTTTAAGAAACCTCCTAAAAGATGACTATTTTAGTTTTTTCCATTGTGCTCTACTTGGTACTCAAATTCTAACAGTCATTTTATCCATTGAAACCATTAATATATTCACCATACTATATCTCCAGTTTTCTCACATCTTAGATATCATAAATTCTATTATAATAGAATTGTTGTCAGACAAAATCCTAATTATAAATAAACCTGACTCTCTATATAATCCATGACTGCACCTGAATAGCTGTAGAGACTGGAGAAAAGCATACAACTTGCTGACTAGTGTCACTTCAAATCTATGGCCCTAACTTCAAGTGGACATTTACTGTTGCCTGGCAATGCTCATACATTTCTCTAAGCAATTTACTTTCTAGCTGTACTTGATCATTTTTCACTCCTTCTCCTATCATTTCAAGTCCGTAACATATCTCTTTCCTCCTTAGGTTCAGCTGATAACCTTGCTTTTCCTGCTACAGAGAAAATACAAGTGATCAGAAGTAATCGTCCACACACTCCAACCTCCAAATACCCACCTACCTACATTTGCACCCACATACTCTCTTTCCTCCTGTGACAGTGGATGAACTGCCCATGTTTCTATCTAAAGGCAACACCTTAACTTGTATAGTGGATCTCATTTCCTATCACCTACGCAAAACTTGCTTTTGCAATTGTCCCCTCTCTCTGCTGCATCATCAGTCTGCTGAATCATTTCTATCAGCATATAAATATATAACATCATTCATCTTAAAAGAAAAAAAAATCCTGGTTTCATATTGACTTCCAGCCACTATCATATATATTTCTCTGCTTTCCTTTGCAAAACAACTTGAAGGAATCGCTTTTTTATACTAGCTTTCTACCACTTCTCATCTCATTCTCTTTTGAGTGTGCTCCAATCAAGCTTTCATCCTCACCAGTTCATAAAACTGCTTTTGTAATGGGCACCAATGACCTCGAAATCCATTGACCAGAACTTGACCTTGACTTACTTGACTTCTCAACATGGGTGATCATCTACTTCCTTCTTAAAACAGTTTCTTCAGCTGACCTCTGAGATTCACACTCATTTTCTCTCTCCTTCTCTTCTCCTCCCTCCCTATCTCAATAACCTACCCATCCTCTTTCACTCTCTCTTCCACTCTTGCTGTCTATTTTCCTCTCGCTTCACTGGCTGCATATTCTTAGCTAGTTTTTCTAGTTCCTCCTCATCTTTCCAGATTCTGAATATTTTAGTGTCTCAGAGCTTATTCTTAGACCTCTTCTCTTCTTGATTTATATTTACTTTCAAGGTTAGTTTATCCTTCTCATGGTTTAAAAAGCAATCTATGTATTGGTGATTCTCTGGTTTAGATACCCAACTTAAATATCTCCCCAGAACTCCAGACTCATATATTATAGGCAATCTACTCCACATCTCAACTTGAAAGCTAATAGGTATTGCAATTATGCACATGTGTAAAAACAAACCATTGATTCTCCCTAGTCATTCACGTAGCGATGCTTCTCTTACAGCCTTCTCCATTTCAGTAAATGGTGATTCCATTCTCTTTGCTGCTTAGGCCAAAAGCAGCAGAATTGTCTTTGGCACTTCTCACATATCCCAACATCCAGTATATGCCTTACTGTCAGAAAACGTCCGGAATCTTATTAGTTCCATATCTATCACTCTGGACCAACTCACTATCATTCTTGTCAAGATTATCATTATAGTGTCTTAACTGATATTTTTGCTTACAGATTTGTTCACCATGTTCCCCACAGTCATTCTTCACACAGCATCAACACTGTGCCTTTTGAGATACATAACATTAATCTGCTGCTTAAAACTCTCCAGTGGTTTCTGATTTCAATGAAGGGGAACATACCACCACTTTAAATGTTAAATGTTAATGGCTTTCGTAGGATATATCACAAAATTTCTGGGGAGACCAGTGTATGGAAGGGGTAGCTTACTACCCATCAAGTATTCAGGGTTCCAGACTGAAAGAGACTCCATGATCTTTATTATGGGGCTTTCAAGGTCACTTTTGGTGTTGACATTAAATTGGCAGGTAAGGAAATGGAGGATGTGTAGGCCTGTGGGCGAAGCTGCAAGTGTCAACTCCTTTCACATTACACTGGTCAGAATTAATTATGTGGCCCAATTTAGCAAAGGAGGTTGTAAAATGTTATCCATAAAGGAAAAGCTGCTTTTCAGCAGCAAATCTACATTGTGGAAAAGCCCCATAAATCTTAGAAGCAGAGCCAGTGTTCTCTACCACATATAGCCCACAGGGCTCTGTATCATCCAATTGCTGCAGCCTTTCTAATCTCATTTCCTACCAGTGCCCTCCCAGATCACTTAACCATGACCATGAAGACCTCCATGCCTTTACTCAGTAGAGCAGGTCAAATATACTCATGACATGTCTGTACTCAGTATTCCTCCTGTGTGCATCTATATTTTCCAGTTGCCTTAGAGTTGTTTCTGATTCATGGAGACCCCAAGTATGTCACAGTAGAACTGTGCTCCATAAGATTTTCAATGGCTGAATTTTCAGAAGTTGAACACCAGGCCTTTCTTCCCAGGTGCCTATGTATGAATGTCAGCCTCCAACCTTCCAGTTAACAGATAAGTACATTAATCATCTGCACACATAAGGACTTTTATATCCATACAGATAACTGTAAAATTCACTTTCTGACTTCCTTCAGGTCTATCTTTGAATGTTGCATTATCAGAAAGAACTCCCCTGACTACCTTCTACACATCTTGCTTTACTCTCTGTTCTTTTTACCTTGATTTAATTGGCCTTATAGAAATTATCATATATGGCAAACATACACACACATACACAGTTACACTACACAAATACATTTATTTAATTAATTTCTACCTTTCCCATTGGAATGTTAACTCCAAAAGAGAATACATTTTGTTTTGTTTACTGTTACACTCTCAATACCCCAAACAGTGCTAGTAAGTGCTCAATTAATATTTGTTTAAAGAATATATATATATATGGTATATTATATTATATATATGATGACTTGCTAGGAGGAGAGATAAATCTGTCCTGGAAGAAGTTCAGCCATAACGCTCCTAGGAAACGAGAATGGCCAGATTTCATCTCATCTCCTTTGGTCATGTGGTCAGAAGGGACCATTTTCTGGAGAAGGATATCATGCTTGTGAAGTGGAGGGTCAGCAAAAAAAAAAAAGGGAAGACCCTCAATGAGATGGACTGACACAGTGGCTGCAATGATGGGCTCAAGTACAGCAAGAATTGTGAGGAATGGTGCAGGACCGTGCAGTGTTTCGTTCTGTTATCACTAGGGTTGTTATGAGTCAGAGCCAACTCAATGGCATCTAACAACAATAACACCACATGTAGACTAATTCATCATCATTTTGTTTAAAATGATTATAAAAAGGCTCTGTTAAGTAAAGTGTATCTTATCCTTCAAGGAATATTTTATAATAAGATGTGAAGAAAGGATTCTTGCTCTAGATTGCCACTTTGTTTTATTTAATTCATGTGGTTGTCTGATTTGGGCTTGCATTAAATGAACTGTGGCACACCTACAGAGGGAATAGATGTCTGTTAAACTGCCTTTCCAAGACTTGTCTGTCAGTTTCTAATAGTGTGGTGGCTTTCATGTTGCTTTGATGCTGGAGAGTTAGGCCACTGGTATTTGAAATATCAGTAAGGTCACCCATGGTAGACAGGTTTCAGTGGAGCTTCCAGACTATAACAGACTAGAAAGAAAGGCTTTTTTATATACTTTCAAAAATTAGCCAATAAAAACTCAGTGCTATAGAGTTTAGTTTACAAAATGCATATTGATTATGGGTAATGTTTACACAGCTGATTAATATAATTGATGTCAATAAGTTGTCACCTGTAAAAAGTTGAATTGACAAATGTATGATAGATATTTTTACAAGGAAGAAAGAAGGAAAGGAAGGGAGAGAAGGAGGAAGAAAAAAAAGAAATGAAGGGAGGTAATGAGGGAGGGAGGGAAGAAGAGAGGAGAAGGAAAGGAAAAGAAAGAAAGAAAGAGAAAGACAGTAGCTGGAGAGGCAGCTTATATACAACCAAACACTTCAAGAAGTTTGGTGTCTTGGTTTGGAGTTTTAAGGTAGTGGTTCCATGAGACATTAGAAACACTAATATCATATTGAGTGCTTCTATTCTACCTCGTAGTCCATTGCATAGTGCCTGGGTCTTAAAAGCTTGCAAATGGACAGCCAAGGTACAACAACTGGTCTCTATTTGTATGAAGCAATGAAGGAAGAAGGAGAGTGTGGAATAGGAGGAGGATATGGAATATGGAATGTGTGGCTAATTGCCTCCATGAACAGTTGCCTCATTTGCCACTGGAAGTCAAAATCAACTTCATGACAGTGAATATATGGGATCAAATTGACAACAGCAACTGGAAAGATTAGATAGGAAATGGGACAGTTAGTTCACATTAATGAGGGAGGAGCAATATAGACAAAGATGAGAATAGTTGCACTACTTAAAGAATGTAATTAATGTCACTGAATTATACATGCAGAAATTGTTGAATTGGTGTATGTTCTGCTGTCAGTATTCTCAAAACAACACCAACAAAATAAATTATTATTTAAAAAAAAAAAAAAAAAACCTATGAATTACAACAGAATATTGTCTGATATAGTGCTGGAAGATGAATCCCCCAGGTGGGAAAGCACTCAAAATACACAGTGGCCACAAGAATACACTCAAACATGGCAACAATCAATTGCAAAGATGAGGCAGGTCTGGGAACATTTTTTTCTGTTTCACACGCATGACCATGAGTTGGAGCCAACTCTACAGTGGCTAAAAACAAACGCAAAATTACTTTATTCTACACCATGACTATGCTTGGTTTGAGCCAAAGTTTACTTTGGAAATGATTTATCTTCAGTGGGAAGTGCCACTGTGACAACTGAGTTAGTCATTCATCAGATATGAAACATACATTCCTCATGATGATGACTTCTCGAGTTTTAAAAATCAATACATATGAAAGAAGAGGCGGATCAACCAATGCTCATGCACCGTCGCATCCCTGCTTCCAGTGGCTGCATCCCACTGCCATCGCCACCATGCCCAAGAGAAAGGCTGAAGGGGATGCTAAGGGAGATAAAGCCAAGGTGAAGGACGAACACAGAGGAGATCCCCAAAGTTATCTGCTAAGCCTGCCCCTAATCCAGAGCCTAAACCTAAAAAGGCCCCACAAAGAAGGGAGAGAAGGTACCCAAAAGAAAAAAAGGAAAAGCTGATGCTGGCAAGGATGGGAATAACCCTGCAGAAAATGGAGTTGCCAAAACTAACCAGGCAAAGAAAGCTGAAGGTACTGGAGATGTCAAGTGAATGAAGTGTGTGCATTTTTTGATAACCGTGTACTTCTGGTGACTGTATAGTTTGAAATACTATTTTTTATCAAGTTTTATAAAAATGCAGAATTTTGTTTTACCTTTTTTCTTTTCTTTCCTTTTTTATTTTTATATATTTTTAAGCTATGTTATTAGCACACAGAGCACTTCATTGTTGTTTTTTGGGGAAGGGGCAAATATCACTTAGAATGTCTCCAAAGCTGGATTAATATAGAAGAAAACACCTTTCCCTTCTAGCTTTGAGAGACTTCCTCTTGTTTCCCAGGAGGGAGGGATTCCCTGATGTTGACACACATTAGCCACCTTGGCGCAAACACCTTGCGGTGTGGAGAAACTAAAATTTGTTTTTACATCCTCATGTCCTCTTCACCCTCTCTGCTGTCAGTATAGACTTGACTCAGAGACCTGTTGGGGCCTGACACCAAAAAATTGATTACCAGTCTGTCAGGCAATCTGGAGTTTGCAGTGAGCCCATCACGATGGCATCTCTCAAAAAAGCAGTAGTTTCTTTTTTTTGGATTGTAGATTTTCAAATTGATAATTCTGCCATTTTCATTTCATTCTCTGAAAGTCAGAGTTGGCTCGTGAAAAGTTGTTTAACAACATGCTAAATGTGAAATGTCAACCCTCACTCTAAACTTTCCCTATTTGGAACATCAAATGAAGACTTCATTGGGTTTTATAGTGTCTTTCTGATTTTGGTAGTCCATTGAAGAAGGGAGTTTGAAAGTTGTTATATACTATTAATGATTATCTGCCTATGTCTGGCCTGAACTACCATGGTTGTTTATGAAAAGTATCTTTAATAAAGCTAGATACAGTTTGACTTGGAAAAAAAAATCAATATTTAAGCTTTGTTTTTAAGGAGCACTTAGGAATGTGGAATGTAGAAGCAGCTAGTCTTACTCATGGCATGCTTAACACTTAGTGAATAATCTCAAGCAATTTTATTTGTTTGTGTTTATAGATATATAAATGAAATAACCATCATTGAGTCCTAGAGGAAAATAAATGCCAAAATCATAATCAAATGGTAAAAATGCAAAAATGTAACAACTGGTATTCCAATTGAAATTTTATTATTTTTTTTGCCGTAACAGGGCTATGAATTCCTACAATGTCTGAAATGTAAAATAATCTTAGATTTTATCATTTTCCAAGATATACACTGGCTTTGGGTGGGTTGACTCACACTCTTCTCAAATACTCTGTTCCACCTTAACCCTGGACTACATTAGATATGCCTGTAACCATAACTGTGTTTACTCCTCCTCTTTGTATACAAATCCTGCCTTCATTCCAGGAAACTATGTTTGGATATTGTCAGTAGCCATTAAAATCCCCCTTTCCCCAGGAAGTAATTTCTGATGACTTGGAATGTCAGCTATCCCAATGCTTCTTATGAACTCTTTTAACATTTGAATTCTTTGTTATCATACCACCTTAGTACTTGATAATATCTGCCTTGTATTGTTTTCTGCATGTTTCTTCTGTGTTAATCTTTTTGTATTATAAAACACTTTAAAATAAATTTTGCCATTTGAACTATTTTAAGTGTATAGTTTTATGGCATTAATTATATATAGGGTAGTCATCACCACTACTTGTTTCCCAACCACTTTCAACACCCCAGACAGAAAGTCTGTATCAATTAAGCATTAACTTTCCACAGTCTCTGCCCCAGTCCATGGTAACCACTAATCATTTTCTCTATGCATTTCTTATTCTAGATATATAATATTATATTTATCATCTGTTGTCTAGTTTACTTCACTTAGCATAATGTTTTCAAGGTTCATCCATGTTGTAACAAGTGTATTACAACATTTCTTTTTATGGCTGAATAATATAGATATACTACAATTTGTTTATCTATTCATCTACTGGTGGATACAAGGAAACCACTGAAATGTCCATCAACATATAAATAGACACTTATTTTTGCTTTTGAAATATTCTTGGGGATATGAAAGATATATAATAAAGACTTCTCAGCCAAGTAAAAGAGGATTTCATTTATAAAAGTGTCCTTTTGACATTTAATTTTTTTTCCCCACTATTGACACCTTGCACTCATTATCTCTTTTAGCTCCTAGAGATGTTGGAGTATATTTTGTAAACATGGGAAGTGAATGAGACCACACAGTGACTAAAAAGAGAGTCAATACAAGGCCCCTCTCCACTAGACCATGTTGTTGTTGTTGTTATGTGCCTTTGAGTCAGACCTAACTCATAGCAACCCCTCCTTGGGTTTCTGAGGCAATATCACTACAGAAATAGATTGCCCAACCTTCCTTCCAAAGACTGGCTAGTGGGTTTGAACCACCAGCCTTCTGGTCAGCAGTCAAGTGCCTTAGGCACTATGCTACCAGAGCTCCTTTCCACTAGACCATACACTATCTGTCATTTTCACTTGTTAGAAAATGGTTCCCTTACATAAGTCATCCCAGATGTGACTATAGTGCAATACAGAGTCTAGGGAATTGATCTCCATCTTCTAACATTTTTTGAAAAGCTCGAGAGTCACTGAGATTGAGGGAGGGAGATGATGGATGGAGCTGCCTTCTTTATTTTTCTGGTGAACCAATTAGAAGAGGGCAGGCTGATATGACCAGTCTTCATTCTTCCTAAAGTAAAATCTCACTTTCACTACTACCAACAATTGCTTTCCCTTGCTCTAGCCAAACAGTATCTTGTTGTAAAAAGAGATGTATCTCTGTGTGTGTGTGTGTGTGTGTGTGTGTTTATACTCCTACATATACATCAAACCAAAAAACCAAGCTCACTGCCATCAAGTTGGATCCGACTCATAGTGACCCTTCCTTGGGTTTCTGAGGCGGTATCACTATGGAAACAGATTGCCCAATACTCCACCAGAACTCCTACATATACATACATATAACAAATACATGCAAAGTGCTTCTATTTCCTTTTGGCTGCCTCACATAATTTACCCCATGCTCACTGCCATCAAGTCAATTCCAACTGACAACAACTCCCATTGGGTTTATGAGGTGGTAAATCTTCACAGAAGTAGATTGCCTGTCTTCCTTCCATGCAATGGCTGGTAAGTTTTAACTGCCCACCTTCTGGATAGCAGTCAAATGCCTTAAGCACTGTGCCACCAGAGCTCCTTCATGTAATCTGAGAAGCTCCATAATCTACCCTGACTCAGGGTAGATTATGTAGAAGAATACCTGGAGAATCCCTTTGGCATTCCAAGGCTAATTAGCAGTTTAAAGCATTGTAGAATGATCAGAATTCACCTACTAGTTCAATAGTGAAATGCAGTTTCACCTTCCATGTCCTATGCAATTTAGAGCCATTCATTATTGCAGGTAGACTTTCTGCAGTCTTTGACTATTAATAGCCAAGCATAAAATCAGTGTGTTATCCTACTAGAATAAGGCCAGATGTGAAACATGCAGCCGATACAAATCAGTTTCATGTTTAGTACAGCAAACAGCTTGTGTTGGAAAATCATTTGACATGTTAGTGCTTAGAATCGCCTTGTTGATATTTTCCTAAGAGTACCCCTAGAAGCTTGCTTCCTTCCGAAAGCATCTGATCACAAAGAAGCAACACCTACTTTCTCTTTGAATGGTGTCAAGTGCAATTAGGAGGACTTCAAAGGCTGTTATATAACATTTTACAAGTTGTTTAAAAAGACACAGTCCTTTAAGAAGGTCATTACACATCAGTAAAGGAATTAACACATCCCGTGCAGATGTAGAGTTCTTAAATTTGTGGTCTATTTCTTTTTATAACCTGTAAAAGGAATTAAAATTAGAGAAAAAATTCAAGTAATATTCAGGAATCTTGGATCTCCCACTGGCACTTATATAGAGGCAAGAGAGAAGAGAAGATGCCGCTGTATTCTGCCACATTCGTAAGTCTCATTGTTTTGGTTACTTTGTGCTGCTCTAACAGAAAATAGCACAAATGTGATGGCTTTAATAAACGGGAGTTTATTTTCTTATAGTTATGGAGGCTAGAAGTCCAAAGTGCCAGGCTCTAGGGGCTGGGTGAAAGCCCCTCAGCCTTGAGCTTCAGCTCTGCCTCTTGCTCCTGACCCACTGGAGCTAGACATGTCCCTTCATTCAGCTGTTGGCTGCTGAGGCTGACAAGCCCAAGGTCGACAAATAAAATGGCATAGTCTCAATATTATCACACAACACAGCAGGCCACTGTTTCAAGTCCAGAGACAGTCCCAAGATCAGCGGGAAACATGGCAGGCTGGTAAATAAAGCCTTGGCTATATGCAAGGTCCAAGCATTCCAAAAAGCTGCAGACCATTCCCAAGCTTCTCCCTATATACTGGAAGCAGATTACATCCCTTAGGCATCTACTCAACTGCTCCAGTAGATTCCACCATGCAGCTGATTACCAATCTCACCATGGGGAATAACTACATCCAGCTGCCCAGCCACTTAAAACCAGGCCCAGCCAAGCTGACACATAACCTCAACTACCACACTCATTCTGGCACACAGCTAGAAAATAGTGTCCCATAGTTTGCCCTGAAATTTTACTGTTATTTTCTTGGTGATCTTTCATTTTTTATTTTATGCTTTCAGAGAAACTCCTTATATCTTACCCTAAACTTCATTGTGACTTCTTCCCTATTAACATTCCTCAATAACATCTTAATTTATTTAGCTGGAGAAATGGATTGCAGCCTAGCCTTTGACCCCATGTTGTAAATGCCTGTCTCTATTTACTATGTCTTTTCCTACACCCATTCCTAAAAACTCCAGCTCTGGGATAGCAAATAATCTAATCTGAATACAAGAAATTAAGTTTGGATATTTGCAGTACTTTGGTATATACATAACGAAGATAAAAAGCAAAAAAAATCAAATTTAAAAAGGATGAATACCGTTTGATCCTACTTATTTGAAATATTTTGAATAGTACAGAGACTAAAGTTTATTAGTGGTTACCTGAGGTAAGCATAAGGGGTAGAGGAGAAATCATTATTTAAGAAGCATGGAGGTAATGGTCATGGAAATTTGGCAGCAGATACAGATGATGGATGTACGTGATTAATGTCATTGGTGTTACTAAACTGTCCCTGCAAAAAACATTGAATTGGTAAATGTTGTGACATATTTGTATAAAATTTTGTGAATAAGTTTAGATACTTTGTGAATAAAATTGATTTAATGAATTAAGTGAGACTGTTTAGAAATAAGAAGCAAAGGAGTGAGGAGTCAAAATTAATTCCCAGAACTCCAACCTGAAAATGATGATGTGTACTGACATATGTTGAAGAAGGGAGCTTTGCTTCTGCTGAGTTGATTTGAGACAACAGGAAGAGATAAGGAGCTAAATTTAATAGAATAGGAAAGGACTTATATAAATATTTATAGAAAGATTTAGTAGTTCTTGACTTAGGTGAGAGTCGAAGCCTAGATAATTCTTGACTTTTTCCAGTGAACAAAAATGAAATCAAGTGACTGAGGGCTGAGGCTTTGGGGAGGGAACACAATTCAGTCTGTGAATAAAAAGAAAAGTTACTGAAGGAGATGAGGGAGAATTATTTGTGACTGTCATTATAAACCATTAAATAAGAAATTCTGTTTCCAAAACTCCTCCCAATAGGGCAGCAGACTCTTCTCTGTGCATGACTGTGCCAGTACATAGTCAATGTTCTTGTCAGGATCTGTGACAAATTGGTGAGGCAAAGATGAATAGACACCTCCTTTAGCTCATTGTTTCATGCGCTGGGACAGGTTGAGATCTCTGTTCTATGTCTGGAATCTTCCAGGCCACTTTCCCCTGTTCATGGCAAAATAAAAAATAAGGATATTCTATTTCTCTTTAAGATCCAACAATGTGCCAAACAATTCATTTTCAGAGCTTTTAATTGCTCTACTAGCTCTATGGTTACCCTCAGCAAAAGACTTTGAAGCTCAGAGGAGTCAAAGTTACAGAGTTAGGAAATGTGATGGCAGGATTTATAGATCCATCGTACATCCAACACAAGCTTTTCTTCTAACTGTAGTGCTGTACAGCATCCTGTTATCCATGATCACTTGGGAAAACAGCTGGACACAAACTCTAAGTTACTTTCTTCCAGTGTTCCATTTTTTCTTACTGGGCTCCTACCACTTCCCCTGAATTGGACAAGAGCTTCAGGAACAAATGGTAGATCAGAGGCAGCAGCTTAGAAACATAGTGTTTCACAATTTTTAAGTGTCTAATAAATGCCTATTGATGAGGAGTATCAACAGAGATCTTGTATTTGAGGAAAAAAGGAAAAACAGGATTTAGGTTATGGGTTTTTTTTTTTTTTTTTTTTCCTACTTGAGATATTGGGAAGAGAAAGCAGAAGTTTTAAGAAACTTTGACATACCTATCTAATGTCCATTAGCCCCCTCTTTAGTTATCCAAATTCTAACCATTTTCATGGCCTCGGAAGGAAGGTTGGGCAATCTACTTCTGTAGTGATACTGCCTCGGTAACCCAAGGAGGGTTGCTATGAGTTGGGTCCGACTTAACGGCACATAACAACAACAAACAACTAAAATTCTACTTTGAAACTTATACTGTGATCTCTAAGTTCAACAGTCCTTGTGTTTCCTATTGTCAACTTGTTTAATTCACTTTGCTGTATATGCTCTTCCATAGACAGAGTGCAATAATGATAGAGAGTATGTCTTTTAGAGTCAGATGGGCTAGTTGCAATTATTACCACTTCCACCACTTTAAACTCCCGGATAGTATGTAAGTTACAGAACCTATCAATGTCTCTGTTTCCTCATCCATAATACAGGGGATAGTAATGCCTTCCTCATTGTGATCTTGTGAGGACTAAAGGGGAGAAGGTTTTTAAAGCATTTAGCACTACACATGGGGAATTAATAATAATTCATTCCTTCAACAAATATTTATGGGTTCTTAATATGTGCCAAGCAGTGATCTCTGCACATATTAGGTAGGATCTCTGAAGTAAATGAAGATCTTTGCTGCTTTATTTCTGAGTCAATGAAGCTTGCATTCTACTGGGGGAAAAAAGGAAAATAAAACTAGGTAAGTATGTGTGTGTGTGTGTGTGTGTGTGTCTGTGTGTGTCTGTGTGGATGTCTGAGCATTAGAGTCCTAGGCAGAAGAACTGCAGGTTCAAAGCCTCTCAGGGAGGACAATGTCTAATGTGTTCACTCAAGGAGAGTGGAAATTTACTGTAGCTTTGATGGAGTGTGCAGAGGGAAGAGTGTGGATTCAATCAGAGATAACAGCTGTGATTGGGGGCTGCAAGAGTGTGAAAGCCTTTTTAAAGACTTGGCCTCTTGTTCTAAGCTAGATAGAACAACTGGATGGTCTTGAGTAGAGGAATGACCCTAGTTGAAAAGTAGAAAACATTTATCTGGGAAGGGGCTCAGAGTACAAGTATGGAAGCAGGAAGACTATGTAGGAGAGTCTACAGGAAATCTGTATATAATGGTGTCAATGTCTTGCACCAACCTCAACCAAGGTTTTAGCAAAGGAGGTAGTCAATATTTACAGTTTGACAATTAGGTTATCTGTACAATACTCTTTAACATTTTATTAAACAATCTTTTTGAGTACTTGTGTCTGGAGTACATGTTATCTTCCTATCTAGAATGTGGACTCATTTTTGGCCACCACACGACCTTCTTTGAGCTCCTTACACAATTCTGGGGCATTGAATGAGAATGGGTAACTAGGAAATGACTGGTGAGTTTCTGTGCTGCTCTCATAGATAGGCCTTTTAGGTTTTTTATTTCATCAGGGTAGTTATTCCAGCCTCTTCCCACATCATCTGATGGTTAATAGCACTCCTATGTCAAAGATACTTGAGGAGAAGACGGTATTTGGTCACATTTGACACCAGTGGTGCTTTGATAATAGCAGAGGACTGTTGTGCATGGTTAAAAGCCAGGCTTATAGACTTTTAAGTCAGCAGTGCCTTATCAGTTACTTTAGTGCCAGCTATACAGGTGGTGCTCTTAATGAGAGCTGTAATTATTTTCCTGTCCCATTAATACATATCACCTGTAACATTTCTTAGCTAAAAGGGTCTGCAGAGTATGCAGATTCCAGAGAACATTGTTTTCTTTGTCAATTAAAAGAGCTGGTAGTCTTAAAAAAGCTAATCACTAGAAATGAAGGATTGAAGCTTTTTCATTTCCCTGCTTGAATTTATTTGCATCAGGTTAGAATTAGAGAGCTTCTTGGCTTTTTCATGCCCCTTTGCTGCAGATTTTGAACTGTTCCTGATATTTTAGTATGTGGTATCAATCAGCAAAAAAAAAAAGTATTCTGCAATCTGTAGGCTGTGACTCCTTCGTCTTAAAGGTACTGAAAGTGTTTTGGAAGACATTCTTTCAAGCTTTCTCATGAGTTTTGTTTTATGCTTCTTGTGTTTGGGAGATGAGTTTTTACCTTCAGTTTTTATAAACACCATGAAAATAACTCTTGGGAAACCAAAATGTACCATATGTGTCATAATTAAAGGAAGACACTAAAGATGTTGTATATACTTTGCCAATGTACAGTAGTAACTGTAGATTATCCCTATCCATTTCAGGCATCTAAAAGCTATTTATTGTAAGATTAATAAGATATGTAGTATATATAAGATAGCTATCAGTAAAATCACTGAAAGGATTTTGGGGGACTAGATTCATTTTTGATTTCAAACACTTGGGAACTTGGTGTTCCGAATATTACTTAATATGAAAAAGCAAAAACGAAACTCACTGCCATCAAGTCAGTTCTGACTCATAGTGACCCTCAGTGGGTTTCCTATGCTGTAAATCTTTATGGAAGCAAACTGTCACATCTTTTTCTGCAGAGAAGCTGGTGGGTTCAAACCACCAACGTATTGGTTAGCGGCCAAATGCCTTAACTACGACACCACCAGAGCACTACCTGACACATTAAGGAATTAGTGAAGATTAGGAATTTGAAGTGGAAAGGAATTTAGTGATCATCTAGTGTTTCATTTATATATTATGTCTTGCTGAGAGTCTGTAAATATAGGTGGCAGGAATATATTCAGAGCTCAAGGCTCCGTGGAACAATTTTCCTCTCTATTTTATGTAAATGGCAGCACCTGAAGTGTTTTAAGGGCACCCAGTTCTGGAGGACACAGTTTTGAACTATGAAAGGCATTAAGTGAATGGGTGCTGTCTGCAGCAGTTGTAGAAGCTGAGTAATCAGTTTGTTTCCATACACTTAGTGAATGTATTTTTAAAACCAACAAGATCGTGTGACAGCAATGACTTGAATTTTCCATGACATTTTGTTTCTAAAAGTCACTTTTGTAACCACAGAGAATTTCAAATGAAATTCTGTTTACTCATAGTTGTTTTCTTGATTTGTTTTTGTTTTTTTATTTTTCCTCTTAAGAACACCATACCAAAAAACCCTGCCAAACTCCCCGACTCATAGCAACCCCCATTGGGTTTCCAAGGTGGTAAATCATTATGGAAGTAGATTGCCCAGTCTTCCTTCCATAGAATGGCTGGTGGGTTTGAACCACCAGCTTTCTGGTTACTAGTCAAATGCCTTAGGCACTATGCCACCAGACCTCCTTTAAGAACATAGTAGTGGCAATTTCAATTCACAATCTAATGATATGTATACTTTTTCACAGTTATTCTACAAACAGCTATTTTCTTTAAATAATAAATTGTCTGTCAACATTGAGAAGAAAATTCATTCCCTAGCCAGGACTCCTTTAGGCTGTATATCTCGTGGTGGTGTTGATAGTAATAATAATAATGGCACTAGTAGTATTTGTAAAAATAGTACTAACAAGTAACTGCTACTGAACTCTTACTGTGTGCCATGCACAGTGATTAGCACTTTGTGTTCAGTTATTTGTTAAGCAAGCACTTAAATGCCTACTGTGTGCAAGGCATGTTATTAGGTAGGTACTGAGGATACGATGGTAAGCAAAAAAGACAGGATACTTGTTCCTGTGGAGTTTATAGTCTATAGGGAAAAATAGAAATTAATTAAGTCATCTAGCTAGGGAATGTTTGATTTCATGCTAAAAATAATGCTCTTAAGTAAAGTAACAATTTTGTGAGTGAGGCTAACAAAGAAGTCTAGAGTAGATTAGGAGGGAATCAGGAAAGCCTTCCCTAAGAGACTCACACTTTAGCTAACATGAGAAGAATAAGTAGTAATTAACAAAGCCTAGTTACCAGATAAGTAGCTCTGGTAGCACAATGATTAGGCACTCAGCTACTAAATGAAAGGTGGTGTTGTTGTTGTTATGTGCCAACCATTCGGATCCGATTCATAGCGACCCCTCCTTGGGTTTCCGAGGCAGTATCACTACGGAAGTAGATTGCCCAATCTTCCTTCCGAGGAGTGGCTGGTGGGTTTG
>NW_006921712.1:3237446-3263393 GCF_000298275.1 Orycteropus afer afer
CTCCAGGAAGTATATAGTCCGGAATGCTGTTCTTCCAGTTTGTCCCTGGGATAGTATTGCAGGTAGGCCACGCCCCTGGGGAAACTCCCCCTAGGCCGACCGGCTGCTTAGAACGCAGTCATGTGATCCATCATGGGAACCACCACTCACAACTGGAGTCCAGCCAAGTTGACACATCTTCAACTATCACAGTGGCATAGTGCCTAAGGCATTTGATTGCTAACCAGAAGGATGACAGTTCAAATCCACCAGCCACTCCATGAAAGGAAGACTGGGCAATCTACTTCTGAAAAGATTCACTGCCTCAGAAACCCAAAGGGGGTTGCTATGAGTCGGAATCAACCCAATGGCAGTGAGTTTGGTTTTATATATGTAAGAGTAGTCTGAAAATCAAAGTGTGTAAAAGAATATGCAATGAAAAATCTCCTTCCTGCATCCTACTTCCTGAACCCTTAGCCAGGAAGCAGCTCTTAATAGTTGCTTTTGAGGTACTTTAAACATGGATCAAGTGCAAGTGTGAAATTGGTAACATGATCAGATTTGTATTTTAAAAAATAATTATCTAATTTAATAGGACAAAGACTGTGCAGATAGAATATTTAAAGGACTTTGAACAGAGATGGACCACAGCTTCACAAATTTTCACAAATCTCTGTACAAACCTAGAGTTCTAGCTAGTGTGATTAGTTTCAGAATCTAGTGTAGTCCATTGAATATATGTGTGTGTGTGTGTGTGTAAATGCATAATAATGTTCATACACAAAAATACATAAGCATACACACACATTCACATTTTTCTTCGTTGGTCTGGAAAAACAAAGATTTGTCAGTATCCCATAATACAGCACTACTAGCTATGCCTTCCATTACCCATCTATCAGTTCGTCAGTTTGTTGTCCTGTGGTAGCTTGTATGTCACTATGGTGCTGAAAGCTATGCCACTGGTATTTCAAATACCAGCAGGGTCAGACTCATGGTGGACAGGTTTCAGTGTACCTTCCACACTAAGACAGGCTAAGAATACAGGCCTGGCGATCTACTGAAAATTGGCCAAGGAAAATGCTATGGATCACAACAGAGCGTTGAGTAATATAATGCTGGAGGATGAACCCCAAAGGTTGGAGGTAACAGCTGCAAGCATCATTTAGTAATGGGAGTGTGGATAGATTGGCACAATAACCACAACATTGACTCAAACTTTCCAATGATCATGAAAATGGTGAATCATGGACCTTGCGTGAGCTGAATCTGATTTGACAGAAACTAACAACAACAGCAACAGCTGTGCCTTAGCTGCCTTCCAGTGTTGTCATAGGATGGCACATTCATAGAATCTCTTTACTTAAGGTTGAATAGAATCATGGAGTCTCTAACACTGCCTCTCCCTTCCTGGTACCCTGGGTGCCACCAGTTCTTCTTGCCTCACCTCTGTCAAGTTCTATTTGAATGCAGTGTTTATTTTGTCCAAGTAAGCATTCATTACATGAAATTCCATAGAGTCAATATAATGTACTTACAACAAGCAGGAATTATGGAGCCAGAAAGTCTTGGGTTCATTTACTGAATTTTCTTATTACCTTAGACACTGCTTGCAAGTCTGTACTTGATAGTTGGAACTTGGCAAAAGTCTTAAATTCAATTGCATGATTCCCACCTATAGCACCCAATTTTAAGTTGAGGATTTTCTCTCAACCCAGCCTATTATAGCAGCATAGGCAGAACAGAAAATCACATTCGAGGTATATTCTTGCTTCCCAGTCTGTGAAGCTTGCCTCCCTGCACCATTAATAGTCATCTTGGGCTGTCTTATCTGCTGTTTAAGTTATAGATGAAATGATGGATGGGAAAGTACATTGCAAAAGCTAACATACTCTGTCAATGTGAGGCTTATTATGACAGAAGGAAATGGTTTTCTTGCATAAAAGGATACCACAGATTCAAGGAACAACTAAGAGATATTTATGCACCAAAGCCTTTCCACACAGAGCTCACCTTGGAGGCACTGTGCACCTCATGCACCTCATGATAGGAGAGGGTACTGAGTGTGCAATGTATTGGAAGCAGGTGATGTCAGCAAAGTTAGTGTCAGAGTCAGAAGAATCCTCGGTGCTATTCTGGAAATTCTGACAGGCTGCCTTGCAAGCAACCAAGTTGAAAGGAAAGGAAAATTTTAGTGTAATGAATATTGACAGCTTTCTAGCTGCAAACCTGAGTTGTTTAAGCTATGGAAAGTGATACAGGTCAGTATCAGGTAGCCTGGAGGAGCTCTGACACCTGCACAGAACTTAACATTCAGAACCTGCTTTGTTGGCATTTATCCTTTACCTCTCCATCACCCATTCAAAAAACGAAATAGCAAAATTCTCTGTAACCAAATGGTGGGTACTTTCAAGGGGTTAAATTGAATTTTCTGCAAGCACATGAAATAGAATCCTACTGTGAACTTCTCATTTTTACTTTATTGTTTTACTAAATCTTCTTTAAAAGCCACCAGTACAGTTCCTAAAGAAGCTTCCAATTAAGAAATCATGCAGACATGCTGTGTATGAGGCAGGCATTTCCCCATCCTGCCTTTATTCCACAGTACAAAGAAGAGCATGCTGTATGCCATATGTTGAATCCAATAGAATAATCCATATAGTGTTCAACTTGAAAATTTTGGCACTCTAAAATAAAGGTTTCCACAGCAACCTTGCCTGATGACTTTTGTAGATCTACATTACAATTACTTCTCTTATTGTTCAGGAGCAGTAATGTAAAATGATAAATGTGTTTACAGTTGTAAACAAAAATGGACACTAAATTGCTTGCTGAACTACCTCCACTCCTGCTGTCTTCAAAGACTCCATTCCTTCCCTTTCCCCTCTTCTCCTTGCCTCTTTGAGTTTTTATCTCCTCTCCTCTCCTCCTGTCCCTTTCTGCCCCACTGTTCTCTCCTCTCCACCCATCTCTTTGCAGCTATGCCATTGGTGGACCATTCCTCCATAAAGAGCATCCTCAAGACCTGGTCCTTTCAGGGACTTCAATAAATCTGTTGAAAATCCAGAAATCTTACTAACATCTAGGTAAAATTCAGCTAGTGTTCAATTATTAGTAAATCCAGAGAAAATTTGAAGGATCATTTAATTCTAGGAGTCTTGGTATGACTTTATGGGGATGGAGCCCCTTCTCTAGTATTTACCTTTTGAGTTGCAGCCAAGAGAATGTGAATTTCTTAGGCATGAAAGAGCATTGTAGAATAGAGTGTAGCCTATCTAATCCAGTTTTAACCTGAAACATGGAGATGTTATGAAGCTACCAAACTGGACTGCAGTCCATAAACCTAGAATATTTGGGATGACTGCCTCAGTGAATATGCTGCTGGATAAATGATCTTTAGCTGGACCTTTTTGATCAGGAATTTAGAAAACTGAGTT
Source organism: Orycteropus afer afer (assembly GCF_000298275.1). Taxonomy (NCBI): domain Eukaryota; kingdom Metazoa; phylum Chordata; class Mammalia; order Tubulidentata; family Orycteropodidae; genus Orycteropus; species Orycteropus afer. The sequence continues at coordinate 3,240,863 of NW_006921712.1, forward strand.
ATGTTTAGAACTACATTTGTATTTAAGACTCTAAAGCTAATTAACAATCGTATGTTTGAGTGTTTTCTATAATCCAGGCATTATGCTATGTTCTAAAGATCTAAAACTTAATAGGACATTCAGCTTGATCTGAAGAAATAAATGGGTAAATTAATAATTATAATGCTATGTAAAAAATCACATCATAGAGGTTTATCAAGTGCTTTAAAAATCTAGAGGAAGAAGGATTGATCATTAGGGGAAAAGGTAAAAGTTTTACATAACAGGGAACTTTTGAACTGGTCTTGATGGGTGAGTAGGAGTTTGACAGATGGAGAAAGAGCTGAGAACAACCCAGGAAATAGATATTATTTGTAAAAGGCTGTGTGAAAACACATGAACTATTCTGGGAACTCTGAATATTATTTATGCATTTTATTGCTATGTTTATTTATGTCCTGACTTATTCTGCAAAGAATGTATTATGGTACAACAATACAAGTTTCAAATAAATAAGAAAAAACAGAGGAGGAGAAACCAAGGTAAGGGAAAATAAGACAGAGCCAGAAGTACAAGTGGTTATACAAAAGGCATTTAAGCTCCTCAAAAGCTAGAGCTTTTGTTCTCCAATTGTATCTTAAGTATCTAAATGTGGGCCTGAAACATAACAAGCAAACAATAAATATTTATAGAGTGAATTAAATTCCATATGCTTGTTACAGGTGGAGCTAAATATCCTAGAGAAGAAAGCACAATTTACTATATGATTTAGAATAGTTATATGGCAAAAACAAAGAATTGCTTCAGAGAAGAAATTGCAAAAAAAAAGATTCCTGACAATCAAACCTGAAAAATATAAAACAATTTCTCAAATAGAACTTCTTAGAAAGGATGGGAACTCTAAGTAATTGAATATATCTAGAGTATAGGGAAGGAGGCCTGGTAGCACAGTAGTTAAAGTGCTCAGTTGCCAACAAAATTGTGAGTGGCTCCAACCCACCAGCTGCTCCATAGGAGGAAAATGTGGCAGTTTGCTTCAGTAATGACTTATAAACTATGGGACAGTTCTCCTCAGTCCTATAGAGTAGTTATGAGTCAGAATTTACTTGGCTTTAAGCAAGAATCAACTTAGTGGCAGTGGGTTTGTTTTTGGGGGTTTGGAGTATAGGCCAAGGGTAGAAAATATCATTGAATTCTACATACATTTGGGTTGCAGAACTGTCCTAAAACTGTTTGAGAGTTTGAGGAAAATACACATAAACAAAATTATACATATAATTTTAAGGTACACAAACACCTATTGAATTATCTTTGAACTCCAGATTAATAACCCTTATAGAGAGAAAATATTTTTTGGTCCAAATAAAATCTAGAAGGTATGAGATTGTACATCATATTTCCGATCTTACAATTCTGGTTCCTCCACTCATTTACTGTTAGATATTGTATCAGAGAGCACCCTAATTCTTCATCCCTCTGTGTCCCATTTGTAAAGTGGGGCTCTAATTCCTACATCATGGATTTATTCCAAGCATTACACTATGCAACATAGTAAATGATCAATAAATGTTTTTTGTCATTAATATTTTTATTACCTGGATTTATTTTAGGTAATAAAAAAATAAGCCTAGGCAATAAAAATATTAATGACAAGTAACATTTGTGTTGCAGATGTTAGCTGAATCATAGCATGGAAAGAGTGAAACAATTTTGTGGCACTGGTAAGAAAGGGTGGAAGCAAAGGCAAAAGAAGAGGCTAAAGGAAAGGACAAAAGGAAAAAAAGGCCAGGAGAAAGAATGACACCTTGAGAATGGAGGCTACTACTGACAAGCCAGCAGAAGTCTGAATTACTTTCTATCCCTCAGTTTTACAGAAATCTTTTTACTGATGGTAGTTACCTATTTGCCAACCAAGTATCATTTAACTTTGTTCTAGTATTTTGCCTCCACGGCAAAAATGCTCAAGGAGGGAAGATGTGGCCTGGTTCAGGTTGTGGCGTTACAGATGACTATTCCAACCAGGCTCTTGTGCATCCAGCAGCCCCCAAAAGGTTCTCCTCCTTCAGTGAGCTGGGAATGAGCCCAGGCTTCTGTAGTGTGAGACTATCTGAAATATTGCTTGTTCCTTCTTGTGAAATGCTGTTTCTTCTTCTTTTAAAAGGGGAAGATATATGCTCAGCAACCACTCAGTTTACCATCAAAGCAATGATATCTCACTCTTTGTTATAATTATCCAGAATACTCAGTATCTGGTCTTCATTTCCCACATATGTACATTTTTTAAAAGAAAATCTTTCCTACAAGGGAATTTCTGGTACAGTTAAAATATATAGACTCTTCTTGTTGTTGTTATTATGTGCCATTGAGTCAATCCCAACTCATAGCAAACCTATATAAAACAAAATGAAACACTGCCTGGTCCTGCGCCATCCTCACAATTGTTGCTATATTTATTCCATTGTTGCAGCTGTGATATCAAGCCATCTCGTTGGGCGTCGTCTTCATTTTCACTAACCCTTACTTTACCAAGCATTATTTACTTCTCCACAGACTGGTCCCTCCTGACAGCATGTCCAAAGTATGTGAGATGAAGTCTTGCCATCCTCAAATCCACAGGGTATTCTGGCTGTATTTCTTTTATATTTCTTCAGTATTGTTTTGGGATAGCTCTGCAACCCAGGTGTATGTTGAATTCTTCTGGAAGTCCATTCAATATTCAATATCCCTTCCCAATATAATAACCCAAATTCATCAATTTTTCCTCAGTCTTCCTTATTCATGGTCCAGATTTCACATGCATATAAGGCAATTGGAAATACCATACCTTAGATCAAGCACACCTTAGTCCTCAAAGTAACATCTTTACTTTTTAGCACGTTAAAGAAGTCTTGTGCAGACTTACTCAATACCCCAATCAATGTTGTTGGACTTCTTGCTGCTTACATGAGCATTGAGTGTGAATCCAAATAAAATGAAATCCTTGACAAGTTCAGACTTTTTTCTGTTTATCATGATGTTGCTTATTGGTCTACTTGGGAGAATTTATGTTGTCTTTATGCTGAAGTGTAATCCATATTGCAGTCTGTCATCTTTGATATTCATCAGTAAGTGCTTCAAATCCTGTTTGCTTTCATCCAGAAAGTTTATGTCATCTGCATATTGCAAGTTGTTAATGAGTCCTCCTCTAATCATGTTGCTGAATTTTTCTTCAGATAGTCCAGATTTTTTGATTATTTGTTCATCATACAAACGGAATAAATGTGAAAATATACAACCCTGACGTACACCTTTCCTGATTTTAAACCTTGCAGGATCCCTTTGTTCTGTTTGAATAGTTTCCTCTTGGTCTATGTACAGGTCCAACATAAGGACAACTAAGTGTTTAAGAACTGCTATTCTTTGCAATGTTGTCCATAATTTGTTATGATCCACATAGTCAAATGTCTTTGCATAGTGAATAAAATACATGTAAATGTCTCTCTGGTATTCTCTGCTCTCAGCCAAGATCAATCTCACATCAGCGATATCCCTCATTCCATGTGTTCTTTTGAATCTGGCTCGAATTTCTGGTATGTCCCTGTTGATGGACTATTGCAATTGTTTTTGAATTATCTTCAGCAAAATTTTACTCGTGTGTGATATTAATGATATTGTTTGATTATTTCTGCATTCTGTTTGATCACCTTTCTTTGGAATGAGTTCATACATGCATCTCTTCTGGTCAGTTCATCAGGTAGCTCTTTCCAAATTTCTTGGCACAGATGAGTGAGTGCTTCCAGCATTACATCCATTTGTTGAAGCATCTCAAATGGTATTCTTCAATTCCTAGATGCTTATTTTTCACTAATGCCTTCAGTGAACTTAGACTTCTTCCTTTAATACCATGGGTACTTGATCATATTCTACGACCTGAAATGGTTGAATATCAACCAATTCTTTTTGGTACAGCGACTCTGTGTATTCTTCCATTTTCATTTTATGTTTCTGGCATTTATCAGTATCTTGTCCATGGAATCCTTCAGTATTACAACTCAAGGTTTTAATTTTTTGTTCAGTTCTTTCAGCTTTAGAAATGCAAATATGTCTTTTCTTTTGGTTTCCTAACTCTAGGTCTTTGCACATTTCATTATAATACTTTATTTTGTCTTCTTGAGCTGTCTTTGAAATCTTCTGTTCAACTCTCTTACTTCATAATTTCTTCCGTGTGCTTTGTTGTTGTTGTTATGTGCCATCAAGTCAGACCTGACTCATAGCAACCGCTCCTTGGGTTTCCGAGGCAGTATCACTACGGAAGTAGATTGCCCCATCTTCCTTCCGAGGAGTGACTGGTGTATTTGAACCACCAGCCTTCTGGTTAGCAGTTAAGTGTCTTAGCCACTATGCTACCAGAATTCCCTCCATGTGCTTTAGTTAATCTATATTCAGTAATGAGTTTCAGAGTCTCTTCTGATATCCATTTTGGTCTTTTCATTCATTCCTGTCTTTTGAATGACCTTTTTCTCTCTTTAATGACTTTTTGCTTTGTTCATGTATGACGTCCTTGATGTCTTATGGAGTCAGAAAAACATGTCTCCAGAGTCAGATAAACATGTCTTTTCTAACAAAATGACTTTAAGGGACATGCTCAAACTTTCTAACCCCAGTTATCTTGTCCTAAAATAGAGATATCACTGATTGGACTAATGAGAGTGGGTAATGGGACATTGTATGTAAAATTTCTCATAATAGTCATTGATTATCAATGTATAGTAATTATTAGGTATAATTCAAAAATGTTGATGATGATCAGGAAAAAGAAAACAGATAAACAGAAGGAGGAAATGGAGGTGGGGAAAGAGAGAGAGAAGGGAAGGAAGGAAGAAAAAAAGGCAGTGAGGCAAGCAAATAAGTAAGCAAATAAATAATAGTTATGATAGCCATATTTCTGGAATCTCTTGGTTTAGAGATTATCAGGGCTAGTGTAGTGCTGGATGAGAACTCTGATCTTTTGATTCCTTGGGCAGTAACTACTGTTCCTTCTACTGTCCTCAGAAGCATCTAGCACATTGGTAGGCACACAGCAGCTACTTAATCAACCCTCCCAGTTGAATGAAGGTGGTAGCATAGGGAATGGGATGTAACTTGATATTCAGAGTCTTTCTCTCAAATCTGAAGAATAAGATTTTAGCTACATGAGTTTTCTGAACAAAAATAAAAGTGGATATCTAAATAGCTACACCCTGCCTGGAAAATAGAGGGGTATGCTTGAGAGGAAAATGCCTAGTGTAGCCTGGGCAGAATGCAGTTGAGCCATATGTTTACTGTGCTGTGAGACTTTCTCATGCGTGTCTGCAACTGAGCCAGAAATATGCGTCACCCTCTACATCTTAGGAAAATGAGCAAAAACATAATATTACCAATATAACCACTAGTAATTTTGCTTGCTTCCATTTTTTTTTTTTAGAGGGGTGAAGGCTTTTTTCCATTTTTTTTTTTTTTATTTTATTTTGATTTGGGTGAAGATTTACAGAGTAAATTCACTTTTCATACAGCAGTTCACATATACTTTGTCTTATGTCATTGACCAAAATTTACAATGCAACAGCTCCCCTCCTGCTTCCTCCCCATAGTTACCTCTTCCCAGTGTCCATCCCTCCATACTCTTCTGCGCCCTGAGCTGTCTCCCTGTGCATAAGCAGCCCTTCCTTCTTCCATGATTGTTCTCTCCAGGGTGTGTGTCTACTTGAGGTAAATGTTTAACTCACTTGCCTGTATTTTGTTTGGCTGGAAACCACAGGTGTGGATTCAATCCCAGACCTGAAGGGCAGCTAGAGGCCATAGTATCAGTGGTTTCACCAGGCTCTATTGGACCAGCAAACCTGGTCCCCACCTTCTTTTTTTCTTTTTTTGCCTCCAAATGATTTTGAGTTTTGTTCCACATTGTTCTCCCTCTCTATGCAGGATCTCCTACATCCCTTCCAAGTGGATGACAGTGGTAGCCGGGCACCATCTAGTTCTTCTGGTCTCATAGTTGTACAGGTTGCAGATCAGATGGTGTACCAGTCGCTAGGACTGATTGTTTCCATTCATTTGGTTTTCTTCTTTCTTCTTGACGAGGAGACACCCATTGTTGCATCTAGATGGCAGCTTGCTAGCTTTTAAGATCCCAGTCACTACTCGCCAAAGTAGGAGGTGGAACAATGTTTTGTATAGTATGTTATGCCAATTGAGCTTGATGTCCCCTGCGACTATGGTCCCAAGCCCGCAGGATCAACTACTCAGTCCCTCTGGGTAGCTGGCTGTGACCAAGCAATGACCATAACCTTGCCCTTTGTCAGCTCTACTATACACCTGGGAATTCTGATCACTCACATAAACTTATAGGGCCATTGTCTGCCAACCCTATATGTGATCTTGGATACACTCCCCATTTACACATACCTAATTGTTTAGCCTGTCCACCTATCTATCCGTCCATATACCCCTGTTTGCCTTCACTGACAACTCAGTACTGTATATGCAAAAGGGTTAATATTTGTTGTCTGTACTTCCCATGTACCTCTCTATGTCTTTCTCATCCTCAATGCTGCCATATTGGTCACTCCCATTTGGTACATTGCCCTTCTCTTCACCCAAATCAACTTTTTTCCATTTTTAATTTTGCTTCTTGACTTTGTAATCACTAGGTTAGTTATATTATCTTTGAGGAAATGGGAAAAATAGCAAAATTATTGGATGGGAATTTGAATAAAAGGTTGATCTCTCTCTTCAAAATCTATTTTCACTTACATGTTAAACCTTTTCTAGAGAACAATGCTTTTAAGAAGTCATTGTATTTATGTTTTATGCCTAATGTTATTGGGACAAGAGGTTCATTGATAGTATTTATGACAAAGGCCAGTGACCTGGTACAAGAAACTTGCTTATTAAAATCATTGTGGCAGGAAATGGGAGATCACTCTATAATTCTAATACAGTCAGTCTAATCAATTTACCCAAAAATAAAGTGGCATGCTTGAGCTCCCCATCTATCAACTCATTCATTCAATCAAAAACAAAAACAAAACAAACAAACAAAAAAAATTGAGGACTTATTCATTGTCAGGCACTTGGGGTGCAGTAATCTCAAAATTCAATATATGGTTAAGGACTGGTAGAATCAGGGCCAGATCTCAGGAATGAGTGAATAATGATTCTTCTCCTTACTACTACTTCTGTTATCTTCGTCCCTTCCCTGGGAATAGTGTTTGAGGTTCAGTGGAAGACTTTGTAGATGCTCAGTGTAGGAGATGATTGCTTTAGAAGAGCCCCTTGGCACATGATGATGAATACAGGGAGAGATGCAATTTAAATGAGATGACCCCCTTTTAGTCTCTATGGTTTTCTATGCTTCAGACAACTCTAGGAGTGTAGATTTGAAAGGCGCATACTGCTGTTTGCCAATAGTTTCACCTTTTATTCTTTATTATATTTGCCACATTAGGAAGCTAGTTTGGGCTGTACCCACTGACCATCTTAATTGAAAGAAGAACCTTACTAAAATGATATCTAAATTGCTCTTTTCTGTTTCACATACAGACTTAAAGATGCCTTTTACTTTTTTTCGTGGAAGAGAATAAACAAGAAAACCAAAACAATACTGACATAAGACAGAGAAAATGCCACTTCAGAAGTATACATACATGTGAGGAGAAATTATTTCAGAATTTAAAAAGTTAATCATTTCTAGATACCCCAGAGCCAATATCACAAGAAAATCACTCAATTTATCAGCACCTCAGTTCCACTTTCAGAAAATGTGAATAATATCACCTTTTTCAAGGATATATGTAAAGATTGAATTAAGTTGAGGCAACATTTTCTGCAACATACTATTTGAATGTGTTATTACTGTTTGGCCAAATATGGATGAACTTACAAGGAGGGGATATATTGTACATCAACAATAAATTTTGGATAAATGTACTTTCTTTTCTCAACTCTAAATAAAAGTATGAATCTTCCAACAAATAAGAATAAGAAACTTTATACTTTTAGTCCTGTGTGAAATATTGCTATGCATGTAAGAGCAAATACTCCCTACCTCACACTATATACAAAAATTAACTCAAGTGGATCAGACCTAACTTTGATAAATAAAATGATAAAAATGTTAGAAGAAATCATAGGTATAATTCTTTGTAAACTTGGATTAGGCAATGATTTATTTCATATTACACAAGATGCACAAGCAACCAAAGAAAAAATAAATTGAACTTCATCAAAAATGTTTGTGCTTCAGCATACACTATCAAGAAAGTTAAAAGTAAAAGTGTGTGACCAGAACAATTACAATATGGAAAAGGAAGACACAGGAACATGCACATAAGATAAAGACAACAGAGGCAAATATTATTACATATACTATACTGTATTACCAGTAACAACAAACACTTGTCTACAGGTAAATGCATAGAGAGGTGAGAAGATCAGGTGTGGGTAGTTGAACAGAAATATACCCATGACCATAATAGATAGATTTGGCTGATGATATTCCTACATGTGTATTTGTGCTACAACAATATCCATATACATTATAGAAGTAACAGGGGACAAGGTTGGAGTAGCTTTGCAGTGATAACTGAGCACCTTGAGGGAGTGAGTCACTGGGTCTGCAGGCTCAGGACCATGGTTTCAGGAGACATCAATCTCAATTGGCACAACATAGTACATAAAAATATTGTTCTACATCTTAATTTGGGGAGCAGCAACTGTGGTCTTAAAAGTTTTTTGAGTGGTCATCTAAGATGGAACTATTGGGCTCACCTCATCTGGAGCAAAGAAGAGTGAAGAAAATGAAAGTCATATGGAAAGAATTAGCCCAAAGGTATGATGGACCACGGGAACCTCAGCCTTCATGACCCTGAGACCAAAAGAAATACATGGTGCCCAATTACCAATGCCCACCAATTGGAAAGGGATAAAAGGTGGAGATCCTGGATAGAGTGGGAGGAAAAATGCAGAACAAAATTCAAAAACACAAAAACGATCAGAATTACTGGTCAGATAGAGACTGGTGGAACCCTCAAGACTGTGGCTCTGGGCTCTCCTTTGGGCCTGGAACTGGACTCAATTCCTTGGATTAGCTATCAGCCAAACATTAGACAGTCCTATAAGCAGAACACTGACCTCAGGGAGTTGAACCCACCTACCCTGGGGAGATGCACCCCTTGGATCAATCAACTGTAAGACATAAGAAGGGCAGCAATTACATAGAGGGAAAGCTGGGCAGACAGGAATGCATAGATAAGAAGAAAAGAGGGAAGGGATGGTCACAGTGAGGAGAGCTTTTTATTGTTGAGATTGTAATCAGAGCTGTGAAACCAAATGTTTGGTTTCACATGAACTGTTGAGAGCAACACAAATTTGCTTTGTAAATTTGCACCCAAGTCACAATAAAAAAAAATTTAAAAAAAAAAAAGAGAGATAAAAGAAAACTCACAGAATGTTAGAAAATATTTGCAAATGATGTATCGGATAAAATTTTAGTATCAAGAATATATATAACTCAACAAGAAAATTTCTTATATACCTGGATGTTTCAAGATCTGCCCAGAAGTACAATGCTGTCAGTGATAGGATAATATCCATACACCTACAAGAAAGACCCATTAATACTACTATTATTCAAATTTATGCACCAACTCCCAAAGCCAAAGATGAGGAAATTGAAGATTTTTATCAACTTCTGCAATCTGAAATTGACCAAACATGCAATCAAGATGTGTTGCTTATCACTGGTGACTGGAATGCAAAAGTTGGAATCAAAGAAGAATCACTGGTAGTAGGAAAATTTGGCCTTGGTGACAAATAATGCTGGAGATCACATGATAGAATTTTGCAAGACCAATGACTTTATTCATTGCAAATACCTTTTTTCAACAACACAAATGGTGGCTATACACATGGACTGTTCTGGTTACCTAGTGCCGCTCTGATAAGAGGTATACCACAAATGGGATGGCCTTAACAGGAGTTTATTCTTATAATTTTAAGGCTTTAAATCCAAATTCAAAGTGCCAAGCTCTAGGGGCTGGATGAAAGCTCCTCAGCCTTGGGCTTCAGTTCTGCCTCCAGCTCCTGGCCCACTGAAGCTAGAGGCATTTCTTCACTCAGACAACTGCTGGCTGCTGAGACTGAGAAGACCAAGGTTGACAAATAAAATGGCACAGTCCCAATGTTACTAAACCACATGGCAGGCCATTAATTCAAGTCTATTGTAAGTCCCAAGGTTGGCAGAGCATGGCAGGCTGCTCAACAAAGACATGACTACATGCAGGGTCCAAGCATGCCATAAACTAGAAACCATTCCCAAGGCTTCTCCTTATATACAGGAAGCAGACCACATCCCAAAGACAGCTACTCAGTTGCTTGTGGTAGATTCCACCATGGAGTTGATTGCCAGTCTCATCATGGGGAATAACTATGACCAGCTGCCCAGCCACTCAACCAGGCCCAGCCAAGTTGACACACAAACATAAGTACCACATGGACTTTGCCAGATGGAGTACACAGGAATCAGATTGACTATATCTGTGGCAAGAGGAGGTGGAAAAGCTCAATATCTTCAGCCAAAACAAGGCCAGGAGCTGACTGTGGAACAGACCATCAAATGCTCATATGTAAGTTCAACTTGAAGTTGAAGACAATTAAAACAAGTCCACAAGAGCCAAAATATGACCTTGAATATATCCCTCCTGAATTTAGAGACCATCTAAAAAATAGATGTGATGTATTGAACACCAGTCACCAGAAACCAGAATTATGGGATGACACTAAGAGCACCATCACGAAGAAAGCAAGACATCATTAAAAATACGAGAAAGAAAGAAAAGCCCAAAATGGATGTCAGAAGAGACTCTGAAACTTGCCCTTGAGTGAAGAGTAGCTAAAGCAAATGGAGGAAATGGCAAGATAAAAGAGCTGAACAGAAGATTTCAAAGAGCAGCTTGAGCAGACAAAGCCAATTACTATATAATGAAATGTGCAAAGACCTGGAGTTAGAAAACCAAAAGGGAAGAACACACTTAGGATTTCTCAATCTGAAAGAACTGAGGAAAAAATTTAAGCCTCAAGTTGCAATATTGAAAGATTCTATGGGCAAAATATTGAATGATGCAGGAAGCTTCTAAAGAAGATGGAAGGAATACACAGAGTCACTGTCCCACAAAGAACTTGTCAATCTTCATCCATTTCAGGAGGTGGCATATGTTCGAGAACTCGTGGTATTGAAGGAAGAAGTCAAAGCTGCACTGAAAGAATTGGTGAAGAACAAGGCTCCAAGAATTGATGGAATACCCATTGAGATGTTTCTACAAATGGATGTCCCACTGGAGGCACTCACTCAGTTATGCCAAGAGATTTGGAAGACAGCTATCTGGCCAACTGACTGGAAGAGATCCATATTTGTCCCATCCCAAAGAAAGGTGATCCCACAGAATGTGGAAATTATTGAACAATATCATTGATATCACATACAAGTAAGATCTTACTGAAGATAATTCAAAAAAGATTGCAGCCGTATACTGACAGAGAACTTCCAGAAATGCAAGCTGGATTCACAAGAGGATGTGGAACGAGGGATATCATTGGTGATGTTGGATGGATCTTGGCTCAAAGCAAAGAATTCCAGAAAGTTGTTTACTTGTGTTTTATTGAGTATACAAAAGCATTTGATTATGTGGATCTTAACAAATTGTGGATAGCTTGGAGAAGAATGGGAATTCCAGAACACTTAATTGTACTAATGAGGAACCTGTACATTGACCAGGAGGCTGTCATTTGAACAGAGAAAGGGAACACTGCATGGTTTAAAATCAAAAAGGGAGTGAATCAGGGTTGTATACTTTCACCATACTTATTAAGTATGCTGAGCAAATAATCCAAGGAGCTGGACTACATGAAGAAGAATGTGGCATCGGGATTGGAGGAAGAATCATTAACAGCCTGTGATATGCTGATGACACAACTTTCCTTGCTAAAAGTGAGGATGACTTAAAGCACTTTCTGATGAAGATTAAAGAATACAGTCTGCAGTATGTATTACATCTCAATATAAAGAAAATATAAATCTTCACAACTTGACCTATAAGCAACATTACGATAAATGAAGAAAAGATTGAAATTGTCAAAAACTTCATATTGCTTGGTTCTACAGTAGATGCCAATGGAAGCAGCAGTCGAAACATCAGATAACATATAGCACTGAGCAAATCAGCTGCAAAAGACCACTTTCAAATGCTGAGGAACAAAGATGTTTCCTTGAGGACTAAGATGCACCTGACACAAGCTGTGGTATTTTCAATTGCCTCACATACATGTGAGAGCTGGACAATGAATAAGGAAGACTGAAGAAGAATTGATGCTTTTGAGCTGTAGTGTTGGCAAAGAATGCTGAAGGTACCATGGACTGCTAAAAAAGCTAACAGGTCTGTCCTGGAGGTGGTGCAGCCAGAAGGCTCCTTGGAGGCAAGAATGGCCAGACTGTCTCACCTACTTCGATCATGTTGTCAGAAGGGACCATTCTCTGGAGAAGGATGTTATGATTGGTAGGGTGGAGGGTCGATGAAAGAGGGGAAGGCCCTCAACAAGATGCATTTGACATTATGGTGGTGGTGATGGACTCAAGTATAGCAAGAATCATGGAGCTGATTCAGGACCGGGCAGTGTTTCGTTCTGCTGTGCATAGGGTCGCTATGAGTCGGTGATGACTCGACGACACCTAAAAACAACAACAACATTAACAAAAATTTTCTTAAAGATTCAGCTTATATAAAACCCACTCAATGAAGTTTTCCTAGATTTCCAAAGAGGGTGTTATTCTCTCTTCCTCTTAATACCACGTTCTTTGTTCTTAAAGTTCTTAAGGTGTATATCTTGTTTTGCAAAGTGTCATAGTCTCACCCACTCCCACTTGCTGGATTATGCTTTTGGTAGTACAGAGATTGTATGCTATTTTCTTTTCTTCAAAAAAAAAAATTTAAACATTAAGATATAATTCACGTACCACAAAATTTGTCCTTTCTAGTATACAATTCAGGGTTTTTAGAATATTAACAAATTTTTGTAACAGCCACTAACATCTAATTCCAGAGCACTGTCTACTGAATCTTCCACTATGAGTCAAGGTTCATTAGGACATATATTGATATGTAATATGAATAATAACCTAATATGCACAATTTTCCCTATTTTACAGATGAAGAAACTGTATCATAATATTCACATGCATTATCTCTTCTAATCTTTTGCATGGACTTAGAGATAGATGTTATCACCTTCATTTAACAAAAGTGTACCTGAATCTCTAGGAGGTTAAGTCCACTGCCAGAAAGTGAAGGAGCCAAGGTCTAAATTCAGTGGATCTGGTTTCCGACCACAGCTCCCTTAATATTCATAAGTACATACAAAATTCATTTACAGATATTCTCCTTTTGTTTTTAAAAAATTTAGTGTATTTTACATCCACTAGCATTTTTCAGTACAACTGTGTTTAATTCTTTTGGCACATTTTCTTTTTGCCATACATTTAATTTTGTTCCTCTGTACTGCATTGCTCTTACCCTTTTTGCAAATACTCTAGAAGATATGGGAGTTAATCTACTAGTATTATTTGAAGAAATTCTAGAGAAGAATATATTAGATAAGAAATATAATTTATTTTTTATATTTAGATATCTATGATTCTATAACCAAAAAAAAATGTAATTTAGAGGAAACCATATAAACAATTAATGTCATATTTAATTTGTTGAAAATGTAAGTGAGAACAGCATACAGACACATTTTTATGCACTTTAACATTCATAACCAAAAATCAAACCGACTATCATCAAGGTAATTCTGACTCATAGCAACCCTATAAGACAGAGTAGAACTGTCCCCATAGGATTTCTGAGGCTGTAAATCTTTACAGTAACAAACTGCCTCATCTTTCTCTCACAGAATGGGAGTGGATTCAAACCACTGACATTCTAGTTAGCAGCCAAATGCCTTAACCACTGGCCTACCACAGCTCCCTTAATATTCATAAGTACATACAAAATTCATTTTCAGATATTCTCCTTTTGTTTTTAAAAAATTTAGTGTATTTTACATCCACTAGCATTTTTCAATACAACTGTGTTTAATTCTTTTGGCACATTTTCTTTTTGCAATACATTTAATTTTGTTAGATAACTCTTACCCAGAAATACTTAATAGCCAAATTTTTATTGAACATTATCTTCATAAATCACTCCGCTCTGTAACATCTATACATATATTTAACAGAATACTTTTGTCAGCAGGTCTACATATAATCTAGGCTTTATGTGTTAGTTGAAGTACTGTCACAGAAAAATCAAATATAAGAAGAAAATGAATATTGCTGACCAAGTACAAAAGTAAGTTATATGTTTTCTTTTTTTTCTCCAGAATTCGTGCAGGTAAATATAAACTTGTCAGCAGTGCTTAGTCTAGGCTTGACGAAAGGGGAGCATTCGAAGAAGCAAAGATGAAATACTATGGCCCTATGATAATTCATTTTGTTACCGAACTCCAGAAGGCACATAAACAGTGTTCTAACAGTGCATTATTTTCATAGACCATGGTATGAATGTTGTCCCTTGGAGTCTTTCATCACAGTGGTTCTAGCACCTGAGTATGCCTGGTGTATTGCAAATGTTGTGTGCTATAGTACATTGTCCCTCTATTAGAGTTCATATCATTTGTTTAGTGGACCTAAAATCAGCAGGCCCATTGGAGAAGGTCTTAAGTGCCTTGCCAAAAGTAAATCTAACACTGGAGAGCAAATCTCATAACTTTGAATATTCTCTCTGCTGGTTCAGAGTTAGGTATCAAAATAAGTGGATAAAATTTGTATTATGTAGAGGGGATCTTGATATTGTCTTTTAAATTACAAAAAAAAAAAAAAAAAAGGAATAGTGTATATAACAGTTGAACAACTCTACTACTGCAAAATAATATGGACCATGGTAGTGTAGTGCCTAAGGCACTTGACTTCTAACCAGAAAGCTGGAGGTTCAAACCTACTAGCCACTTCTCAGAAGGAAGGTTGGGCAATCTACTTCCATAGTGATACTGCCTCGGCAACCCAAGGAGGGGTCGCTATGAGTTGGGTCCGACTTGATGGCACATAACAACTACATAGGTCTACAAAGTTTTTTTTTTTTTTTTTTTTTTCTGCAGAGGATAGAATAGTTATTATTTTAGGCTTTACAGGCCAGATAATGGCTTTACCTGTCGCTACTAATCAACCCTGATGTTGCAGTATGAGTACAGCCATGGACAACATGTAAATGAATTAGTATGACTGTGTTCCAATTAAACTTTATTTATAAACACATGCCAAAGGCCAGATTTGGAACACAGTCTTTGATAGTTTCCCAGCTTCTGTTATAGAGACTTAATGATATAAAGTGTGTTTTTTTTTAAAAAAATCATTACATCATAAGTACATTGCATCACATGTTATATTAAAGGCTAAAAATGTGGAACTTCCTTAAATATTTCCTTCTTAATAAAATGATCATCTATACCAATTGACACACTTCAACAAACAAATGCAATACTAGAAACACTCACTTGTTTGTGCCAAGAAATTTGGAAGACAACTGTCTGGCCAGCTGACTGGAAGACATTCACATTTGTGCCCATTCCAAAGACAGGTGATCCAACAGTATGCAGAAATTATTGAACAATATCATTAATGTCACAAACAAGTAAAGTTTTGCTGAAGATAAATCAAAAACTGTTGCAGCAGTATATTGACATGGAACTGTCAGAAATTAAAGCTACATTCAGAAGAGGATGCGGAATGAGAGATATCATTGTTGATGTCGGATGAATCTTGGCAGAGAATAGCAGGAAGATATTTACCCGTGTTTTATTGACTATGCAAAGGCATTTGACTGTGTGGATTATAACAAATTATGAATAATATTCTGAAGAATGGAAATTCCAGGATATTTAATTGTGCTAATGTGGACTAAGACATTGATAATAGGAAAGATGATGAAGGAACAAATTAGACATGTTTCAGGGTGAGTAATGTCAGACCCTTTGGAGGTTGTGGGTTAGTGTTAGGAATAATGAAATAATAGCAAGCTACATAGTTTTTTCTTTCTTTCTTTGTTTGTTTTTAACCACTTTCTCCAAATCAATTAATATACAAACTGTACTTACAGATTAGTCCTCATTTTGAAATTCTATTTAGTCCTACTTAGTCACTTCATTGGGAGCTCTGGTGGTGTAGTGCCTAAAGCATTTGACTGCTAACCAGAAGGCTGGCTGTTCAAACCCACCAGCCACTCCTCAGAAGGAAGGTTGGGCAATCTACTTCCGTAGTGATACTACTCGAAAACCCAAGGAAGGGTCGCTATGAGTTGAAATCTGCTTGACGGCAGTGAGTTTTAATCACTTCATTTACTACTAATAAAGGTACATAAAGTGAAAAAGAAGATGTCTCAGCAGAATATTCAGACTTCCTAAATGATGACCCAAAACCAGACTCATTGTCATTGAGTTGATTTCAATTCATAGCAAACCCCATAGGGTTTCTAAGACTAAATCTTCACAGAAGCAGATTACCTCATCTTTCTTCCACTGAGTGGCTGGTGAGTTTGAATCACCAGCTTTTTGGTTGACAGCCAAATGCCTTAACCACTACATTACAAGAGCTCCTTATGTTTTTAAGTTTTGTTCCACATTTATCTCCCAGTCTATCCAGGATCTCCAATGTTTGATTCCTTTCTGAGTGATTGGTACTGATGGTCAGTCACCATCTAGATTTTCCGGCCTCAGGGTCATGTAGGCTGAAATTACCATGGTCAATTAGTCCCTTGAATAACTGAGACTAGGGGTACCTTTAGAGTAGCTTTTTGTGATTTTCTTCACTCTTGTTTGCTCTAGATGAGGAGAGACCAACAGTTGCATTTCAGAGGGCTGCTCATTAACTTTTAAGACCCCAGTTACTACTCACCGAAGTTGGATGTAGAATAATATTTTTGTGTATTATGTTGTGCCAGTTGAGTTTGATGTCCCCCGTGACAATAGTCCTAATCCCCCACAGGTCCAGTGACTCACTCCCTCAAAGTGCTTGGTTTTAGCTAAGAAGTTATCTTTACTTTGTTCCCTGTCAGTATTATAATGCATATGGACATTTTTATAGCACATACAAACATGTATATAAGAATATTATGTCAAACCTATGTATGGTCATGTGTATATTCCCATTTGCCTACTCGTACCTGATCTTCTTATCTGTCTACCTATGTATCTACCCATAGACTAGTGTTTGTTATTACTGTGCTAAAAAGGCAGGAAGGCCACATGTTCGGACCTCCTCTAACCCCACAAGAGGAAGACAGAATCACTATCAGTAGTCCAAGCCCCATTACTGTGAAGCCATACATGCTGCCTCCCTCCAGCCCTTTCATCAACTCTTCCTCCCAAAGCACCCACCACTTCTCTCCTGGGTTCAAGAATTTGCTGCAGTGGCCACACACAACTCACAGATTACGGGGTTTATTAGGGAAGCACCATAGGCTACAATTCAAGTTCAGGAAAAATGCTCAGTCTCTCTCCCAGCCCACCATCCCTCAGCCAACGGTCTCTCAGTCTCTTTCCCTGTGAGAAAGGGAAAAGCAGTGTGTGTCCCTCTGTGTCTCACTCAGCAATGCGTGTCTCTTGCGTCTCTTTCCCAGCAACGTGTGTCTCAGGATTGTGTGTCTCTTTCAGCAGCACATCTTCCTCAGTCAATAGTCAGAGATCTGGCTCTAGGAGGCCTCCTTTTGAGCCCGGCAGAGTGGCCAAACTAGCCAATCATAGCATCAGAACTCTAAGCACCTGAGAGAGAGCGGGAACCTCCCACAACATTGTTTAGTGCCATTGTTATTGTACCAAACACATGGTCCCTGCCTGGTGCACAGTCAGGCCAAACAGTTTACACACTGAGATTGAGAGGAGAGAAAATTATTTATTGCAAAGCAACAGTGCAAGGACTTAGGGGGTAGTTAGTACCCAGATCTTAACTTCCCAAGATGCCATCTAAACAGTTTTTGTGGGTTTCAGGAATTTGGGGCATGAACATGAAATGTGTGACAGATGAGTCACTAGCTTCTTGTTATCAGCTGATAGGGGCTTGGGCAGAGGGGAGAGAGCCAGCAATTAATTTTTGTTCCCTTATGTCCTCAGGCCAGAGTTCATTTACAAGTTGTTTCTAAAACATTTCTATTGTCCAGAGTTAATCTACAAGTTATTTCTAAAATACTTTTAGCAAGTCTATCATCTGTAGGAACGAATGTTTTCCATTCAGTTCCTTAAGGAACTGAATACTCATCTGCCTGGGGTGGGAAAATAGTTGGGGGTAGTCCAGTCTACCTATCTATTCCCATACAGGTGCCAGGATTGGGGGAAATAGCACTCGGTTTCAAATCCCCCTTAGAATAGATACTGTTCCACATTCTTGGGGAACATTTTACTCGGTTTTCTAATTCCTGTTCCACAATTTTGGGAAACGGGGCGACAACTCATCCTAGCTGCTTCCTGCTGACTGGGGGTGAAGATGGTGGAACTCAATCCCTGGTCAGTAAGCTTCTTGTAGTTTGGACAGTTCACAGAATCTTTTGGCCATAGTCTGGGGAAGAAGAGACTAGGGGTACCTTTAGAGTAGCTTGTAATTCTGGAGGCTTGAAGACAGGTAGGTAGCTAGGTAGACATTGAATACAACAGCAAGTAAAGATCGTTATTGTTAATAAGAGGAGTATTGTAATAAATAAGAATTTCAACTACCCTAAATTGGGTAACCAAGAGGTAAGCCAAGAAAAGTCTATCCCAAAGGTGGGGGTTAAATCCTGCCATGTATACATACCCTTTTGTGTCAAGGAGAGTATGCGCACTCAATAATTATTAGCCCCAGGTGTGTGGTCTAATAGGATTTGTTGGAGTTTTATAAAGGTGTTAGACTACTTTCCTCCTTTAGAAGGTGTTCAGGATAAGACAATCATGGAGTTGATTAGAATTACATTTATGTCTTAACCCAGAATAGGTTTCCTTTTAAATAAAATCTTAAGATCCATAAAATCTTAAGATCCTTGATGGGCTCACAAGTATGTTTCACTGCAGGTTGTTGGGGATACTTAATATTCAGTTGTCCAGGTTCTCTTGGGTCTCCCTGTTCCCCAAGGCTGTTACCTGTAGAATAAAACTTAGTTATAGATTGAGGAGAGTTCTCAGTGCAGTTTGGTGTTATCCTCCATCAAGTGTGATGTATCCAAAGGTGGACTCCCTTCAGTTTGGCTGAAGAATGTGTTGTCAGCAATACTTCATAAGGTCCAGTCCATTTGGCCTGGAGTTAGTTGGCTCTGGGGAGTCTGGTCGTTCCACTCCTTTAGTAGGACCCAATCACCTGGACAGAAGCTATGAAGGGGAGTATCTGTAAGATACAACAACCTGCTGGAAGTAAACTGGTTAATAATGTTGCAGAAAAAGTTTGCACATGTTTAAAATATCCAATTCCTTAACAATTTTAAAGTCTCCCTTTCCTGCATAACTAGGATGCCACACTCTAGAAAATGGTCTCCCATATAATATTTCATATGGGCTTAATTTCAGCCTGCTTCTGGGGGTAGTCCAGATCTGCAAGAGGCCAAGGAGTTTTATCTAAGATGAGTTGGTCTCCTGGCACATCTTAGCTAGTGTCTTCTTAAAAGTAGGCTTCATTTTCTCAGTTTTTTTCTGTCAATAGGCTAGTCCTGTTCCTTGTTGGACTATTTGAGATGCAAATGTTCCCTCACGGTTACTTTGAAATGACTAGCAAACTAAACTGGGGATGATTTCAATAGGGTTTACTCACCTCTGCTGCTTTCCCGTGCTGCAGGGAAAGGTTTTCACCCATCCAGTGAAAGTATCTATAAATATTAGATTTTTTCAGGAGTTATAAATTTTACCTGGCAGTCCTTCTATATAGATTCAGTCCTCTTGTTTGAATTCTTCTTACCGCTGGAGGTGGGCTGCATTTTGGATTGTTTCTGGTATAGGTCAAGCAGACTTGTGTCACCTTTTGGATGGTTTTGTACAGATTCAGTCCTGCAATAAGTTTACTCAGCCAAATATACAGGACACCTTTTCCTATAACCAGTGCTGGTTACAGTGATAGTTTTGTCTTGTCCTGTCTGTTGCTTCTATAGTTCATAGCAGCAGGTAATTGCAGGTGGTTGCCTGTAAGGCCCATGCCTGGTTGGGATTAATATCCACCTGGAGCTTGTTAGCTGAGAAAGTAACCTGAGTATTTAACTTGGTTATTAAGTCTTATTCCAACAGAGGAACAGGGCATTCAGGCACGTATAAAAATTTTCAAGTTAATACAGTGCTCCCAACCTGGCATTCAATAGGTTGAAGATTTTTACATTACTGAACCTCCAGTAATGCTTATAGTCTTCTGGGACAGAGGGGCCTTGGAGATGTTTAGGACTGAGGTTGCCCCTGTGTCCAATAGAGATTCAATGGGCTGTTTTCCCAGTTATTGCCACCCAGGCTCCTAGTAGGAGATAGGAATTTGCCCAGTCTGTAATGGAGCCCCTGGGCCCCATCATTCTTGATTGCTGTTAGTTGTGTTTACTATCTGCTGGGCCCCCTTTGTTTGGTTTTGGAGGGCTAGTTCTGGGCATTCCCTCTTCTAGTGCCCATCCTTCTTGAAGTAAGCACACTGTTGAGGCCCCAACTTTGTTGGTCGGCCTCCTGGAGCAGGAGCTTGATTCACTCCCTTTCTATCCGTTGGGGGCCCATGGGGACTTACCCGGTAGGATCCACTTCGTGCCAGGTCTCCCAAGGCAGCAGCCAGCAAAGCAGTTTGTTGCTTCATGTCTCCTTGCTCCTGATTCTCCTGCTCCTGGTCCCGGTTATTGTAGACCTTAAAAGCAGCCTCTATAAGTTGAGAAGTATTCATACCCAGTCCCCCTTCTAATTTTGGCATCTGGGTCAGTGTCAGTACATTGATGGTAAGTTTTATATACCCATTTGAGGAAAGCAGAAGGATTTTCCTTGAGGCCTTGTTGTACTTCTGAACTTTTGAATCTGCTTTGGGACCCCCCTTCTGGAGTTCTAGGACAATGTACTCCAACCTTGTTCTGTCCTTTGGGTTATTAGGGTCCCTCTCTGGATCTGTTCCTGGCACTGCCTGATGGCTGTGGCTCCTGACTAGGTTTTCAGGATGGAGGTTGTGAAGTCTGTCGTCTTTTTTTGCTATAGCTTTCTCTAATATTATTCACCTCTCTTCAGGGGTAAGGTAGTTAATAACATCTTAATGTAAATCAGCAATGGTGAATGGCATATGAGTCCAAATGAAACCTCCAGGATTTCCTTTATGATCTAAACTGGCTGGAAACTGCTGTAATGGGTATTGCCCTGATGGATCTGGCCTATACCCCTGGCCAAATTTTATACCACTCTGAGTGTGTACTGGGGAGACCATTTCCTGAGGGGCACCCATTTTCTGAGTGACTTCTGGGGGATATAACTCCACCAGAGTTTTAGGGGATTCAGAATTCAAAATTCCTTTAGGCTTAGGTGGTGAAGTCCTAGGTGAATTTTTTTTTTTTTTTTTTGACTCCGGGAGGTATGGGAGAGGAGCAGATGGGGAAGGAACATAGTCGGGGAAGGGTCTTTGGAGTCCCGAAGGACACCTTTAAAATCCACTTTCCCTTTAGGTCGTACAACCATCACCCCACACTATTTCTGTAAACCCCTGTTTTGAAACAAAGCTAAGAATAACTCTAGATCGAACAGTTCTTCCCACTTTTGATATTTAACTGGATAATATCATAGTTTAGACTTCTACTTTCTGACCATCTATCCCCAGACTCACCAATACTGTGGTCAGACGGTGTTACAGAAAAATATAAGTTTTTCTTTTTATAGGCTCAAGGTCAAAATGAGCCCAGTTTTTCAGAATGCAGCCAAGAGGCTCCATTCTGGTACAGAACCTTGGTTGCCACATTTCCAGTCACGCTTACATCCACTCGAAACTGTTGCACTGGTGCCACGCACACACACACTCTCTTTCTCACACAAACAAATCGGGCAGAACCAGACCAGAATTCAAAGCAAAGTATTCCTAAGAAATACGTGAGTTGCAGGGAGATTTTGATTAAAAGACACATGGGTTGCCACTTTATTATTTACCCACACACAAACCAAAACAAAACCAGACCAGGCTAAAAGACACCTGGGTTGCCACATACCCACACTCTCATCCACACACAACAGATAAAGGTATAGAATACCCAAGAAATACGTGGGCTACAGTAAACCCACACTCAAACCAAACCAAAACCAGACCAGACTAAAAGACACCTGGGTCACCATGTACCCACACTCTCATCCACACACAACAGATTAAGGTAAAGGATCCCCAAGAAACATGTGGCTTACAGTATACCCACACTCAAACCAAACCAAAACCAGATCTGATCAGAATGATGATGCTTTAGCTATGGAGGTGGTCTTAATTTCAGGTTACCCTTAAGGACCAAAA
>NW_006921712.1:3263699-3266305 GCF_000298275.1 Orycteropus afer afer
CTTCAGCCATGAAGGTGTCTTATTGAGTTTACCAACCAAAATTCAACCTTCCTATGAGCTAGAAGCCAAACCAGACCAGAGTATAGATTCTTAAGAGTGCTTTAGTTGTGGAGTATCTTAATTAGGCTATTAGCCAAAATTTCAATTTCCTGAGCAACTAGAAGCCAGACCGGAATTTAATCTATACTCACTAGTAGATGTCTTTAAACCCAGAATAATTTTCTCTTCTCTCGAAAGCACCTAGAGGCCAAGGACACTGCAAAAGGTCGCAGACCCAGCAACCCTCACGTACCTTCAGACAAAGCAGTGTCTGACTGTGCACAAGGTCCGTCAGGAATCCTTTCCACTTCCACCATCTGAGGGTTCTTGTGCTCCGGGCAGAGGGCCAGAGACCCTCGGTCCCATCTGGGGTGCCAAATTGTTATCAGACCAAATGCAGGCCAAAACAGTTTATACACTGAGATTGAAAGGAGAGAAAATTATTTATTGCAAAGCAGCAGTGCAAGGAGTTAGGGGTAGTTAGTACCCAGATCTTAACTCCCCGAGATGCCATCTAAACAGTTTTTGTAGGTTTCAGGAATTTGGGGCCTGAACGTGAAATGGGTGACAGATGAGTCACTAGCTGATAGGGGCTTGGGCAGAGGGGAGAGGGTCAGCAATTAACTTTTGTTCCCTTATGTCCTTATGTCCTTATGGCCAGAGTTCATTTATAAGTTGTTTCTAAAACATTTCTATTGTCCGTGGCCAGAGTTAATCTACAAATTATTTCTAAAATACTTTTAGCAAGTCTGTCATCTGCAGGAAGGAATGTTTTCCATTCAGTTCTTTAAGGGGTGGGAAAATTGTTGGGGGTAATCCAGTCTACCTATCTATTCCCATCCAGGTGTCAGGGTGGGGGATATAGCACTCAGTTTCACCATTCCCAACAGAAATACACCAAGTGGATAACTTTAGCAATCAGGAGCTCCTCAGTTGCTCATGGCAAATTCCACCTTGGAGTTTACAAAGACTTATGGGTAGAAAAGCCACACTATGTAATTTACCACACCGCATACTGATAATGTAATATTGTGTATGTAATAGTATATACCTTTGTTGTCTGTACATATTGTGCACCTCTCCATGTCTTCCTTTTCCTTAGTGATATTTTGCTGGTCACATGCTTTTGTTATATTGCTTTTTCATTCACCCAAATCAACACATATCTCTTAACTAGTCAGCAATTTATCCTCCCTTCCCCTACCATCCCTGGTAACCAACAAAGAAAATTTCCTTCCCTTTGTAAACTTTTCCTTGAATTTTTATAATAATGGACTCATGTAATATTTGTGGATGGCCTCCTCCTTCTTCCTAGTCTGTCTCAGTCTGCAAGCCAGGCTGATACCTATACACCATGTGCACCCCAATGGGTTTGAAACACCAGTGACACAACCTCAAGATTCACAGCAACACATCACACAGTAGGACAAACTGACAGACAAAAAGTGACAGACAAGTTTGTCTCCCTTAGCTATTGGAAACTTCTCCAACCACCCTCACCTGGATCCCTGTGACTGACTCCTCGATCTGTTCTAGTCCCCTTTGCCTTTTCTGTTCTCTCCCTGCCTTCCCGCCTCACTGCTTGTGGGGTGTGGCCTGGGTTCCCTCTCCTCACCTGGGTCCCTGTGGCTGACTCCTCGATCTGTTCTGGTCCCCTTTGCCTTTTCTGTCCTTTCCCTGCTTTCCTGCCTCACTGCTTGTGGGGCAGAATAGCAGAGAAACACTGTCTGATACATTACAGTGCAACTTTATGAATAGTCCAAAAACATTGTCCAATACAGAGGAGGAAGATGAGTCACTTAGCTTAGAGAGCTCTCAAAGTAGGACTTGGCAAGAGCTGCATTATCAGAGTAAAATCAGCCTTACTCACATGGGTAAAGTAAAGCTTTTGAGACCTCCATTTGCTGATGTGGCACCACTCAAATTGAGGAGAAACAGTGGCAAATACCCATTAATAATCAGAACATGGAATGTACGAAGTATGAATCTAGGAAAGTTGGAAATTGTCAAAAATGAAATGGAAGGCATAAAGATTGATGTCCTAGGCACTAGTGCACGAAAATGGACTGCTTTTGGCCATTTTGATTAAGAAAACCATATGATTACTATGCCGGGAATAACAGTTTAAAGAGGAATGGTGTGGCATTCATCATCACAAAGGATGTTTCAAGATATATCCTAAAGTACAAAGCTGTCAGTGATAGGATAATATCCATGTGCCTACAAGGAAGACCTGTTGATACACTATTATTCAAATTTATGCACCAACCACCAAAGCCAAAGATGAGGAAATTAAAGATTGTTATCAACTTCTGCAGTCTGAAATTGACCAAACATGCAATCAGAATGTGTTAATTATCATGGTGACAAGAATGCAAAAGTTGGAAACAAAGAAGAATCAACAGTAGTTGGAAAATTTGGCCTTGGTGACAGAAATAATGCTGGAACTTGCATGGTAGAATTTTGTAAGACCAACGACTTGTTCATTGCAAACACCTTTTTTCAACAACACAACCAGCAGCTGTACACGTGAACTTCACCAGATGGAACACACAGGAATCAGATTG
>NW_006921712.1:3270165-3277821 GCF_000298275.1 Orycteropus afer afer
AACATAATATTTGTCCTTCTGTGATTGACTTAGTTCACTCAGCATAATGCCCTACAAGTTCATCCACATTAGGAGGTGAGTTGCTGATTCTTCATTATTTTTTTCATATTGCATTTTATTCCATTGTGTGTATGTACTATAGTTTGGTTATCCATTTGTCTATTGATGGGCACATCAAAAGTTGTTTCCATCTCTTTCCTATTATAAATGGTGCTGCAATGAACATGGGAGTACATAGATCTACTTTTGTCCTGGATCTCATTTTTTTAGGATATATTCCTAGTACTGGGATTACTAGATCAAATGCTACTTCTATCTCCAACTTTTTAAGAAAGCAACATACCATTTTGCACAGTGGTTTTAACATTTTAGAGTCCCACCAGAAGTGTATGAGCATTCCAACTCTCCACATCACCAGCATTTTTGGTTTTCTATCTTGTTGAACTTTGCTATTATTGCTAGGGTGAGATGAGATTTCATTGTTGTTTTGATTTGAATCTCTCTAGTCGGTAATGATCACAAGCAATTCCTTATGTATTTGTTGGTTGCCTGAATGTCTTCTTTGGTGAACTGTGTGTTCATGTCCTTTGCCCATTTTTGAATTGGGTTGTTTGACATTTTGGTGTTGAGCTGTTGAAGCTTCCTAAAAATTTTAGAGATAATTCCCTTGTCAGATATGTCATTGCCAAATATTTTTTCACCACTTTTTAGTCTTTTGGAGGAGTCTTTTAACACAGATAAGAATTTAATTTTTAGAATGTTCCAGTCATCTAGTTTATCTTGGGCTGTTGGTACATTTTGGTTTATCTTTGATAGTCTATTTATGCCATAAATTAGGTCCCTAAGTTTGCCCTGTTTTATTTTTAATTAACTGTATCATTTTGGATTTTACACTTACATCTTTCATCCATCTTGAGTTTGATTTTGTGTGTGGTGTGAGGTATGGATCTTGTTTTGTCTTGCAAATGGAGATCCAGTTGTTCTTTTTTTTTTTGAGTTTGACTATAGTGTGAGTTTGTTTCTTTTTTACTTATTTTATTGTAGTTTGGATGAAAATTTACATATAAAATTAGTATTCCATTCAACAAATAATATACATTTTGTTTTGTAACATTGGTTGCAATTCCCTCAATGTAATAGCGCTCTTCCCACTTCCTCCCTGGTTTCCCCATTTTAATTTGTCCTTCTTTCCTGCCCTTTCCTGCCTTCTGAGCTTTGTTTTTGGGCAAATGCTGCCCTTTGGTCTTTTATTTTTTTTAATTGTGATTTGGGTGAAGATTTACAGAGCAAAGTCACTTTCCATACAGCAGTTTACATATACTTTGTCTCATGACATTGACCACAGTTTACCATAATGCAACAGCTCTCCTCCCACTTCCTCCCCATAGTTACCTCTTCCCAGTGTCCATCCCTCCATGGACTCCTGCACCCTGAGCTGTCTCCCTGTGCATAGGCAGCCCTTCTTTCTCAATGATTGTTCTCTCCAAGGAGTGTATCTACTTGAGGTAAATGTTCAACTCATATGCCTGTCTTCTGTTTGGCTGGAAACCACAGGTGTGGGTTCCATTCCAGACCTGAAGGGCAGCTAGGGGCCATAGTCTCAGTGGTTCCACCAGGCTCTATTGGACCAGCAAACCTGGTCCCCCCCCCCTTTTTTTTCTCCAAATGAATTTGAGTTTTGTTCCACATTGTTCTCCCTCTCTATCAAGGATTGGAGATCCAGTTTTTCCAGCAATATTTCTTACAGAGACTGCCTCTGCCCCATTTAATTGGTCTTAGCCCTTTGTCAAAAATGAGCTGTTCACAGGTGGGTGGATTTATTTCTGAGTTCTCAATTCTGCCCCACTGTTCTGTGTGTCTATTGATGTACCAATACCAGGCTGTTTTGACTACTGTAACTGTATAGTAGGTTTTGAGATCAGGGAGTGTTTTGGTTCTCTAGTGTCACTCTTACAGAAATTAGCACAAGTGGGTGGTCTTAACAAACAGGGATTTATTCTTGTACAGTTTAGGATGCTAGAAGTCCTAGTTTAGAGTGCCAAGCTCTAGGGGTTAGGTGAAGGTCCCTTGACCTTGGGCCTTAGCTCTGCCTCTTGTTCCAAGAAGACTAGAGCTGAAGGCTTCTCTTCACTCAGGCAGTACTGGCTGCTGAGGCTGACAAACCCAATGTCAACAAATAAAATGACATAGTCCTAAGATTACCAAACAATATGGCAGACCACCAGTTCAAGTCCAAAGACAGTCCCAAGATCGGCAGGAAACATGGCAAGCAGCTGAATAAAGACTTAGCTACATGCAGGGTCCAACCATGCCAAAAAGCTGCAGAGACCTTTCTCAAAGCTTCTTCTTACATACTGGAAACAGCCCACATCCCTATGGCAGCTACTCAGCTGCTCCAGTAGATTCCACCATGGAGTTGATTACCAGACTTATCATTGTTGTTGTTGTTGTTGTTATGTGCTGTTGAGTCAGACCCAACTCAGAGCGACCCCTCCTTGGGTTTCCAAGGCAATATCACTATGGAAGTAGATTGCCCAGTGTTCCTTCTGAGGAGTGGCTGGGGAGTTTGAACCGCCAGCCTCCTGGTTAGCAGTCAAGTGCCTTCGGCACTATGCTTCCAATAGCCCACTGCCCATACACTCAAAATCAGGCCTAGTCAAGTTGACAAACAACTTAACTGCCACAGGAGTGTGAGACCTCCTAAATTGTTTTATGTTTTCAGTAATGCTTTCCTTATCTGAGCTGTCTTTCCTTTCCATATAAAATTAATGATTTTAATTTTTAATTTGCATGTTCTTTGTTTTATTTCTATGATGGGTTATAATGATCAGTTTTCTAATATTGAACCATCTTTGTATACTTGTATGAATCCCACTTGATAATGTTGTATTTTCTTTTAATAGTGTTAGATTCTATTGTCTAGGATTTTCTTGAAGATTTTTTGTCCATATTCATGAGGCATATTGGTCTGTAGTTTTTCTTTTTAGTAGTGTCTTTGCCTGGCTTTGGTATCAGGGTTATGCTTGCTTCATATTATAACTTTGGAATTATTCCACCCTTTTCTAAGTTCTGGAATAGTTTGAGTAGGATAGTTGTCAACTTTTCTCTGAATGATTAATAGAATTCTCCCGTGAAGCTGTCTGGGTCAGGGATTTGTGTGTGTGTGTGTGTGTGTGTGTGTGTGTAGGGAGTTTCTTTATGACCTGCTCAAGTTCTTCTTTTGTTATGTGTCTATTCCATTTTTCTACCTCAGTCTTTTGGTTTAGGTATGTCTTGTGTTTCTAGAAATTTTTCCATTTCCAGATTGGTTGGAGTACAATTCTTCATAGTATTCTGTTATTATCCTTTTTATTTCAGTTGATTCTGTTGTTATATTACCCATTTCCACTGTCCCTGGGTCTGTATGTTGGGAGTGGGTTGTTGAGGGTGGCTAGGCTGTAGAGGAGGTAGTCAGGGGATCCAAGCAGTACTTCCCTAGTCACTGACTTGGTGGTGGCAAGGAGAGACTTTGTCTCCATTCACAAGGAGGCTGTATTTTTTGAAGTGGAAAGTGTGGCTCTCCAGTCACAATTCATTACCATGAGTCTGGCACACTTCTGGGCATTTATCCAGCTCTTACTCATACTCTAGTAAAAGGCTGCCCTGTGGCTATCTTCTCCAACTGCCCCACACAGGCCTTTCCCATTATAGAGGTTGGAGGTGCCTGGAGTGAGTGGCATCTCTGAGAGGGGCTGCAGAGGTGTGTGTCTTGTGTTCAGTATGAAAAAAATCTGTCAGTGCCTCAGGTACTGGGCAGAAGCTTCAGCCTCTCACTCTGTCTGCTGCACAGTTATTTTGGGTGAGGGGCTATTGTGATGGTGGGTGAGGGTGGGGCTTCTCTAGGCACCAGGTTAGGGAGGGTAATATTAACTAGGCGCAGGGAAGGTGTGAGTTTGTTCAGTTGGAGACTATATTTCTCCAGTTCTCCAATCTCCATTCACTGTCATGGGCCTGGGCACACACAGCCATTTATTTATCCAACCCTTGTCCAGATTCCGTCAAGCAAGAGATCATCCTGAGCCTAGCTTCTTCCACCTCCCTGACACAGGCTTTTTCTCCCTCATATAGCTCTACAGACTGAAAGAATAGTGTCTTCTTATGCTGAGTTATTTCATTCCCTTTCTCTGGCTCCCTCCTCATTCTGTTGCCACCTGTGTCCCTGTAAGTCTGACCCACTTCCCTGCATGTTCTTCTTCCAGCTCCTATATGTTTTCTGTTCACTTCAGACTGTTTTTATCGCCATATGGATTCTGTGAATCCCACCCCCCACCCCCTCCTTTTCCATATCTGATGGCTTTGTGCCTAAAATGGCTGTGCTTCAGGTGGTCTTGACTTCTTTTCTTTTCTTGGTCACTGACTGCTCTGTCTCCCTTTCCGATCAGTGCTCAGTCTAATTCTTTATCTTCTCATGTGATGCTCAGAATTCTGGTATCATTATTTTACCTGTTTTCACTCAGTTTTTCTGGGCTCTGTTGCAGAGAGGTTGGGTGCAGTGTGTTAGCAGGCCACCATCTTGTCTCTGCCCCCTGGTGAAGTCTTTTGAAGAGCATAGGTGTTTAATTTTTTAGGAGATTCCAGTTATGTAATTTATTTTCTGTTGTTTGTGCCTTTTTAGATTCATTGCTATTCTACTTGGACCATGTATTAAAGCCCCTAGAGTTTTCTCTATATTTTCTACTATGAACTTTATAATTTTAGGCTTAACATTTAAGTCTTTTCTCCATTTTGGTTTATTATTATTATTATTATTTGTTAAAAGACTTTCTTTTCCCCATTTAATGGACTTTGACCTTTTGTTGAAGATTAGTTGTCAATACCAAAAACCAAATGCACTGACATAGAGTCAATTCCAACTCATAGCAACCCCCATTGGGTTTCCAAAGCTATAAATCTTTATGGAAGTAGAATGCCTCATGGTTCCACCCATGGAGTAGCTGGTGGGTTTGAAGCACCAACCTTCTGGTTAGCAACCACATGCCCTACCCACTACACCACAAGAGCTCCTTAGTTGTCCATAGGTGGATGGATTTACTTCTGGGTTCTCAATTCAGTCCCATTGGTCTGTGTCTGTCATTGTATCAGTACAAGGCTGTTTTGATTAGTGTGGCGATACTGCCTCGGAAACCCAAGGAGGGGTCGCTATGAGTCGGGTTTGACTCGACGGCACAGAACAACAACAACAACAATGTAGTAGGCTCTGAGATCAGGGAGTGTGATCCTTCCTACCTTGTTTCTCTTCTTCAATATTACTTTGCTTATCTAGAATCTCTTTCCATTCCATATAAAGTTGGTGGTTAGACTTTGCATCTCATTGAAAAAGTTGTTGAAATTTGGATCAGGATTGCATTATATTTGTAGATCACTTTGGGCAGTATTGGCATTTTCACAATGTTAACTATTCATATCCAAGAGCATGGTATGTTTTTCCAATTACGTGGGTCCCTTTTGGTTTCTTGCTGTAGTGTTTTGTAGTTTCTATGTATGAATCTTTTACATCCCTAGTTACTATGCTTATTTATTCATAAGTATTTTACCTTTTGAGGACTACTGTATGTGGTATGGGCTGGCGGTCCAAACCCACAAGCCACTCCTTGGAAGAAAGGTTGGGCAATCTACTTCCATGTGATACCGCCTCAGAAACCCAAGAAGGAGTCACTATGCATCTGATATGACTCTTTGGCAGTGGGTTTGCTTTGGTATATGGTATTGGTTTCCTGATTTCTTTTTCAGTTTTGTTTTGTTTTACTATAGAGGAATCAAACTAATTTTTTATGTAGGTCTTATACCCTCCACTTTGCTGAATCAGATTATTCAGCTTTCTTGTGGAATCTCTGGGATTTTCTATGTATATGATCATGCCAGGAGCTCTGGTGGCATAGTACCTAAGGCATTTGACTTCTAACCAGAAGACTGGCAGTTCAAATCCACCAGCCATTCCTCGAAAGGAAGATTGGGCAATCTATTTCTGTAGAGATACTGCCTTGGAAACCCTAGGAGGGGTCGCTAGGGGTCGGAACTGACTTGATGGCAGTGAGTTTGTTTTTTTGTGGTTTTTGTGATCATGCCATCTGTGAATAAGATAGTTGTATTTCTTCCTCACCAATTTGTATGCCCTTTATTTCCCTTTCTTGCCTCATTGCTGCAGCTAGACTTCCAGTGCAATATTGTATTAAGAGTGGTCATAAAGGACATCCTTGTCTTGTTTCCATTCTCAAGAGGAATGTTTTAGTCTCATTTGAGTATAATTTTGGCTGTTGGTTTTTGATATGTGCTCTTAATTAGGTTGAGGAGTTTCCCTTCTAATCCTCTTTTGCTAGGAGATTTTTAAATCAGGTATGGCTGTTGGACTTTATCAAAAGACTTTTCTGCATCTATTAAGATGACCCTATAGTTCTTGTTCTTTGTTTTTATTTATGTGGTAGATTTCATTGATTGGTTTTCTTATGCTGAACCATCATCCTTGCATACTTGGAATGAAAACCACTTAGTTGTGGTATATTTTATTATTATTGTGAATGTTGAGTTCTATTGACTAGAATTTTGTTCAGGATCTTTGCATTTATTTTCATAAGAGATAATGGTCTATGATTTTTATTTACTTATTTATTTTTAGTGCTGTCTTTTCCTAGCTTTGGTATTAGAGTTTTTCTGGTTTTGTAGAATGAATTCAGGAGTATTCCTTCCTTTTCTATATTCTGGAATAATTTGAGCAATATTGTTGTTAATTCTTCTCTGAATGCTTGAGAGAATTTTCTAGTGAAGCCATCTGGACCAGGGTTTTTTTGTTGGGAGTTTCTTTATGACCTTTTCAATTTCTTCTTTTCTTATGGGTCTGTCTGTTCAGATTATCTACTTTGATTTCTGTTAGTTTGGGTCAGTAGTATGTTTCCAGGAATTTTGTATTTGTTCTATGTTTTCAAATTTGTTGGAATATAATTTTTCATAACATTCTGTTATGATCCTTTTTGTTTCAGATGCTTCTGTTGTAATGTTGCCCTTATCATTTCTTCTTGGGGTTATTTGCATCTTTTCTTTCTTTCTTTGTG
Organism: Orycteropus afer afer; assembly: GCF_000298275.1. NCBI lineage: Eukaryota > Metazoa > Chordata > Mammalia > Tubulidentata > Orycteropodidae > Orycteropus > Orycteropus afer. The sequence goes on from NW_006921712.1 coordinate 3,277,251, forward strand.
TCAGTTTGGCCAGTGGTTTGTCAATTTTATTGATCTTTTCAAAGAACCAACTTCTAGTCTTATCGATTCTTTGGATAGTTTTTCTGATTCTTTTATTTCTGCTCTATTTCTTTCTTTTTTTTCTTTCTTTTCTTTTGGTGTCTATGAGCTTCTTTTATTGCTCTTGTTCTGTTTGTTCAAATTTTAGAGTTGAGATATTGATCTTGACCCTTTCTTCTTTTTTGTTACGTGCATTTATTGCTATAGTTTGGTCTCTAAGTATTGCTTTTCCAGTGTCCCAGAGGTACAAACTCCTCTTCAATTAAACAGTGTAATCTTTCTAAAATGCAGATATCCTCCGTTTTTGGCATCTTCACTGAGTATGGGAGGAAATTCAGAGTATTTAACATGATCTGTAATATCAGGAACCTTTCTACATTTTCAACATTATTCCTTGTCACCCTCTAGTAAGTTTTCTAAACTAGCAATGGTTGCTCACAACACTGTGTTTTTGCTCAGTTAGTTTGGTTTCATAAAAATTTACAGCCTTGAAAATGCAATGGGGCAGTTCCACTCTGTCTTATAGGGTCAT
>NW_006921712.1:3278556-3279784 GCF_000298275.1 Orycteropus afer afer
GGTTTGAATCCATGCAGAGGTGCCTTGGAAGAAAGTTCCAGTGATGTACTTCCTAAAATCAGCCATTGAAAACCCTTTGCAGTGCAGTTCTAATCTGACACACATCAAGGTGGTATCAATTTGGTAACAACTGGTTTAACTGGTTAATCTCCCACTGGTACTTAGAATAGGTTCAGGTTAGAGATTTTTTCCCTTCTTTGTATTCATATTTCCCAGCACAGTACTCAGTGTTTGCTCAAGAAGTGTGTGTTGGAAGAAGAATATATAAAGTTAGAAAAAGACTCTATATTACTTAAGAATAGTTCTGCTTGAAAGTTGGGGATATAGCTAGATGGTCACATTACCTGGTACATTAGTATCTAAGCATTAGATGAGTAAAATTCCTAAGTTCCCAAGAAATTTATTTTACAAGTTTTTTCTCTTTCCTAGATAGGCTTGGCATGTTTCAGGGCTTTGGCGTTAAGTTTCAATTCCTCAGATTTGCAAGTACAAAAAGAAGTATTTACAAGCTGTGCTTCTTGCATTTCAGTAAGTGCTTCATCACTTATGAATGCTGAATTTTTTGATGCAATTTCTCCTCTTTAACTTTATATTCCTTTCTTAGTATTAATTGAAAGTGACCAAACAGAACTTCAAAATGAGAATTAACAAGCTTGTAAAATATGGCATATTTGTGCAAATGCCGTATAGTGTCATATGCGACGCATTTGGCATTTCTTCTCCATTGATTCCCTTAACGATATTTTTAAATACCATGTCACAAATTTTCTTTTTTACCTTACCTTTTGCATTTAGCTTAAACTGCTTTCTAAGTGTTGCCTTAGCTCTAAAGCAGAAAGAGTAAAACAGGTGCCAAGGGTCCAGCTGTTTCTTCTTTTCTTAAAATGTTATGCATTGGCATATGCTCACACATGTGGGAGACGCTGAGGAGCTCACTGATTACCAAGAAATCTGTTCATGCCCACATTAATTTTTCTACTTTTTCCTTATATTTCTTTCAACAGAAATATACACATTCACCAGTTCTTAATCTATTACAATTTGTTATTCACCAAGTTTATTGGGGGTCTCCAAGACTACCCTCATATTTAATGACTAACTGAATGAGAACTCTGGTAGCATAGTGGCTAAGACACTTGACTGCTAATCAGAAGGCTGGTGGTTCAAACCCACCAGCCACTCCTTGGAAGGAAGATGGGGCAATCTACTTCCGTAGTGATACTGCCTC
>NW_006921712.1:3280379-3284071 GCF_000298275.1 Orycteropus afer afer
CTTGGTTTGCCCTGATAAAAATAAGGATATAATTTCTTTACAACTTATTTTCTTGATGGGCAATTCCCCGCTACACACACATGTAGAGGATAGTTAGATACTTTAGTGGGCCAGAGAGCAAATACTTGAGATCTTTCCATGTGCTAGATGCAATGCTGTGTGCTTTTAGCACAGTGTTCCTTTGATCTTCAAAACAAGCCCATGACAAAGGGTTAATATTCCAGGAGGAGAGATTGTCTGTTCACACAGCACTCACCCTGCTTGTCAAAAGTACCATTCCCCTGGAGATGAAGCATGATGAGTCTCCCTCCTGGTGGAGTGGTAACAGTGAGGTGAAACATGGTATTGACAGAGAAAACTTTTATTTAGAAAATAATTCCCAATGTTTCAGCACATCCCCTAATAAAACAGTTTCCCTTTTTTATATTAATAGGATGATTCCTATAAATGTTATATAAATAAGGATGTATTACTGATCCAAGGCATTAGATATGCTCAGGTGATATATGTGGTGGCATTAATTTCTAAAGGATAAAAAGAAAAAGAGAATTAAAATTTTATTTACTCCCCCATGACCACAGATACATATTAATTTATTTTTCATAGGATAACTTATTTTTAATATATTTTTGTTGTTGTTGTTAGGTGCCACCAGTCAGCTCTGACTCATAGAGACCCTATGTACAACAGAAAGAAACACTGCCCTGTCCTGTGCCAGCCTCAAAATCCTTGCTATACCTGAGCTCATCATTGCAGCCAATGTGTCAATACATGTTATTGATGGCCTTCCCCTTTTCCATTGACCCTCCACTTTACCAAGCATGATATCCTTCTCTAGGGAATGGTCCTTTCTGACAACATGACCAAAGTAGGGCAGTCAAAGTCTTGCCATCTTGCTTCCAAGGAGCATTCTGGCTGCACTTCTTCCAGTACAAATTTGTTGGTTCTTTTATCAGTCCTTTCAGTATTCTTCATCAATACCACAATTCAAAAGCATCAACTCTTCTTTGGTCTTCCATGTCCTTTTCCAGCTCTCACATGCATAGAGGGTGATTGAAAATACCATGGCTTGGGTTAGGCTCACCTTAGACTTCAAGGGGGAGCTCTGGTGGCATACTGCCTAAGGCATATGACTGCTAACCAGAAGGCTGGCAGTTCAAACCCACCAACCACTACTCGGAAGGGAGGTTGGGCAATCTACTTTTGTAGTGATACCACTCCAGAAACCCAAGGAGGTGATGCTACGAGTCAGATCTGACTTGACGGCAGTGTGGTGGGAGTCTTTAAAGAGACATCTTCACTCTTCAGCACTTTAAAGAGGTCTTTTGCAGCAGATTTGCCCAGTGCAATAAATACATCATCTGATATCTTGACTGCTGCGTCTATTGATGATGATTGTGGAACCAAGTAATATGTAATTTTTGACAACTTCAATCTTTTCTCCATTTATCATGATGCTGCTTATTGGTCCAGTTCTGAGGATTTTCATTTTCTTTATGTTGAACTGTAATGCAGACTGCAGACTGTAGTCTTTAATCTTCATCAGTAGAGTCTTCCTCTCATTTAGCAAGCAAAGTTGCATCATCTGTGTATCACATGTTGTTAATGAGTCTTCCTCCAATCTTGATGCCATGCTCCTCTTCATATAGTCCAGCTTCTCAGATTATTTGCTCAGCATGCAGATTGAATAAGTATGGTGAAAGGATAAAACCCTGACACATTCCCTCCCTGATTTTAAACCATGCAGTATCCCCTTGATCTGTTCTAATGACAGCCTCCTGGTCTATGTAGAGGTTTCTCATGAGCACAGTTAAGTGTTCTGGAATTCCCATTCTTTTTCCCATAATGTGTTACAATCCACACGATCAAATGTTTTTGCATAGTCAGTAAAATACAACTAAAGATCTTTCTGGTATTCTTTGCTTTCAGCCAAGACCCATCTGACATCAGCAATGATATCCCAGTTTCCATGTCCTCTTCTGAATTCAGCTTGCATTTCTGGAAGTTCTCTGTCAGTATGCTCTTGAAAACGTTTTTGAATTATCTTCAGTAAGATTTTACTTACATGTGATATTAATGATTATTTCTAACTTCCGTGGGATTAGTTTTCTTTGGAATGGGTACAAATATAGATCTCTTCCAGTCAGTTAGCTAGGTAGCTGTCTTCCAAATTTCTTGGCATAGATGAGTGAGTACCTCCAGTATGGCATTCATTTGTTGAAACATCTCAATGGATATTCTATCAATTCCTGGAGCTTTGTTTTTTGCCAATTCCTTTAGTGCAGCTTTGACTTCTTCCCTCAGTACTATTGGTTCTTGATCATATGCCACCTCCTGAAATGGATGAACATCAACCAATTCTTTTTGGTACAGTTACTCTGTGTATTCCTTCCATCTTCCTTTTATGTTTCCTGTATCATTCAATATATTGCTCATAGAATCTTTCAATATGGCAACTTATGGCTTAATTTTTTCTTCAGTTCTTTCAGCTTGAGAAATGCTGAGTATGTTCTTCCCTTTTGGTTTAAAACTCCATGTCTTTGCACATTTCGTTATAATAATTGACTTTGTCTTCTTGAGCTGATCTTTGTAATTTTCTGTTCAGCTCTTTTTTCTTGTAATTTCTTCCATTTGTTTTAGCTACTCTCTATTAAAGGGCAAGTTGCAGAGTCTCTTCTGACATCCATTTTGATCTTTTCTTCCTTTCCTTTCTTTTTAATGACCTTTTGCCTCTTCATGAATGATGTTCTTGATGTCATCCTACAATCCCTCTGTTTTACAGTCATTGGTGTTCAGTACATCAAATCTATTCTTTAGATGGTCTATAAATTCAGGAGGGATATAATCAAAGTCATATTTTGGCTCTTGTGGACTCTGTTAAATTGTGTTCAACTTCAGTTTGAACTTTTATATGAGCAGTCGATGGTCTGTTCCACAATCAGCTCCTGACCTTGTTTTGGTTTAAGATATCACCTCTTTCCACACATGTAGTCAGTCTGATTCCTGTGTAATCCATCTGGCAAAGTCCACATGTATACCTGTAATTCAGGTTGTTGAAAAAATATTTTTGCAATAAATAAGTCATTGGTCTTGCAAAATTCTATTATATGATCTCCAGCATTATTTCTATCACCAAGGTCATATTTTCCAACTACCGGTGATTCTTCTTTGTTTCCAACTTTTACATTCCAATCACCAGTGAAAATCAATACATCTTGGTTGAATATTTCATCAATTTCAGACTGCAGAAGTTGGTAAAAATCTTTAATTTCCTCATCTTTGACTTTTGTAGTTGGTGCATAAATTTGAATAATAATAGTATTAATGGGTCTTCTTTATAGGCATATGGATATTATCCTATCACTGACAGCATTGTACCTCAGGATAAATCTTGAAACATTCTTTGTGACAATGAATGCCATGAATTCCTCTTGAATTTGTCATTGCCAACATAGTAGGTCATAAGGTTGTCTTATTCAAAATGGTAAAAACCTGTCCATTCCAGCTCACTAATGCCTGTTGTTGTTGTTGTTGTTAAGTGCCATCGAGTCGTTTCCGACTCATAGCGACCCCATGCACAGCAGAACGAAACACTGCCCAATCCCACGCCAGCCCCACAATCCCTGCTATACTTGAGCCCATCATTGCAGCCACCGTGTCAATCCATCTCGTTGAAGGCCTCCCCCTCTTTC
>NW_006921712.1:3284617-3288983 GCF_000298275.1 Orycteropus afer afer
GAGAGGTCTCCAACAGCAAGACAAACTTGTCTGTCGGTTTGTCCTACTGTGGTGACATGTAGACTTGAGTTTTGAGGCTAAGCCTCTGGTGTTTAAAACCCAGCGAGATGCACCTGGTGCACAGGTTAACAGCCCAGCTTATAGACTGAGACAAACTAAGAAGAAGGAAGAGGCCATCCACTTCTCAAAGAATTGGCCAGGGGAAACCTTATGAATAGCAAAGAAACACTAATGCCTAGGATATCGATCTTTATGCATTCCATTTATTTTTTGACAACTTGCAATTTTCCTAGATTCATACATCATACATTCCATGTTCTGATTATTAATGGAGGTTTGCAGCTATTTCTTCTCCACATCATTAAGGTTGACTCTATTCTGAGGAGGCAGCTCTTCCCCACTCGTATTTTGAGTGTCTTCAGACACGAGGGGCTCATCTTCCAGTACTATATTGGATGATGTTTCAAAGCTATTCATAAAGTTTTCCAGTAATATATCAGACAGTGTTTCACTGCTATTCATAAAGTTTTCACTGCCCCATTCTTTGAGAAGTGGATGGCCCCTTCCTTCTTCCAACTCTATCTTAATCTGGAAGCTCCATGAAACCTATCCACTATGGGTGACCCTGCTGTTATTTGAAATACTGGTGGCATAGCCTCCAGCCTCACAGAAACATGCAAGCCACTACAGTGACACTAATGTATTAGTCCCCTTAAAACCCATTACCTACAGATGTGAGTTACAAACTCCAATTTGGGAACTGGTGCCAGCTATGACAAAATTATTACTACCGTGCAACAAAATGAAGAAAAATAAGGACAATATAGTGAGACTTAAAAAAATAAAATAAATAAATGTATTCAAATTAAACGACTGTTCTTTATTCTAAGATTGTACCCTTCCTACATCTTCCTATTTTTTTAAATAATATTAATAGGAAAATGAAGTATTTTTGTTTTTATTTTCTTATTTGGGAAAATAAAATTTTGGAAATCTTATGCTGGTATCCATTCATTTAGGAAAGTTTTATTGACTCACAGGCTATAAAAATTTTTATGGCCTCACCTCTTCATTTTGTGCTTCTTCTCACACTCTGTGTTCATATTTTCTAAGTGTCTTGAACTTCTCTGAAGGCAACAGGATTTTACATCTCTGGGCTTTGTTCATGATATTCACTCTGCCTATTTGCCAACCCATGTTTCTCCTCACATCTTATGAATTTCAGGGTATGATAGCTATATATCATTCAGATATTTCTAACATCCCTTACCGCCCCCCCCTTTTTTTAATTTTTATTGTGATTTGGATAAAAGTTTACAGAGCAAATTCACTTTCCATACAGCAGTTCACACACATTTTGTCTCATGACATTGACTGCAATTTCTCACAATGAAACAGCTCCCCTCCCACTTCCTCTCCATAGTTACCCCTGCCCTGTGTTCTTCCCTCCCATGCACTTCTGCCTCCTGAGCTGTCTCCCTGTGCATACACAGACCTTCTATTCTCCCATGATTGATCTCTCCAAGGAGTTTATCTACCTCATGTGAATGTTCAGCTCATATGCCTGTCTTTTGTTTTTCTGGAAGCCACAGGAGTGGGTTCAATTCCAGACCTGGAAGGCAGCAAGGGATCATAGTCTCAGGGGTTCCACCAGGCTCTAACAGACCAGCAAAACTGGTCCCCCTTTTTATTTTTAATGATGTTGTGTTTTGTTCCACATTGTTCTCCCATTCTATCCAGGATCTCCTACAGAGATCCCCCTCTGAGTAGTTGACCATGGTAGCAAGGCACTATCTCATTCTTCTGGTCTCATTGTCATATAGGCTGAGAATTACATGGTGTACCAGTCGCTTGGACCAATTGTTTCCAGGCATCTTTGGTTTTCTTCATTCTTCTTTGCTCTGGATGGAGACCCATCATTGCATCTAGATGCCCACTTGCAAGCTTTTAAGATCCCAGTCACTACTCACCACAGTACGATGTAGAACAATGTCTTTGTGTATTGGTATGTTATGCCAATTGAGCTTGATGTCCCTTGTGACTACAGTCCCAAGTCCACAGGTCCAACTACTTGGTCCCTCTTGGTAGCTGGCTGTGACCAAGAAGTGACTACAACATTGTCCCTTGTCAGTTCTATTGTATATGTGGACATTCTTACAGAACATATAAATACATTTGTAAAAACATTGTCTGCTAAAGCTATACATGGTCATGGGCACATTTCCCCTGCATAGACATAGCTAATAGTTCAACCTGTCCACCCATCTATCCACCCATGTATCAGTGTTTGCCTTCACTGACAATACAGTACAGTATATGGAAAAGGGTTCATCCATGTTGGCTGTACCTCCCATACATCTTTCTATGTCTTCCTCTTCCTCAATGCCACCATGTTGATCACTCACTTTTGGTACATTACCCTTCTCTTCACCCAAATCAATCTTTGTCTCTACCTATTGAACAGTGTTCCCTCCCCTCCCCTCCCACCCTTTGTAACCAACAAAGAAAATTCCCTTCCATATCTAAACCTTTCCTTGACTTTTTACAGTAACAGATTAATACAATATTCGTCCTCCTGTGATTGACTTATTTCACTCAGCATAATGTCCACCAAGTTCATCTACGTTATGCGGTGTTTTGCTGATTCTACATTATACTTTAGGGTTCAATAGTATTCTATTGTGTGTATGTACCACAGTTTGGTTATCCATTCTTCAGTTGATGGATACCTATTTTGTTTCCATCTTTTGGCTATTGTAAATAATGCTGCGAACATGTTGTTGTTGTTGTGTGCCATTGAGTCGGACCCCACTCATAGTGACCCCTCCTTGGGTTGCCGAGGCAGTATCATTATGGAAGTAGTTTGCCCAACCTTCCTTCAGGTGTGCATATATCTGCTCTTGTCCTGGATCTCACTTCTTTAGGATATATACCTAGTAATGGAATGGCTAGATCAAATAGTAATTCTAATTCTAACTTTTTAAGAAATCTCCAGACTGCTTTCCAGGAGCTCTGGTAGCATAGTGCCTAAGGCACTTGACTGCTAACCAGAAGGCTGGAGGTTCAAGCCCACCAGCCACTCCTTGGAAGGAAGGTTGGGCAATATTCTTCCGTAGTAATACTGCCCCGGCAACTCAAGGAGGGGTTGCTATGAGTCGGATCTGACTTGACAGCACATAACAACAACAACAACAGCATACTGCTTTCCACGGTGCTTGTATCATCTGACAGTCCCAACAGCAATGTATGAGAGTCCCAAACTCTCCACATCCTCGCTGGCATTTGTAATTTTCTGTCTTGTTAAACTTTGCTACTAGGGCTGGGGCAAGATGATATCTCATTGTTGTTTTGATTTGCATCTCTCTAATGGCTAATGAAGGAGCTCTGGTAGTGTAGTACCTAAGGCACTTGACTGCTAACCAGAAGGTTGGGCAATCTACTTCTGTAGTGATACTGCCTTGGAAACCCAAGGAGGGGTCGCTATGAGATGGGGCCAACTCAACGACACATAACAACAACAACAACAATGGCTAATGATTGTGAACATTTCTTCATGTGTTTGTTGGCTGCCTGAATATCATCTTTGGCAAAGTCTATGTCTTCTGCCCATTTTTGAATTGGATTATCTGTGTTTTTGTTGTTGAGGTGTTGGAGTTTTCTTTAAATTCTAGAAATAAATCCCTTGTGAGATATGTCATTGCCGAATATTTTTTCCCGATCTGTTCTCTTTTGACACTTTTGGAGAAGTCTTTGGAAGCACATACAGAATTAATTTTCAGAAGGTCCCATTCACTAGTTTCTCCTCTGCTGTTTGTGTATTTTGGGTTATGCTTGATAGCCTAATTGTGCCATGTATTAGGGCCACTAAATTTGCCCCTAGTTTTTCCATGAGGAACTGTATAGTTTTAGGTTTCACATTTAAGTCTTTGATCCATCTGGTGTTCATTTGTGTGTATGGTGTGAGGTAGAAATCTTGTTTCCTTTTTCTGCAAATGGGTATCCAGTTTTGCCAGCACCATTTGTTAAACAGACAATCTCTTCCCCATTTAATGGATTTTGGCCCTTTGTCAAAAATCAGCTGACCATAGGTAGATGGATCTATTTCTGGATTCTCATTTCTATTTCATTGGTCTATGCGTCTGTTGTTGTCCCAGTAAAAGGCAATTTTGAACACTATCCAGCAGTGTGAGACTTCCTGCATTGTTCTTCTTCTTCAATAATGCTTTGATTATCTGAGGTCTCTTTCCTTTCCATATAAAGTTAGTGATTAGTTTTTCCATATCCTTAAAGAATGTTGATGGGATCTGGATTGGGATTGCATTGAATGTATAAATTGCTTTGGGTAGAATTGACATTTTCACAATGT
>NW_006921712.1:3289794-3292585 GCF_000298275.1 Orycteropus afer afer
GGTATCAAGGTTATTCTGGCTTCATAGAATGAATTTGGGAGGATTCCATCCTTTTGTATGTTTTGAATACTTTGAATAGAATTAGTGTCATTTCTTCTATGAATGGTTGGTGGAATTCTCTGGTGAAACCATCTGGACCAGGACTTTTTTTTGTTGGTAATATTTTTATGACCTGTTCAATTTCTTCTTTTGTTATGGATCTGTTCAACTTTTCCACCTCAGTCTGTGATAGTTTAGGTAAGTACTGTGCTTCTAGAAATTTGTCCATTTCTCCAGATTTTCAAATATGTTGGAGTACGGTTCGTAGTACACTTATTTCAGTTGGTTCTGTTGTGATGTCACCCATTTTGTTTCTTATCATGTTATTTGTATTCTCTCCCTCTTTTCCTTTGTTGAATATGCCAGTGGTTTGTCAATTTTATTTATATTTTCTAAAAACCAACTCCTGGTCTTGTTGTTGTTTTCTGTTTCATTGATTTCTGCTCAAATCTTTATTATTTCCTTTCTTCTGGTGACTAAGCTTTTTTCGGTGTTCTTTTTCAAATTGTTGGAGATGTTGATTTAAAGTGCTAATTTTGGCTCTATCTTCTTTTTTGATGTGTGCATTTACTGCTATAAATTTGCCTCTGATCACTGCTTGTGCTGTGTCCCAAGGATTTTGGTATGTTGTGTTTTCATTCTCATTTGATCCAATGAATTTTTTAATTTCAGTTTTTATTTCTTCTCCTACCCAGTCATTATTAAGGAGGGTATTGTTCCGTTTCCATGTGTTTACTCTTTTTCCATTTATCTGCCCACTGTTGATTTCTAATTTGATAGCACTGTGATCTGAGAAGAAGCTTTGCAGTATTTCCGTGTATTTAAATTTACTAATGCTTGCTTTATGGCCTAACACATGATCTGTCATGGAGAATGTTCCAGGTGCACTGGAAAAGAATGTATATTGTGCTGTTGTTGGGTAAAGTGCTCTGAAGATATCTATGAGGTCAGGTTGGTGGACTGTATTGTTTACTTCTTCTGTGTCTTTGTTGAGTTTCTTCCCAGTTGTTCTATCTTTCATTGAAAGTGGTGTATTAAAGTCTCCTACTATGACTGTGGAGTCATCTATTTGCCTTTTCAATTCTGTTAAAATCAGATTTATGTATTTTGGGGCTCTTTCATTGAGTCCATATATATTTATTATGGTTATATCTTCTTGTTCAATTGATCCTTTGATCATTATATAATGTCCTTCCTTTTCTCTTATGGTGGTTTTTGTCTTAAAGTCAATTTGATGAGAAATTAATATTGCCACTTCTGCTTTTTTTTGGTTGATATTTGCTTAATATATCTTTTTCCAATCTTTGATTTTTAGCCTTTTTTTTTTTGTCTTTGCCTCTAAAATGTGTCTTTTGTAGACAGCAAATTGATGGGTTATGCTTTCTTATCCAGTCTGCAACTCTCTGCCTCTTGAATGGTGCAATTAATCCATTGCTATTAAGTGTAATTATTGACAAGTATGAATTGGTTGCTGTCATTTTGTTATGTGTTTTTTATGGTGTTCCTGGTTTCTTTGTTCCATATAATTTTATGTGCTGAGCTCATTATGTTTATGAATTATGTTGTCATTTCCTTTGTTGCTATTATTTTAGTATTTGCTAAATATTTGTGCTTGTCCTCTTTTTAATTGTGATGTGAAGGTTTACCATTCTTCTTTGAGGTTATCCGGTGATTTATAATTTTCTCCCCAAGTTTAGAACAGTCCATTCAATCTTGCAACTCTTTCAAATTCCTCGCCACTTAGAAGTTCTGTAACTACACTGTTTTTCCCCTATTTTTGGTTTATAGTTGTCCTCGTTTGCCAGTTGATGTCTCTGCTTCCCTGTTTACAATCTTGTAAGCTTGTTTTACTTTGGACAGGTCCTTACCTCTGTTGGTTTCTGGGTTATGTCATCTTGTGTGTTAATGGTCAGTTGTTGTTTGCTATTATTGATTCTCTGTTCAAAGGACTCCCTTTAGTACCTCTTGTAAGGTTGTTCTGGTTTTAACAAATTCCCTTAATTTCTGCTTATCTGCAAATCTCCTATTTTCACCATCATATCTGAGGGACAATTTTACTAGATATATAATTCTTGGTTGGAAATGTTTCTCTTTCAGGGTTTTATACATACCATCTCATTGCCTTCTTGCTTGCATGGTTTCTGCTGAGAAATCGAGCTTATTCTTATTGGATGTCCTTTGTACGTAACTTTTCTGACAGACAGTTGGTGGTTGTGCATGAGGTGCATTGGCTGGGAATCAGATTCAGGTCTTCCACATGGAAGGTGAGAATTCTACCACTGAACCACCAATGCTCCCTTTATCATGCTGTACTTCAAAAACAGATTCCAAATTCTTATATTAGTTAATTGTTTTCAGCATTCTATAGCCACTTGATTCATAACCTATAATGCCTTCATAATAAAGGTTTTAAAACTCTTATGAATGGGGCTAGAGTATTTTGCTGAAATCAACCTTAAGTCTACATGCTAATCCTAATACTTAATCATATATTTGCTAACTTCCCCTATCAGTGTATCCTACTTGTACTTCAATGATCTTGTGGAGTCACCTCATGATGGTTTTGAGATATATCTTAAATAATACTGGAAAATTACCACCAAGGTCTGTCTTCTTGCTTAGAAATATTATTAAATATTATTGGTATTCTTTTATTCTTTCTGAAAATGATTGTTGTTGTTTGCCATCGAGTCAGCCCCGACTCACAGCGACCCCTCCTTGGGTTTCCGAGGCAGTATCACTACAGAAGTAG
>NW_006921712.1:3294093-3295984 GCF_000298275.1 Orycteropus afer afer
TTATTAAAGGACAGGAGGAAAACAAAATGGTATCTCCAATTGCTTCCTGATCCTTTGATACATAAATTCAGTAAAATACTATGATCATGGTGGAAACTTTTGAAGGGGTAAAATTCCTAATTCAGCTCTAGGCAGGTTATTCTTTATGCTCTAACATTTAAAAAAAAAAAAAAAAAAAAAAAGCCTTATATTAGTCCTTTCTGTTCTCATTCTACAAATCTATTTTCTAATCCAGCTCAGCTACTTGTTAGCCGTATGACTTGATTCAGGTCCTCAACCTAAACTATATGCTCCTTGATGAAACTATTTGTTGGTACTCAGTAAATGCCTAGTCCCTTGTTTGTAAAAGGCAGGTTTTCTGAGGATTGAATGCAAAAAGTTATTAGTCTCTTTGCTCATCATTCTATGTCTCTTTCATGTAACAGCTTTCAAACTAACTCCTTACCTTCATTCTTGCAACCAATGTCTATTGAACGCTTACCTTTCATTAAAGTTGTTAGTCTAACATTCCAAAATCATTGATTTCTTTATGCTGTACACTTTCTCAACAGAAAATTGGATAAGGAAGTGAACAGGAAATTCACAAAAGGAATAGAAATAGCCAGTATATGCCCAAGACCTATTATTCCAACTATAACTGGGAAAAATTACTTTCCAGACTTAAAGCCTTGGAAAGATTTTCATTACTCACTCAGCTGTATTAGCCTCTTTCTAATCAGTCATCCAATCTAGATGATAGTTTTCCCTTAGTCTAACGAAAGTGTTTTCCTTTCCTTTCTTTCCCACTGCTACCAGTGGATCTTGGGTCTTATCACTTCTTAATTGTTTTACCTATCAATAGACCAGTCCTTTTAACTACATCATTATATTAATCAATCAAAACATTAATTGTCATATATTTAATTAATAAATATTTAAAATAATATTTAATATTTATAATAATTAATTAAAAATTATGTCACTGTCTTAGGCTGTATCTAGAGGAGAAAAACCAGTGAAGCGTGTATGTAAATATATGTAGAGAAGAATTTATTTCAAGCAATTGGATCCTTCACTTTTGAAGGCTGGCGAGTTCCAAATCCATGAGTTGGGCAACAGGCTGGAAGCTTGTGTCTCATGTGGTTGCAAGGACTGATGAACCCAAAATCTGCACAGCAGGCTGATGATTTCTCATATCTCTAGAACTGGAGGTCAGAGGATACAAAATGCATGCAGTATCGAGAGAGAGAGAACTCTACCAGAACATTCACTTTTATATCATGAATGTTGGCCACACTACCAAGGAAATGCCTCCTCCAACTGATTGTCTGCTCACATCTGATGACAAAACAGGAGGTGATACACAGCATCTGCCAAACCACTGAGAATCAAGCCTAGTCAAGTTGATACATAAATTAACCTTCACAAAATAGTTTAGTAGCTTACTTGCTCTCCACTGAAAACATCATGAGGTTAAAGATCTTTCTTTTTACTTTTACTCATATCAAAATTGTCTCTTAATTATCCATATACTTTTCCTCCCTTCTGCTGCCCTCTCATCCCTGGTAACCAAACAAAGATAATTTCCTTCCCTTATAAAACTTTCCTTGACTTTTTATAATGATGGACTCATACACTATTTGTCCTTCTGTGACTGATGTTTCATTCAGCATAATGTTCTCCAAGTTCATCTACATTATTAGGTGATTCACTGATATTTCATTATTCTTTAAAGTTGCATAAATTATATTCCATTGTTATGTACCATGGTTTAGTTATCCATTCGTGGGCACTTGGTTGTTTGCATCCTTTTGCTATTGTAAATAGTACTACAGTGCACATGGGTGTGCATACATATATTTGTGTCCCAGATCTCACCTCTTTAAAATTTATTCCTAGTAATGCAATTGCT
>NW_006921712.1:3296364-3302058 GCF_000298275.1 Orycteropus afer afer
CTGTAGATTTTCTTTTTACTCTTTTGGAGAAGTTTTTTAATGCACATAAGAATTTAATTTTTAGAAGCCCCCAGTCATCTAGTTTCTCTTCTGCTGTTTGTGCATTTTGAGTTATGCTTGATAGTCTATTTATGACAGGCTAAAAACCTTAATCTTGAATCTGGCTCACCTGATATTTTCAGTATTTCTTTCCTCTCTATACAACTTCTCTACCTAATCTTGTTATACATGTACTGTGATCTGAACATGGATTTCCCCTGCATACCTTTGTTTGGTGGTTTTCTAGCCTGAAATGCCACTGTCCATCTGCCTATTCAAAGTTTACCCACATCTTAGGAACTAATTCTGTGGAGAGATTTAAGAGGATCTCAGGAAAAGGAGGAAAGAGAAAGAGATGAAACTTAAGTAATGGCACTTTAGAATGGTACAGTAGAAAGGGTGATAAATCTCCCAGTTCACTGTCCAGCGAGGAGTGAATGATCTTTGAATATTCAAGAGCTCTGACCTTGTATCACCATGTGGAAACACCAGAGAAAGATTTCAACTTTATTTAAAGAGCATCTTAACATTCATTACTGTCCCAAGCTGGCATGAACTGCCTTGGAAAGTAAGAAGCTACATGAATGACCACCTGTTATAGACAATAAAGAAGGATTCTACAATTCTCTAGTTGTGCATATTAGCTTTATACACTTACTTGAATTATCATTTGTGAGGGACACTTGAGGAAATCTTACATTTGTCTCTTATCTTCAACAGAACCTAGTGTAGGCCTGGGCATACATAGGAGGTTTTTATTAGGCACATGTTAAAAAAAAACTATCATAAATAGAGGTGATTGTTATCATAGAAAGCCTTATAAGCATGAAATTGCTTTAATTAAGGGAATTTAGAAAAATGAAAAATTGACTTAAAAATATAAGATAAAAATTATATAGGTAAAAGAAAAAACATTGTAAACAAAACTAAGTCAAGAAACACACTGGGAAAATACTTGCAACATATTACCACAAAAATATTGATATCACTAATATAGGTAGAAATATCTCATAAACCAATATAGAAAATAGAGGTTAATATCCTTAGAAAGGGAAAAAAAATAGCAAAGAAAAGTTATTTTTCAAAGTACAAGTCATCAATAACTCCATGAAAGAAATTTCAGTATTACTAATAATGAAGTATGGAGCTCTGGTAGCATAGTGGCTAAAGCACTTGACTGCTAACCAGAAGGCTGGCGGTTCAAACCCAACAGCCACTCCTCGGAAGGAAGGTTGGGCAATCCTACTTCCGTAATGATACTGCCTCGGAAACCCAGAGAGGGGTCGCTATGAGTCGGGGTCGACTTGACGGCACATAACAACAACAACAACAACAATAATGAAGTGGCAATTGTATTTATCCCATTGTTAATTATTTTTAATGGCAATGTCAATTACAGTTTATAGAAGGATAAATTGTTAGGGCCTTTTGGGAGGGCAGTTTATACCGGAAGACTTAAAAATGTTTATTTGCTTCGACCCAGCAATTCTGATTCCAGAAAATTACCGTAAATCCATAGTCATGGTCAGGTACAGTTTAGCTAGAAGGATGTTCTCTTTGCATAAAAAGTCCAAAACAATCTAGATGTTCAACAAGGGAGATTATTTAAGTTAAAGAAAATATTCTTAGAATGAAATAGTATGCAGCCATTAAATTAGTGTGGCAAAGGAATATTTAATGTAATGGAAACATTATATATTTTCAGTTGCTAAAACATAGGAGAAAACATTATGAGAATATGATCCCATATCTATGAAAATATATATGATATGTTGTTATTATTGTTATGTGCCATCGAGTCGGACCTGACTCATAGCCACCCCTCCTTGGGTTTCTGAGGCAGTATCATTTTGGAAGCAGATTGCCCCATCTTCCTTTCGATATATGATATACACAGAGAAAATCTGCATCTTAATGCACTAAATGCTAATAGTGGTTATCTTTAGGTGGTAAAATTGTAGATGAATTTTTGTTTTTCTGTATATAAATATTCCAATATTTTAAAAACAAAAAATATATATATAATGTTTTAAAAATAGACACTTGATGGATTGGTAGCTATAAAGCTCTGAATAAGCCCCAAGCCACTCTTCATGCTGTGAACCAGTGCTTGTACAGCTATATGACTTTATGATTTCTTCTAAAAATCTGCTTGTTCTGGCAGAGCCATACCCATATCTCATTCATATTTTTTTCTTCACATTTGGTCTAGGATTACTGAATGTCTCAATTATAACCACTTTTTGCTCAAATTAAGCAAAATTATATAAATCTTGTCATTTAAGTAACATTGGTAAGCTTTTCTTGCACCAGTGGTGCTTAATTGGGCATACATATTATGGTCCCTGCTTTCCATGCCCTTCCTTCCCTACCCCAAAATCCTGTAAACTCTTTGATGATAGGAACAATCTTATTTTATTAATCCTTGCACTATGGTTCTTATGCATATGCTAACTGATACAGTTCCTTGGCAACAGGGAGAGAGAGAGAGCTGCTGCCAACTTGACTCTACTTCATGGGGACCTTAAGTACAACAGAATAAAACATTGTCTGGACCTGAATCATCGTCATGATCACAAACATGTTTAAGTCCATTATTGTGGCTGGTGTGACAGTCAATCTCACTGAGGTCTCAATGTCCTCTTCCAGCAATTGATCCCTCCTGATGATGTGCCCAAAGTAAGCAAGTCAGACCACGTTATGTTGTTAATAAGTTAATTTTTGGAACTAGATCTATCTTATTCTAGAAGCTCCACTGATATTTCCCAACCATGGGTGACCACGCTGGTAGCATAGCCTCCAGCATCATTGCAATTCACAAGCCACTACAGTATGATAAACTGAGAGATAAGTGGTGGTTCTAACTTACAAATGAATTCATATTGATTTTTAGTGCACTCCATTAATTTTTCACAACATAGTTCACACTGCTCTGTAAACCCTCTCATCTCCAAAAGCCTCCCTGTTGTTTTTATCATTGTGATGGTTAGTTGCTGTTGAGTCAATTTTAATACACAATGACCCTGTGTGCAGAGTAGATGGTGACTTTCAGAAGCAGATCCCCAGCTTATTTTATGAGGTGCCTCTGGGTATTTTGAACTGCCAATGTTTTGGCTTGTAATCTAGTGCTTAACTGTTTGTCCCACATGGGCCTCTTGATAAAACAAAATAAAACAAAAAAACTCACTTCCATCAAGTTGATTCTGACTCATAGTGACACTGTAGGACAGAGTAGAACTGTCACATAGGGTTTCCAAAGTTGTAGATCTTTACAAGCAGGCTGCTACATCCTTCTCCTGCAGAATGTCTGGTGGGTTCGAACCATGGACCTTTGGATAGCAGCCAAGCACTTAACCACTGCACCATCAGGAAAATTATGGGCTCAGGAAAATTTCACCTGCTATCAATCATTCTATTTTTATAGATGGTACCAATATATTTACTCTCTTGCCTTACAAAGATATGTTGAGTATTTACAGACTATGAAACAAATTCGTTTCTCTCTGGTCTTTGAAACTACATTAAGTTCAAAATACAGGAAAAAAGATTTGAAATCTTGTTAAAAGGTGTGAGGGGAAAGCTCAGAGCACAGAACTAGGGATGAGCCTCAAAGGACTCTGATTTCTAGTTCTGTCTATGTGGCTGCTTTATGATGTGATGTTATCAATCGACCTCTCCCTCAGTGTCACCACTGTAGATGAGTTAAATCAGTGTAACTCCCTTCACAGTATGTTGCAACATTGTTCAGGAATTATTTAAAAAAAAGAAGAAGAAGGAAAGGAAGAGGAAGACTAAGACCAAGAAAAAAAGTAGTGCAAAATATTTTCAACTATTAATATGAAAAAAAATAATAATATAAAATGTATATAAACATCTTAACAATAAGAAAATAATTTATTATTTAGGATTGGAGTTTAAATTTATACCTCAGCCCCCCTCCCACCAAAAAAATAATCTCATGACTTCTTTCAGCAAACATATATTGAGGATGCACTTTTGGTGGGAACTGTGCTAAGAACTAGGGATAAACAGAATAAGATATGGAGGTCAGAATCCAAAGAAAGAGAAATATATATCAATTAACTCTTCAGAAGTAAAAGATTATTCTACCAATTGTATTTTATTTTATGACACTAAAAATATGTAATTCAAGATACGTATATAATGCCTTTTTCACTGCTGTACTCTAAAAGAAATTAAATATGTACCAAGCAATGATATAGATGATATGTCACCATAATGTCTCAGCTGGACCTTTTGAGGTTCAGGTCATCTTGACGAAGACCCTTTGCCATTCTGAGGGGTGTGCAATGTAAATGGACCTCTGTGGGAAAAAGGTTCTTAAGTAGGTACTGCTCCTCAGCTCCTCTTCTGATCAGATTTCATAGTTGGGCTAATTGACAATCAAATGCAATCAAACACACTGGATCTTTCATGCATGTGCGTATACCAGCAATTTACTTGAAGAATCATCTTCAGTCTTTTCCTGATTGATCTGTTAGTATCAAATATTTTTAGGTTATTACTGTACTAGTCATTGCAGTTGCCACTAGTCCACTAATGTACAATTGATCTTAATATTCTTTTATTTTTAATAGTAATCATAATGGTAATACTAATAGCATAAGGATGCCACCTCATATGTATGCTGTCACAGTACTGGAGAAAACATATTCAAGTGCTCTGGGAAAGTGCACTTGATGAACTCATACATTTTCCAGATCAACTAAAGGGAAAAAAAAAGGAGTAGAAGAAGAACTCTTGCCTTTCATTATTCCAAACTATCACAGCATATGATCTTAGCCTTTCTAATGATTCTTGAAATACAATTCCCACACAAATATCAAAAGTGATAGAAAGGCTGTCTGTGCCAATCATTCATTCACCCATCCATTTATTCAACAAACATAGCTAGTCATGCATTTGGCTGCTAAACAGAAGGTCAAAGGTTCAAACCCACCAACTGTTCCACAGAAGGAAGTTGAAGCAATCTGCTTCCACAAAGATTTACAGCCTTGGAAACCCAGTGGGGGTCGCTATGAGTCAGAATCCACTTGATGACAGTGGGTTTCTATATAGTTATTGTGTGCCCATTGTGACAACCACAGACTGACTGGCAAGCAGGTGCTTCTAACATCTGTTTGCTCCAATGCAATGCACTAAAGAAGTTTGCTGAGGTTTAAGGTTACATGTTTCAGAACAATAAGAAGGTTCTCAAGCACATCTATGATAGGAACACACAACTTCTGCACACCTGAACTCAGTTGAAATTTGATAACAATTCCTCCTTACAGCTTGTGTGCACATTGTCCTGCTCATTAGCTATTAAAGCATACCATAGAACCAATTAGCATATGGAACAGCACCTTCTCTGGAATTGCTTGTACCTATAAAATGGAGGGAGTAAGAAAACAATGGTGCATATACTTCAAGAGTCATAAAACAAATGTAGTTGCCAAGATGTGGACTTTTCCCAAAAGGAAGCTAAAAAATAAACACTAGAAAGAGAGAAAGGAAAGAAATTACTCCCTCTCTCTATACACATATATATGTATATTTACATGCATGTGTGTGTGTGCATCTGTGTGTGTATATCCAAACTCCAAACCAAAAGTTAATTCTGACTCATACTGACCCCATTGAGTTTCCAAGGCT
>NW_006921712.1:3303223-3321925 GCF_000298275.1 Orycteropus afer afer
TCCTCACATATAATTGCCTTTTCAAAAATGCCTTATTGGACATTTATTTATTTGTATCTGAAACACATGATTAAATTGAAGTATAATGAGGCAGTTCTATGACTTTTTTATATTGTTAAGCACTGGACTAGATCTAAACACAAATATGAGAATGAGTCCCATTGGCCCAAAGTGTAACATCTAGCTCGTAATTCTCAAATCTTCCTTTTCTTAGTTTTGCCTTCCTTTCCTTTAGATAATGCAATGACATGGATCCTGTAAGTCCCCTGGTTGATAAATGCCTTCACCATTAGGAATCCAGGGACACCTAGCTATTGCCAAGTAGAAAGGAAACAAAATTTGGATGAATTATCCCAGCAGTGCCCTGGACTGCAGATAGTAGGGATATTTCTTTGTCTTCTTTTTCTGAACATCAAGTAAGAACCAGTAACAGTCTATGAGATTGGGTGAGTGACAGGTTGCTTAGATTTGCCAATGATGTGGGCCTCATGGGAAAGGGACAAGAGTGGCCTGTGAGGATCATCCTGAAGACTCAGGTAGGGATTTGGCCTGAACCCTTGGTTCTACTTAGGAATGTGTACAAACTAGGAGAGTCTCTTGTGCACATGTATACATCTATGACTTGAAACGGACTGGCTGGGCCTTGGGGGATGTGACCCACAAGTACCTATTAGTGATGATGTTGAAGTCAGTAAGAGACCCCATCATTGTATTGATTCTAGCCTTCTAGTTTTATAAAATCTACATATTTTTCATACAACTTGAGGTTAAAGGTAGTACATTTATATTTCCTCTTATTATAATTCAGAAGATAAATGGACTTCATTTTTTCTCCTTATGGTTTTATGTCATTCTATAAGCTTTACTAGATGAAGTGTTGCTTTTAATTCTGAATTTGTTAAGGAAAAAGGCTTTGAATTTTGCTAATGCAACTTATGAATGATTTAAACATTATGCTGCCTTGTGTTACATAAATGACTTTAATGTATTCTTAATACTGCACCCAGCTCCAACATGAGAGGTCTCTACAATCCATCATTCACTCATTAGTATTGTCAGTTTTTTAGCAAAGAACCAATAAAATAATGTGACTGCCACTTGCCATTTTTTATATCTTCATTCAAGTACGTTGAAGAAATGTACTTAAATTTTTCATGTGACTTTTAAATAACAATATATTTTCAGAATAGTTACCTTTTTTATTGTTATCTTTTTTCAGAGCATGCAAGTAGAATTAGTAACCAAATGCTATTTCTTTGTCCCAAGTACACTTTTATAATATTGTCCACTGATCCATATATCCAATTAAAAGCTTCTACTAATTTGTTTAGCCTGCATTGGAGAAGAGTAAGTGACACTCAGGTGCCCTGAGAGGGGCTTTTGCTTATGCTAGGAAGGAAATGCAAATGAATGTTCCTGCTTCATGTATCTCAGCATTGACTCTTCACCTAGGAGCCTCCAGGACTGGCAGTCACCCCATTTGGCTTTGGGATTGCCAAGCTAATTCCAAACCCTTTTCCTTCCTCACCCTCATCACCCCCGCTCACACACACACTCAGATTAACTCAAGAAATCTGCATTGAGTGCCTTCTCTGTGTCAGGGGCTCCATTAGGTGCTTGAGATATATCAGTAAGAAATACTACCTTGACCTGTGAGCTTACATTCCAATATGTGTATTTGGGGGCAGAGGAAGGAAATAGACAATGGAAAAGACACATAATATATAAGTAAATTAGATATAAAGAATATGTTAAAAAGTAACAAATACTATGAGGACTAAAGAACAGAGCAAGAGAGATAACAACAGTGTAGTTAAGATAGGATTCATTACAATGGAGTCATTTGAACAAAGAAAGATGAGAGAGAAATAAAAGATTTAGCAGAAGGGTGACTTGGGAAGAGAGTTAGAGACAGAAGGAAAGGCCTGTGCCAGTGTATTCCGGCCAAGGTAATGGTCAGAGTAGGATACAAGGTATAAAGAAAAAGGAAAGAGAGGTCATCATGTGGGGCAGTACCTTGTAAGACTATGACTTTTACTCAAAGTAAAAGAGAGAACAGAGAAATGTCAAGCTCTAATGTTTTAAAAAAGATCTCTCAGGCTACTTGATGAGAATAGACTGTGGGCAGCAAGAATGGAAACAATGGGACTAGACAGAAGGCTATTCATTAACTTAGGCAAGAGAAGACAGTGACATGAATCAAGAATCAAGACAGTAACAGTGGAGGTTGTGAAAAGTGGTCATTTTCCAGATACGTTTTGAAGGTTGACCCAGTAGGGAAGTGAGAGAGAGAGAGAGGAGTCAAGGGTGGTTCCAAGGATTTAGATCTAAGCAAGGGAAAGGATGGAGCTTTCATCCTGTGGGTGGAGCGGTCTGGAGCAAATGTCAGGAGCTCTGTTTTAGATATGTTAGGTTTGAAATATTTATGACACCCAAATCAAGTAGGCAGTTGAATATATGAGTCTGAACACCTGTAGAGGGGGCTGCCTGGAGATAGAAATTAATATATCATCAGCATATAGGTTGTGTAAACTGGAAGTTTCAGAGTCCAGAACATGATTAAGATCACCCAGGGAGTAAATGTCAATAAAGAAAAGGACAACGGACTGTGCCCAGGGTTACTTCAATATTAAGAGGTTAGGGAGAAGAGAAAGAATAAACAGAGGACACTGAGAAGCTGCAAATAGTGCAATAAGAAGCAAGATCACCAGGGTGATGATGGAAGAAGAGGAGCTGGAGGTTCATGGATAGAAGGGAATGTATGAAATTCAATAGCAAAAGATTGTCTGAATGCTGGGTCGCATGAAGGGACATCTGGAGGTTTGTGGCAATTAATTTAAGATTAAACCACTCTGCATGTGTATGCTTTTTTTCTAGCTACACTTAAAGTTAAAAAACAAAACAAAACAAAACACTTGTTTCTATTGATTTGATTCCCACTCACAATGCCCCATAGGACAGAGTAAGTCTGCTCCATACTCTCCACAGCTGTAATCTGTACAGAAGCAGAAGGCCCCATCTTTGTCCCACAGAGCAGCTGGTAGGTTCGAAAGGCTGACTTCGTTTAGGAGCCAAGCACTTAATCATTGTGCCATCAGAGCTCCTGAGGTAGAGAACCAGCAATAACTCACTTGTTGTCTCTATGTACCATGATAATGATATTACATACTTCCAGGTCTTCAATTGTCTTTGTCACCAGAAGGTGGCCTTTATGATATCTTTTTGAGTAGTTTACTAATGCTTAATTTTTTTTTTTTCCCTTTTGATGGGAGTAAGGTGGAGAGATGCTGCCAGTATTGATGATTACTAGACTGCACTGAATCAAACAGTGAATCAAATGCAGCTATATAGCCTTCTTTACATTCTTTCTACCCCATGCAGTTTGCAATTTCTCAGAGGCCAAGAAATATGCAGAAAATGTATCCCTATTTCTGGTTACTTCAAAGTTTAAGCTAGTCTTATAAATGTTTTGCTCCTCTATTAACTTCAGGATTAATTTTAAATCATGACACTTTATTAAGTCCTGGCACAATTGTTGTCTAATCCTACCAGATACATTAATATTTCCCCATGCTTCTTATTGGTCATGTGTGTTTGAT
Organism: Orycteropus afer afer; assembly: GCF_000298275.1. Classification (NCBI taxonomy): domain Eukaryota; kingdom Metazoa; phylum Chordata; class Mammalia; order Tubulidentata; family Orycteropodidae; genus Orycteropus; species Orycteropus afer. The sequence continues at coordinate 3,306,823 of NW_006921712.1, forward strand.
ATAAACAATGCAACAATGCTAAGCATCTAAAATAGAAGTGGGAGGTTAAAAAAAAAAAAAAAAAGAGAGTTTCACCAGGGCTAACCATGAGAATAGAAAAAAAACCTTCCCATGGACCTTTCTCTTTAAACACTGTGTTTCCTCCTGTGCTCAAGTCCAGAACCTAGGTTAATAATATTAATGGTACAGATTTTCAATGGTTGTTATTGGCTATTCCCTTTGGGAACTAACTGAACAAGATTTATAACATTGTTTCTACAAGTGCCAAACATCCAACTGCAAATTTATCGAACTTACTTCATTCTCTTTTGTGACTATTGTAAAACAAAATAAATTTGCACCTATAGCCAATGTCACATTTATTTCAATCACCAAGCCACGTATCAAATTACACACTGACAAAATTTTAGGGTAATGATTTGTTATTTTGGGGTGCCATAGACTGAATTTCAACCCATGGGGACCACATGGTAGAGTAGAACTGCCCCATAGGGTTTCCTAGTCTATAATATTCATGGGAGCAGAGCACCAGGTCTTTCTCCTGCAGAACCTCTAAGTGGGTTCATATTGCTGTCCTTTCAGTCAGTTGCCGAGCTCTTAAACTTGTGATCGTACTGCTTCCTGGCATCACTTGACCTGAATTCATACTTTCATCCTCAGATAATATATAAAGCACAAGAATTTATCTTCCTTAATGATTTTTCTTGGAGCTCTGGTAGCTTAGTGCCTAAGGCACTTGACTGCTTACCAGAAGTCTGGTGGTTCAAACCCACCAGCCACTCCTCAGAAGGAAGATGGGGCAATCTACTTCCGTAGTGTTACTACCTCTGAAACCCAAGGAGGGGTCACTATGGGTCAGGTCCGACTCGATGGCACATAACAACAACAACAACAATGATTTTTCTTAATGAAAAAATGAAACAAAAGGAAAGATATGTATTGCCTTTAAACATTTTTATCCTTATCATCTTCTAAATTAATTTTCCAGCACAGCTCTGTAGATGGTTATCTGGAAGGAACTTTGAGATGTTTGAACATCTCTTCATGCTTCTTTTTGTTTTAGAGAGATAATGTTAAGTGAATTATGTTATTTGGTTTGATATCTTCTTCACATAATGTTTAGTTTAAATAAAACCAAAAATCTAAATAATCAACTATATTTAGATATTATCCTTCTCAATGCAATAAATATGTGCTGAGCATCTGCTCTGTGCAAGGCATTGAATAGTAACTGAGCTACATTACAAAGATTACAGGTTAGGTGGTGGGTAGAACTAACCAAAGGGGAGGAAAATCTAGTGCAAGATAGAATAATTTTTTATGGCAATAAGTTATATAAACTTTAAGGAAATGGACAAAATCTTACATACGATATTTTCTAAGAATTTGTCTTCAATACAGAATTCTAACATGGAAAGTACATGTATTGTTTCAAGAAGTAATTTATTTCTTAAAACATGAGTTTGGTACCAGAGAAATATTGCTGTTCTTTTCTTTTTTTCATATTTCTTACTTTTTTGTCTGTCTCTTTTCTTTCTTTTACATTGTTAAAATTGTGTAGAAAAGTGTAAGTGTGAAGAACTAAAGTAGAAAGAGGAAGGAATATTTCATTTTTTATTTACCTGGACAAGTTAAAGGAGTCTGGTGACATAGTAGTAAGGCATTTGGCTACTAACCAGAAGGTTGGTGGTTCAAATCCACCAGCTGCTCTGTGGGAGGAAAATGAGGCAATCTACTGCCGTAAAGATTTACAGCCTTGAAAACACAGTGGGGGTTCATTACGAGTCAGAATTGACTCTATGTAATATGTGGGGACAAGTTACATTTCCCAGGTTGTAGTTTGGGAGATTTAAGAAGCCGGTGGAGAACTTTGCAGTTATGTTTTAGGCAGTTAAAACTCACCTGAAAATTGTGCATTTGACCAAACCAAGGAATCTAAAGAGCACATTCCTGACTAGAAGAGGAATATACAAACAGTCCAGCTTTTGTTGTTGATTTGTGATTGATATGAAGTAGTCATAAAGTAGAACTGATCCACAGGGTTTTCTTGACTCTAATCTTTCCAGAAGCAGATCACCAGATCTGTTTCTTCAGTGGTGCTATTGGGTTAGTCTGAACTGCTAACCTTAGGTTACCAGCTGAGTCCAAACTGTTTGTACCACTCAGGGACCTTGACAAGAGTTCACCTTAATTAAGAAAGGGTTGTTCAGGAAAAGTTTGTTTCTCATGTTGAGTGGGTTCTGCAGAGACCTTAGCATCACCTCTCTGGGCCAATGTAGATAAAATGGGTCAAATACTGGATTTTAAGAATGTTACATAGATTTAGATCTAGGCCCTGCAAATTATAACCTCAAGAAAATCGTACTGCTTCTCTGTGCTTCAGTTATCTCATATTTCAAATGCAGATGATAATCTAAGTTCATAGCCTGGTCAGTGTGTTGCACTTAGGAGTTGCTCAGTCAAAGCTCATTTATTTCCTCATCTCCCGCTTCCATTTTTTCACATGATTCCCTTATGCTATGGTTTCCACATTAATATTAATCTATCATGAGTCTCTTTCACAGTTATCATGGAAAAACTCTTACATGGAGGATTCTCCTTATCTCTTGATATGAGAGCTGTCATCATCTTTCTTTGAAAATATTTTATAATGGCATTGCTGAATACTGAAATAATTAAAATATATTTATGTATTTTTTTTTAATTCAGGAAGCTAAAGTGTTAGTTTTGTGCAATAAAATCTGCTACTTTTAATAATATTCATTTTAGGTTAGCCAAGACATTTCCTGGAATGTCTTATAGGTGCTCAGTAAAAGACTCCTATGCTCTTTCACTTTGGCAGCTTTTGACTGCCCACTGCCTGTGAAGAATGTTTCAAGAAAGAAAAGATGTGCTTTCCAGGAGAGGGAGACCCCACATTATCAACACTGTAGAACCTTCAAGTCCCAAAGCACTACTGTGTACCTTGCAGTTAATACTTATAATTTTCTGAGGAAATTTAATTTAAAATTCAAAAGTATGTAACCAGTTTCCATTGCCTTTTTTCCCTTCTCTTCTTGGTTTTCAGATAACCTTTTCCTTTTCTCATTTAGGGGTGGGAATCCCAAATGCTACAGGGTTCTGGCAGGAAATGTACAAGAGTGGCACAGGCAGGTGGGACCCTGGAGAGCCCGAGCTCACACAGCCATCTAAAAGGAGACTACTGCCCATGGACTACTGCCCTGCTGTGATACAGAGCTGGTACTGTTGGAGCTTAAGGGCTTTAAAGGGAAACCAAAAAATCTGCTTTCTGCCTGAAATCTTCTCTTTTTTAAATGTTGACAACTATTCATTAAAAAAAATAAATAAATAAAAGACCATATGAACAAAGCAAAATACATCTGTAGGTAGAATTGGCTTACAGCCTGCAAATTTTCAACCTCTTTTTATAGGAAAAGAAATAATATTCATATTTAAAGACCAGTCATATATATTCCCATATTAAAAACAAAACAAACAAACAAAAAAAAATTGCCGTTGAATTGATTCTGACTCATAGCGACCCCCATTAGGTTTCCAAGGTGGTAAATGTTTACGGAAGTAGATTGCCCCATTTTTCTTCCATGGAGCAGTTGGTGGGTTTGAACAGCCAACTTTCTGCTTAAGAGTCAAACACCTTAGGTACCATGTATACGTATATGTATGTATACACACACACACACACACACATACATATACACACATACACACATTAGTTTCTCTGCTATTCATAAGGTTTTCTCTGACCAATTATTTGAGAAGTGGTTGGTCTCTTCCTTCTTCCTAGTATGTCTCAGTCTGTAAGTTGCATTGAAACCTGTGTACCACGTACAACCCTGTGGCATTTGAAACACCAGTGGCACAACCTTAAGCCTCACAGCAACACGCAAACCTCCACAGTATGACAAACTGACAGACAAATTTGTCTTCCTGAGCTGTTAGAAACCTCTCCACCCTCCCTTTAGCTGGATCCTACCTAGATCCTGCTGCTTTGTGTTGTTGTTGTTTTTATGTGCCATTGAGTTGGACCCACCTCATAGCAATCCCTCCTTGGGTTTCTGAGGCATTATCATTACAGAAGTAGATTGCCCAATCTGCTGCTTTGTAGTCCCTGGCTTTCTCACCCTTTCCTGCCTCTTGGGTGGGGTCTGTCTCCCTCACCTTACCTGGATCCTGCCAGTTTTGTTGTCCCCCACCAGTCACTAGTAACTAGAATGAAAAGTTGGAAACAAAGAAGAATCACCAGTAGTTGGAAACAAGAATCACCAGTAGTTGGAAAATTTGGCCTTGATGACAGAAATAATGCTGGAGATCATGTGATAGAATTTTGCAAGACCAACAACTTATTCATTGCAAACACTCTTTTTTAACAAAACAAATGGCAGCTATACACATGGACTTCGCTAGATGGAGCACAGGAATAAGATTGACTACATCTGTGGCAAGAGGAGATGGAAAAGCTCAACAATATCTTTAGCGAAAACAAGGCCAGGAGCTGATTGTGGAACAGACCATCAACTGCTCATATGCAAGTTCAACTTGAAGTTGAAGACAATTAAAACAAGTCCATGAGAGGCAAAATATGACCTTGAATATATCCCTCCTGAATTTAGAGACCATCTAAAGAATAGATTTGATGCATTGAACACCAATGACTGAGAATCAGAAGAATTGTGGGATGACATCAAGAACATCATCCATGAAGAAAGCAAAAGGTCATTAAAAAGATGAGAAAGGAAGACCAACATGGGTGTCAGAAGAGACTCTGAAACTTGCCCTTGAATGGAGAGTAGCTAAAGCAAATGGCAAGATAAAAGAACTGAACAGAAAATTTCAAAGAGCAGCTCAAGCAGACAAAACCAATTACTATAATGAAATATGCAAAGACCTGGAGTCAGAAAACCAAAAGGGAAGAACACACTTGACATTTCCTGAGCTGAAAGAACTGAGGAAAAAAATTAAGCCTCGGGTTGCAATATTGAAAGATTTTATGGGCAAAATATTGAATGATGCAGGAAGCATCAAAAGAAGATGGAAGGAATACACAGAGTCACTGTACCAAAAAGAACTGGTCAATCTTCATTCATTTCAGGAGGTAGCATACATTCAAGATCCATGGTATTGAAGGAAGAAGTCAAAGCTGCACTAAAGGAATTGGTGAAGAACAAGGCTCCAGGAATTGATGGAATACCTATTGAGATATTTCAACAAATAGATGCCCACTGAAGGCACTCACTCTGTTATGCCAAGAGATCTGGAAGACAGCTACCTGGCCAACTGACTGGAAGAGATCTATATTTGTACCCATTTCAAAGAAAGGTGTTCCCACAGAATGTAGAAATTATCAAACAATATCATTGCTATCACATGCAAGTAAAATCTTACTGAAGATAATTCAAAAATGGTTGCAGCAGTATATTGACAGAGAACTTCCAGAAATGCAAGCTGGATGCAGAAAAGGATATGGAATAAGGAATATCATTGGTGATGTCAGATGGATCTTGGCTGAAAGCAAAGATTACCAGAAAGATGTTTACTTATGTTTAATTGACTATGCAAAAGCATTTGATTGTGTGGATCATAGCACATTGTGGATAACATTGAGAAGAATGGGCATCCTAAAACACTTAATTGTACTCATGAGGAACCTGTACATAGACCAGGAGGCTGTTGTTCAAACAGAGCAAGGGGCCACTGCATGGTTTAAAATCAAGGGAGTGTGTCAGGGTTCTGTGCTTTCAACATACTTATTCAATCTGTATGCTGATCCTTTGGTCATATTGTCAGAAGGGACCATTCCCTGGAGAAGGATGTCATGCTTGATAAGGTGTAGGGTCAATGAAAGAGGGGAAGGCCCTCAGCGAGATGGGTTGACACAGTGGCTGTGTGGATGGGCTCAAGTGTAGCAAGGATCGTGGAGCTGGTGTGAGACCGGATAGTGTTTCATTCTGCTGTGCATAAGGTCACTATGAGTCAGAGATGACTCAATGGCACCTAACAACAATAACATATATATACACACACATATATGTACATACATATATACTCATATATATGTAGATAGACTAAACACTTTCTTTGGACTAGTACATTTTTCCCCATGGCTTTTTCATTGAATATTATGCTTTTCTCTATTCTTTTTATCCGTAGAATCAAGATTGTACTTGTTAGATTTTATTTTAAAATAAGTGAAAAGATATTCAAGTTTATCATGCATAAACTCATTAGTTTTTGCAAGGTAATCACAGCAAGGTTCAGAGGTAAGACCACAAGACATTCAATTAGGACTGGAGAATAAAGACAATATAAGATTGTCCAATGGTTAGAGTCCAATTGTTAGATTTCAAGCATTTACCTTTAGTGAGTGGTCTTGAGGAAGGTTTGATCAATGTCCTTGGGAGAGGTCCCTCATAGCTAGGGACCAAGGTCAGTGGTGGCAGGCAAAATCTCAGTCTTTCTCTCTCTCAGGGTCTCAGTTTTAGGAGACTGTCCAAGACTAGAGCAATGTCCTGCCTCTGCCATCTCTTTTTGAATGAGAAGTCTAAGGTTTATATGTAACTTTCTTACCTGTAATCATACACTAAGGGCCAGTTGATGCCATGTCTAACAAAGACTAGTATGTTACATCTTCTCTTCAAGGTCAGGGATTAGGGAGTTTGTTACGACTTACATGTCTCAAAGGCCAATTTTTAGAGTTTTAGCTATATGGTACAATTTCTTTTATGACAACATTTAGGAGCAAGGCCAACCTAGAGAAGTTGTTCACAACATATTTCTACTTCTTAGGTCATCTAAATTCACATTATAAGTGAGTAATGCATATGTGATTTGAGAGCATTACAGATTCAGACATAACAATACTATTGTGGTTACATTCTCCTCAATCCATATTAAAGGCTAGATGATGCACGAAGATGAGTCCTCTCTTGCCCACTCAAGTATTCTTTCCTCTTCCATTCAATGATGCCTCTTTATACTGGTAAAATCATAACAGAGAATCTCTGTGGTTTTATTCCATAATATTGTGGAATTAATAACACTTCCTGAAGAACTCTAACACTGGCATCTTCTACCAAATCCCTTTTAGGAAAAATTCTAGAACAACTGTCAGAAAGGTATGTGCACCTGAGCCATGGCTATCTTGTCTGAGTCACTGGACCAGTGGATCTGGAGTCTGAAAATCCTGCTTCTGATTTCTCGTCTCCTTAATCTCACTCCCTGGGTGGAGAAAGTCACCCAACAAATGGGGAGCAGTTGGGAAAGAAGGAAAGAAAAACTGCTAATTGTTGCTAGCACTTTCTAATGAATGTTTGAGATGAAACCTATTATTTTGTTACTGGCAAGAAATCTTCTATTGTGAGCTTCTCCCAGATTCAGAAGTCTGTAGGTATAATCAATGACTCCAAAATAGTTATACTGGCTTTCTCCTCATCTTTAATCTGGAGTATCTTCCCCAAAGGGCTTCTGAGAGGTCTCTTAGGATATCTTAATATGCGCTTAATAACAGTCCCCTTATGCCATGAGTAGGAATCAACTCAATGGCAGTGAATTTTGTTCAGTTTTATGCTCTTTCACTTTGGCACCTTTTGACTGTCACTGCCTGTGAAATGTGTTTCCAGAAAGGCTGATGTGCATGCCAGGAGAGAGGGACCTCATACTATCAAAGCTGTAGAACCTTTAGGTCCAAAGCACTACTGTGAACCTTGCATTCACTACTGACTGAGTGGAAACTGGACTGTTCATCTCAGATAAAAATCCCTCCTCCATCATTTGCCCTTTGTTACCAGGACACTAAAACAGCAGAGCTTGTGCCTTCTTCTTATGAACTCTATTGTGGGAGTCTGCTCTCACCTCCTGCCTCCTTAAGGCTTTGATGCAAGTTATTGGGACTGCAGGGACAATATATTAGGGAAGATAGCAAAGCCCTCTCTCCCCACCCTGTCTTTCTCTTCCAAAAAACACATATCTAACTCCCTGGATGCAGGTCTCTTCCCGTTAGTTATTACATTTCCATACACTAGAACTGGATGGACACTGGACACCTCTGCTGCAAAGACCTCTTTAAAATCTTAAAAAGCAAAAATGTTACTTTAATAACTAAGGTGCACTTGACCCAAGCCACAGCCTTATCAATTGCCTCATGTGTATAAGAAAGCTTAAATATACCACAGATTGCCAGAAAAATGAACAAATATGTCTTGGAAGAAGTATGGCCAGAGTGCTCCTTAGAAGCAAGGATAGCAAGACTTTGTTTTGCTTACTTTGGACATGTTACCAGGAGGGAGAAATTCCTGGAGAAGGACATCATGCTGAGGAAACCCTAAGCAAGATCAGTTGACACAGTGGCTACAACAATGGACTGAAACTTATTTACTATTGTGAGGATGGCATAGGACTGAGCAATGTTTCCTTCTGTTATACATAGGATCATGATGAGTCAGAACTGACTCAATGGCACCTAACAACAACTGAGCTGGGTGCCATAGGGATGATGCCTCCATGGCCAGATTCCTTATAAAAGTGTACATAAAGGTCACAGACATTCAGGAAGTGGAGGTAAGAGGCATCAGATAATGGAAAGTGCACTGGATGTGAAAGCAGACACATTTTTGTGAGGTGAACTTGGTCCTGTCATTTTACTTCTCTGAGCTGAATTTTTTCATCCGCATAATGATGTAATATTACTCCTGAGCCAATTAAACAGGTATGTTATATCTAGTCTACAGCCTGAAATATAGTATATGCTCTTTAATGTTACAGTTCTTTTACTTTTCTAATGAACTGAGTTCTATGGACATTTCCTGAGTTTGTGCTACTATTTTTTCTGGGCTTGTGCTTCGTTGGCTCTGTAGGGGGTATTGAAAGGAGTGATCTTGTGTATTTGTGCCCTAGGGTTTCCCAGTATATTAAGAAATATAGACAAACAGAGGGAGAATTCTAATATAAATATTTTGATTCTTCTTTATCTTGGCAGGGCTTAGTGTTACCTACTGTGGCGCAGGAAGGGAGGAAATGAAATTCATTCTAAATCCATATGTTTATATCTTTTTTAAAAAGAAACCATACATTACTGAGAAGATAGTCTGTGAGATTCCAGGAACAGTACTTCATAATGTAAAGGTTGCTTCAGGAAATTTGCTTTCCCAGATAAAATAATTTCTGCAAAATAAAAACTACTACCTGAATGTCCTCTAGCTATTAATGGCATTGACCTGTCTTTAAAACCAAGTATCCAAACATGCCAAGCTGAGCAAAGTCAATCTTGGGTCTCAGTAGACACAGCCACTGAGGCCAGTGTTACTAAATTTCTCCAGGACCTCTAAGGCACTCGAGGGAGGAAGAACCCATAAAGAGGCATATGTGGGACAAGAGCACGTTCTGCATCAGTGTCCCTGGAAGCTGTGAGTGGGACATGGGGAACAGAGATATAAATGTTGAGTGTCACTTTCCTTTCACTACCCAAAATAAATGTTTGCCCAAGAGGAAAAAATAGGTGGCAGCAGGAGCTACGCATGCCTGAAGCTGAAGGATAACAGCTTTGTGTCTAATATATTAGAAAAATTGTTCAACAGTAGTTTGTCCTTGTAAAAATATTACCCTTGTAGTGCTGTCAGAGCTTGGGTTCTGCCACAGAAGTACCAGCCCCATAAATTTAAATCTGCCTGGGGGCTGATCTGACTTATGCAACTGTGCACCCAGACTGTCAGATCCTATATTGGGATTTCCTAAAGTTTTCACAATGTTTAAAAGTGACCTATCTTCTTTTTGTCTTTCTTCTACACTCCCCCTTGAAAAATGTCTTTCAATTGGCCATTTCCTGGATTGTCAATTCTCATACATTTGTTCCTTCATAAAATAAATATTTATCACCTAATTTGTACTAGATTTGAGGGCAAAGTATAGTGAGGTAGATGAATAAGACATTTCTCCTGTTCTCGAGGAATTCACAGTTTGGCAGAGATTACATACTGCCAAAAGGACATGGGCTGGTATTCTCTGACCTTTTCTAACTTCACCAGGGGGAGAGAGAAGGATCAAAAGCGACAGCCCAAAGCTGACTACCATAAGGCCAAAGTCAGACATGCTGCATTCCTCCAAACATTTTACTAATTCTGATGCCAGTCATCCCTCTCATGGCACTGTACTTCCCTGTTGGGTCTGATGATTCATTGCAGTGGCCACACACAACTGACACACAATATTCAACAATTATGGGGTTTATTATGGAAGTAACAGGTTATAATTCTGGTTCAGGAATGCTCAGAAAACATTTCTCCCATCAAGACAGCTTCCACTAGGCCGTGCCTGTCAGTGCTTTGACCTCTGCTGATAGGTGAACCCCATTCTGTTAGCAAGTCCTCTGCCCAAAGGCACTTGACTTTCTTGCTCCATGAGCCAGCAAGCCCACTGCTCTGCCATCTCTCTGCCATTGTCTTAGCACAGTGGGCTCTGGTCCAAGGATGGCTCCCATATCAGCTCTTCTCTGTCTGCATGGTAGTGAAATTCCCCCCTTTGCCTCTGGGAAGGCTCATTTTAAGCCTAGCAGAATGATAAAACTGACCATTCCTCACATACCATGTGCCTTGTTTATATTATTAGCAAGTTATCCAATCCCTTGGTGAGTTTCAATTACCTTACATTTGCATGGTTCTGCCCAGTCATCTGGTGGGAGTCACAAAGAAGAGCCATACTAAGTAATTCACTGTACTACACATACACGGGAAGAGATGTTTATAATTCTACAAAGAAATATTGTAATATAACTATGCTTATAATATTTGGGAGGCAGAGAGAAAAGAAAACTGACCTAGCCTGAATGTGGGACAATCAAGGAAGACTTTCTGGGGTGGGTGGTGTCTGAGCTTCAAAGATGAACAGGAGTTGTTGTTTGCCATCAAGTGGGCTCCAACTAAAAGTGACCTTATGTATAACAAAATAAAATGTTGCCCATTCCTCTGCCATCTCCATGGTTTTTGATATGTTTGAGCCTATTATTGTAACTCTTGTGTCAAACTATCTCACTGAGGGTTTCTCTCATTTTCACCAGCCATAGCAATTGTTGTTAGGTGGTGCCAAGTCAGTTCTGACTCATAGTGACTATATGCGTAACAGAACGAAATATTGCCTAGTCATGTGCCATCCTCAACAATAGTACGTATGTTGGAACTCATTGTTACAGCCACTGTGTCAATCCATCACATTGAGAGTCTTCCTCTTTTTTGCTAACCCTCTACTTTTTACCACGCATGATGTCCTTCACCAGGGACTCATCCCTCCTGATAACATGACCAAAGTAAGCACAATAAAGTCTCACCATCTTCTCTTCTAAGGATTATTCTGGCCTTACTTCTTCCAAAACAGATTTATTTGTTGTTGTTCTGGCAGTCCATGGTACATTCATTATTTTTCTCCAACACTATACTTCAAATGCATCAGTTCTTCTCCATCTTCCATTTTCATCTTCCAGCTTTGTTATGTGTAGAAGGCAATTGAAAAGGCCATGGATTGGTTCAATTACACTTTAGTAATCAAAATGATGTCTTTGCTTTTTAAGATTTTAAAGAGGTCTTTTACCACAGATTTGCCCAATGTCATACATCATTTGATTTATTGACTTCTTCTTCCATGGGTATTGATTATAGATCCAAGTAAAATGAAATCCTTAACAACATCAATCTTTATCTGTTTATCATGATGTTCTTATTGGTCCAATTGTGAAGATTTTAATTTTTTTTATGATGAGGTGTAATCCATACTGAAGGCTGAAGTCTTTGAACTTCAAGTCCTCTTCACTTTGAGCAAGCAAGATTGTATCATCTGCATATTGCAGATTGTTAATGAGTCTTCCTCCAATCCTGATACCCTGTTCTTTTTCATATAGTTCAGCTTCTCAGATGTTTTACTTTGTGTACAAATTGAATAAGTACAGTGAAAGATACAATCCTGATGCACAGCTTTTCCAATTTTAAATCATGTTGTATATTATTGCTCAAAACTGACTCTTAATCTATGTACAAGTTCAGCAATGACCTTAATTAAGAATTCTGGAATTTCCATGCTTTGCAATATTATCCATAATTTGTAGGAGTTGTTGTTGTTGTTGTTATGTGCCATAGAGTCAGACCCGACTCATAGCGACCCCTCCTTGGGTTTCCGAGGTAGTATCACTACGGAAGTATATTGCTCCGTCTTCCTTCTGAGGAGTGGCTGGTGGGCTTGAACCACCAGCCTTCTGGTTTGCAATCAGATGCCTTAGGCACTACTATGCCACCAGAGCTCCCAATTTGTAGGAGTAGGCCAACGAAAAGTGTGGGAGTAAGGGGCTGTGGGTCAGAGATATTCCACATGAAGGAGAATGCCTGAATGCATGAGAAAAGATAGTAAAGCAAGGAAGTTACTGGTTTCTTCAGGGAATTAGAATGAGCTTGAAGCAACAGACACCTCAAAGAAGAGGAAGAGTAGCAAGATACGAGGTTAAAAAGTGTCAAGAAATGCACTGAGTACCAGACTGAAGCAGCTCTGGTAGCATAGTGCCTTAGGCACTTGACTGCTAACCAGAAGGCTGATGGTTCAAACCCACCAGCCACTCCTCGGAAGGAAGGTTGGATAATCTACTTCCATAGTGATACCACCTTGGAAATCCAAGGAGGGGTTGCTATGAGTCAGATCTGACTCCACAGCACATAACAACAACAACAATAACTAGACTGAAAAACAGTTCTTCATATTTGAGGTCAGTGTTTTCCGAAATATTACTGCCATGCATTTTTTTGGAATAATAACAAAATGATAAGGGAGTTTCATGGTGCAGTAAGTTCTTGAGAGATATGAGAAATGCTATAGTAAATAAATATGTAAGGCTTACATTCCTAATTCCCTCAAACTAACTTGACCATGGAACCCAGTTATCAGTGGAGTTTATTAACTGCAGATCACATTTTGAGAAACATTTTCTCTGAGGAATGAGGGAGTGGTAGTTGAACCAAAATGTAAGATTTTGAAAACTACTTGGGTAACATCTAGAAAATCCACTAGATAATGTAATACGGAATATATAAAGTCAAAGATTTTCCTCTAGGAATTTAAGTCTGAAGACTATTCTTTTGAATTCTTTTTTGTTTCCCAGGGTGCTTTAATAATCTGGTGAAAACTCTCTTTCTCTGGAAAAATTCACATATCAATAGGGACACAAAATTAGCTTACACTTTGGGGCTTCACCATGCAGTATGTCTGATGCATAACTCCAAGAGCCTAGACTGCACTTGTGAAACAGACAAAATCCTGAAAGTCAGGCTCACCCTAGTAAGTGTTACAGAGGAAAGTGAAATCATTATCACCTCCCCATTCAGAGCTGTTATTACTATTTAAAAATTCAAGTAAGACATAACTCACACAGTGGTAAAGAAAGGCATTTTGGAAAGTAGGTTTAGCTTTAAAACTCTGCTACAGTTTAGTCTTGTAGCAGAGTATTTAATGCATGTCTCATTTAAGACTACTTTCAAAAAATACACATGCTATTATGTGAACACTCTTTATTGAAATTTATAAAATCACTGTTATAAAAGTATTTACCCCACAATTAGATTAAATGTCCGTGTTTAATCAGAAATATCAAGTTATTTAGCTATATCCAGATTTAAATTATATATAAACTAGAAGGAGAGGAAAGAGTGGGCAGAGAGTCAAATGCATAAAAAATATGTATTTGTCCTGACTTCAGTTCTTTATTATCTTCCTTAGAGAACATGAATTGGCTGTTGCCATTCAGAATTCCACCCACTCTTTCCTGCCCTGGTGTTGCTGACATAGGGTAGGGAAGGAGTGTTTTTTCTATTTGCATACTTACTTCCTTTTATATTTCAGTGTGCATACAGAGTACCTTAGGCTTTTAAATTGGAGACTCTAATACTGTATGGTCAGGAAGGGAGTGTGTCAGGGTTCTTTCTTTTTACCATATTTATTCAATCTGTATGCTTAGCATATAATCCAAGCAGCTTGATTATATGAAGAATGTGGCATCAGGATTGGAGGGAGGTTTATTAAAAATCTGTGATACACAGATGAAACAACTTTGCTTGCTGAAGGTGTTGTTGACTTGAAGCACTTACTGATGAAGATTGAAGAATACAGTCTGCAGTATGGATTACACCTCAATAAAAGGAAGACAAAAGTCCTCACAGCTGGACCAATAAGCAGCATCACCATCAATGGAGAAAAATTGAAGCTGTCAAAGACTTCATATTACTTTGTTCCACAATCAACACCAATGGAAGCAATAGTCGAGACATCAGATGACAAATTGCATTGGGAAAATCTCCTACAAAAGACCTCTTTCAAGTGATGAAGAGCAAAAATGTCTCCTTGTAGACTAAGGTGCACCTAACCCAAGCCATGGTATTTTCAGTCGCCTCATATAGATGTGAGAGCTGGCAATGAATAAGGAAGACAGAAGAAGAGTTGATGCTGTTGACTTGTGGTGTTGGTGAAGAATACTGAGAGTACCATGGACTACCAAAAGAACTAACAAATCTGTCCTGGAATGAGTGCAGCCAGAATGTTCCTTGAAAGCAAGAATGGCCAGACTTGGTCTCACCTAATTTGGTCATGTTGTCAGAAGGGACCATTGTCTGGAGAAGAAGATCATGCTTGGTAAAGTGGACAGTCAATGAAAAGGGGGAAAGCCCTCAACAAAATGGATTGACACTGTGGCTGCAATGATGGGCCCAGGTATAGCAAGGATCGTGAGGCTGGCACAGGACTGGGCAGTGTTTTGTTCTGTTGTGCATATGGTCACTATGACTCAGAGATGATACAATAGCACCTAACAACAACAATGCCATGCAGATAAGTGCTTGGCTGCTAACTTAAAAAGTCAGCAGTTTGTAATTGAGAAATTTAGCATAGTGGCAGGATGAACATACAAAAATCAGTTGGATTCCTCTACACCAGCAAAGATATTGTTGAAAAAGAAATAAGGAAATCAATACTGCTTACAATAGCTACCAAAAAAATAAAATACTTGGGAATAATTCTTACCAGAGACCAAAAGACCTGTACAAAGAAAACTACAGAAGACTACTTCAAG
>NW_006921712.1:3325250-3335172 GCF_000298275.1 Orycteropus afer afer
AGCTGAACTATTACATATTCTAATGACCATGTATAGGGTTGGCAGACAATGTTTCTACAAGTGTATTTGTATGTTCTGTAAGAATTTCCTGGTATAGAGTAAAACAGACAAGGGACAAAGTTGTAGTCACCTCTTGGCCACAGCCAGTTACCCAGAAGGAGTGAGTAGTCAGACCTGTGAGCTCAGGACCATAGTTGCAGGGGACATCAAGCTCAATTGGCATAATATACTACACAAAATCATTGTTCTACACTCTACTTTGGCGAGTAGTGACTGGGATCTTAAAAGCATGCAAGCAGCCATCTTGGTGCAACGACGGGTCTCTCTTCATCCAGAGCAAAGAAGAATGAAAAAAACCAAAGACTAATGGAAACAATTAGTCCAAGCAACTAGTACACCATAGCCCATATGACTATGAAACCACCATTCTTGTACATTCTTAAGTGGAATAATATGGAATGCTTTTTCCCCTATCTAGATAAAACAACCTACCCACAAGGTCCAGTTCAAATCTCTATGCCATTATAACTTTTGACTTATTTGTCTACATTCTTTGTGTCCCTAGCAAATGTGTCAGTTCCTTGAGGGGAAAAAAAAAAAATTATATTTTTCTTTTATTTTTGTCCAGTACCCAGCAACAGTGCCAGCAACTGACGGTCTTTAGGTATGCATTGAATTGAACTAAATCAATATACTATTTGCAGTAAGCCTGTTTGTAGTTATTCTTTAATTTCTTGATATATACCATAAATACTGGGAAACCTGCTTTTGTAGGTTACATGCTAGAGATGATCTCTAGAAAAACTGTCAACTTTACAAAAATCAGGTACATTTCTGAAGTTGTGACAAGAATAATGTACAACACTTGCAAAATAGTACACACTTGTATTCTACTCAAAATGTTTGTGGCATGTCCACTACAGGATTAATATTTCAGTGATCATTTATGGCTTCTGTAATTGGAAATCTCTTTGTCTGAATTCTATTATTGCCTCACTTCCCACAGCTCTATTAGAAAAGGAGGAATTTAAAGATCTTTTGTGTTTTCTTAGATTTGATGCTAATGAAACTGGATGTTGAAATTTGAGTTGGATAAAAATCATTGCTAAAAGAATATCTCAAGGTTCTAATCTGAAATAGAACTATGGTCTGAGTGTTTAGCTCATGTGTCATCATTGCATTTTTAAAAGAGGATTGTATTCTTAAATGTTTTCCTACATTTTGTGTGATTTAGTCTGTATCTTTTCATTTTGAAATGACCTATGAGGTATGCTTTACTGTTCTACTTTTATAGATGAGGAAACTGTGTCCTGAGAATTGGACATTAAACAGTTTAGTGGCAGATGGAAATATACTACTTTTCTTTGGAGAGGAAAGTAGAGGCAGAATAGGTAAGAATTATATATGAACATAGACTTGGCATTTGAATGATGAATGTAGTTAGTAGTACAAACCCTTGACTTTTCAGATAAGGTGACTGAAGCCCAAATAGGACCTGCCCAGATGATACAGCCATTCACTGGCAGAGTGGCACTAGGACCTGAAGCTCCTCATCTGCAGTCCTGCTTTCTCTGTCTTCCCACACTGCATCTAGCAGTTTAACCATCTGACAAGTGTTCATTTGCTGTTGATTTTCTAAGTATTTCAGATTAGTGACATTTTTTTTTTATAATTTTTGTTCAAAATGTATAATGAATAATTATAAGTTAAATGACTAGGCAGTCTACTTCCGTAGTGATACTGCCTCAGCAACCCAAGGAGGGGTCGCTATGAGTCGGGCCGACTTGATGGCACATAACAACAACAACAAATAGGAAAGGCCATTGAAATTAAATTTGTGTCCCTTAAAATCTTTCTTCTTCCCTACTTCTTTTCCTTCCTTTCTAGAGATCATAACTTCGAAAAACAGTATATTTATATTTGTGTCTATATCTCTATATGTCTTAGTTATTTATTGCTGCTATATCAGAAATACTATAAGTGGGTGAGTTTAACAAATAGAATTTTATTTTCTCCAAGTTCAGGGGCTAGAGATCCAAAGTCAGGATGCCAGCTCTCGAAGAAGGTCTTTGTCTCTACGTCTTCTGTATCCTGATTCATAGGAGATCTCCAGGTGACATATATCTTCCCCTATCTCTGCTTGCTCACATACTCAAGACACACCCTACACAACACTGCATCATTAACATAACAAAGACAATCTATTCCCAAATGGAATTAAAACCACAGGCATAAAGGTTAGGATTTACAACACAATTCAATGCATAACACTCTACCCTGGGGCTCCAAAAATTTGTTTCCATGCCACATACAAAATGCATTCACTCCATCATGTCATCCAAAAGGCCTTAAATAAATGCCAAGTCCAAAATCTCATCTTCTGTATCATCTAAATCAAATATTCGTGAGTCTTTAGGTATATTCCACCCTGGAGCAATATTCTTCATCTGTGAACCTGTGACATCTAGACTACAGTTTATCTGTTTCCAATGTAAATAGTTAGAACAGGCACAAGGTACACATTTCCATTACAAATAGGAGAAATTGGAGGGAAAGTAAAGGATGACTGGCACCAAACAAGTCTAAACAGCAACAAAGCAATTTACATTAGCTTTCAGGGCTTGAAAATAATCCTCTATTCTCTGAGACTATCTGGGCAAGGGCCCTGCCCTCCATACTCTGGGTGTTTGCCATGTTCTCTATACTGTGGCTAGAGGACTCTGGGCCCCAGGCTTCAGCACCTCATTCCAGGCCCACTGGCTTTGGGTGGCTCCATTCTTCAGGCCATCTAGGTGGTGATTCTTACCCTATAGCCCTAGTAGGTCCCCTTTTCTGTCCCTTGGGCATGGCAGCACCACCCCTTTAGCTTTAGGAGGAGGCTCCATCCTCTTGGCACAGATGACCAACAGCCTCACATTCCTGAACTGAGTTGGTGAAGATCGGACTCTTTTAAACCTTAAAGGCCATGACTCTCCCCTTTGAAACCAAGGCAGCCCTACTTTTTGTTCTTTTTTCCAGCAGTTCTGCTGATCTCTGAGCTCCTCAAAGGATGGTCTTTTTCTTTTCTTAGAGGACAACAGAAGTAAGATGAACTTACAAGTTCTTCCTTCCACAAAACATTTGAACATAATTCAGACAAATTCTTTGCCCCTGGTTAAAAAGCATCACCCTTCCTCCATTTTCCAATAACATGATCATAATTTTCTTTTACATCCTTACCAGAAGTACATTTAATGTCCACATTTCTACAACAGTCTGATGCTGGCACCATATATATTCTCTGAGATAATAGAAACTTTCCCTATAGCCCTCTTCATTTCTTCTGAACCCTCACCAGACTTGTCTTTGTCATCTATAATTATACCAAGAGTCTCTTTGAGGCAATGTAGGCTTTTATTTTTATATTACTCAAAACCAAACTCAGTGCCATCAAGTCAATTCTGACTCATAGTGACTCCTGTTGGGTTTCCAAGGTTGTAAACCTTTAAAGAGCAGACTGGCTCATCTTTCCTCTGTGGAGAACCTAGTAGGTTCAAACCACTGACCTTTTGGTTAGCAGCCAAATGCCTTAACCATCACACCACCAGAACTCCTTTGCTATTACATTTAGTACCTTAAAACTCTTCTAGCCTCTACCCATTACCCAATTCCAAAACCACTTCCACATATTAGGTATCTGTTACATTAGCACATCCATTTCTCAGTACCAAATTATGTTTTAGTCATCTAGTGTTGCTATAACAGAAATACCAGAAGTGGTTGGCTTTAATAAACAGAAATTTATTTTCTCACAGCTTAGGAGGCTAAAAGTCTAAATTCAGAACTCTGGTTCTAGGGGAAATCTTTCTCTCTCTTTTGTCTCTGGGAGAAGGTCCTGGTCTCTTCAGCTTCTGCTTCCTGGTTCCTTGAAGATCTCCATGTGGCTTGAAATCTGTCTTTTCCCATTTCTGCTTACTTACTTGAATGTTTAATCTCTTTTTATATCTCTAAAGAGTTTGACTCAAGACACAGCCTACACTAATCCTGCCCAAATAACATAATAAAGACAACCCATTCCCAAAAGGGATTATACAACAAATATAGAGAGTTACTGTTGTTGTTATGTGCCATCAAGTCAGACCTGACTCATAGCGACCCCTCCTTGGGTTTCCGAGACAGTATCACCTGTGGAAGTAGATTGCCCAACCTTCCTTCCAAGAAGTGGCTGGTGGGTTTGAACTGCCAGACTTCTGGTCAGCAGTCAAGAACCTTAGACACTATGCTACCAGAGCTCCTGATATAGAGAGTAGGATTTACAAAACATATTTTGGGTGGACACAATTCAATCTATAGCATTATATATACAATTATATTGGGACATATTATGCAATTATATTGGGAAACCATATGTCAAATACCAGAATAGAGGATTAACACAGATAATTTTAACGGTATGTAATTTTTCTTCATGCCTTTATTTTAGAATCTAGAGTGTAATACAGAAATTAGAAGAAGTAGCAGTAGATTTTTCTGGGTGATCTGATATGTTTCATGCTGCAAGTAATACTTAAGCACACACTTTAAAGATGATAGGGGTTCACTAAGGAGAAAAGATAAGAGTATGTTACACAGAGAACAGTTTATGCAAAGTCTTAGAGAGGAGAAATATCTTGAGTATGTTTGGCAAACAACCAAGTGCCTCATATGGCTAGATCAAATGGCATGAATCAAAAAGTGACAGGAGGGGAGAGTGAAAACATCAAATAGGTCAGTCATGACTTTTACAATTTCTAAGCATCCTCTAAGAATTTACCTCACTGAGCATCAGAATCACCTAAGAATTTGTTAGAACGTGGACTGATAGATTCCACTCCCAGCTTATTTTGTAATTCTGACACAAGGCCTGAGAACTTGTGTGTTCAGCAAGTTCCCAGGTGATGCTGTGCTGCTAGTTCAGAGACCACGTTCTTCAAACAGCAGCCAGTAAAGCATGTTAAATAGAAGAATGATAAGAGCAACTTAAAATTTAAAAAAAAAAGTCTATTTTTAACGCTGAGGAAACCCTAAGCAGAGAGACCAGTTGGATCAGTGAATATTTATTGAGTCCCAACTGTGCAGATGAGCATAATTCTGTCTCTGCCCTAATGGTTCTTCCCTCTCATGATGATGAGGGAGATAAACATTGAACAATTATAATCTAGGACAGACTTTCTAGATTAGTAACATATTGGGGCTGCATAATTCTTATGCAGGAGTATCCTGTGTGCTGTAGAATATTTAGCAGCATCCCAGGCCTCCACTCATTGGATGCCAGAAGCACTTTTTAAAGAAAAGTAGAAGTTAATCAACTTTCCAAGGTTACTTAGGTGATAGTTGAGAGCTAGTGTTTGAACCCAGATCTCTTTACCTTCAAAACCTGTTATCTTTTTTATTTTATTGTTGTAAAAATATATGCAATGCAACATTTATCAATTTAACATTTTTCAAATGTACAATGTAGTTATATTAATTACATTAATCATGTGCAATCATCACCAATATCTGTTACCAGACTTCCCATCACTATAAACAGAAACTCAGTTGCAAAACCTATTGTCTCAGCTATTTGAAGGGAGGGTAGTGGAGATGTAACAATATAATACATTTCTTACATTTTATGATTAACTTCTTATTCATCATATTTCAGTAAAGACAGTATATTTTTCCAAACGAACATAGACTTAAATACAGCAAAATAAGAGTTTATACTACAGCAAGAATCCTTTTATTTGCATTTCATTAGCATAGTGCCTAAGGCACTTGACTGCTAACCAGAGGCTGGCAGTTCAAACCCACCAGCCACTCCTCAGAAGGAAAGTTGGGCAATTTATTTCCATAGTGATACTGCCTTGGAAACCCAAGGAGGGATCGCTATGAGTCGGGTCCAACTCGATAGCACATAACAACAACAACTTTACCATGAAACCAGAGTTTAATTTAAATGTGCATCCAATATATTCTGAGTTTGCTATTAAATGTTTCACTGAAAGAATTTTGGGATTAGATATTAAGTAATAATGTATGCAAAGTAGTTTAATTCATGTTTTAATTGTACTGTAAGACCAAATTTGCTTTAGTTCTCATAATTCCCTCTAGAAATAAGGGGAATCTGAAGTCATCAAGAGTGATTTACATGAAAGTGATTATGTGGGTAGGAGGATCTGCATGTACGGCATATGACACATCTTTAACAGAAAAAGAAATTGTTTTGGCATTTGAATGTTTGCATTGATTTCCATTTGATTGTTTAATTAAGCAGCAATACTATGATATTTATGCCCAAGAGAAACCAAACCTATTAGACACACTGCTACAGAGTATGTACAGTACTAGTATATCCTTAAGGAGACCTGGTGAGCAAAGTTAGTGGTTTGAACCCATCCAGTCATTCTGCAGGTGAAAAACCTGGCAATCTACTCCCATAAAGATTATAGCCAAGAAAACCCTATAAGGCAATTCTACTTTGTCACAGGGAGCTCTGGTACCATGGTGGCTAAGGCACTTCACTGCTAACCAGAAGGCTGGCGGTTCAAACCCACCAGCCACTCCTCGGAAGGAAGAATAGTGATATTGCCTCGGAAACCCAAGGAGGGGTCGCTATGAGTCGGGTCCGACTCCACGGGCACATAACAACAACAACAACAACAACAACACTTTGTCACTTGGGGTCGCTATGATTTGGAATTGATTTGGTGACACCCCACAGCATTATATCTTCAACATGGTAGGGCTGAATTCAGGGATGTCTGGGGTCACAAAAGCAGTGTTGTAGAAAACTAAGATGGCTTATACACTTACAAGAATCTCCAAATTTCAATTGCTTCCACTGTAGCACAGTGGTGGATGCAGAGCAGTTGCAGCTCTCTTCTCCAACCTGCAGCCTGGCATGGAAGAAAGTATCAGCTGTCTGCAGAGTTGGGCATGATGACATGTCTATGGATATCAAACTCTGGTATTGTTGTTATGTGCCGTGGAGTTGGCCCAGACTCATAGCGACCCCTCCTTGGGTTTCCGAGGCAGTATCACTACAGAAGTAGATTGCCCAACCTTCCTGCCGAGGAGTGGCTGGTGGGTTTGAACCGCCAGGCTTCTGGTTAGCAGTCAAGTGCCTAAGCTACCAGAGCTCCTAACTGGTATTAGGTGGGACTTATGTATCAACAATAAGTCCCTCCCCCATGCTCTCCTACGCAGTGGAAACACAGCTCCCCAGAAAGGGCTGCCAATAGGAGATTATCCCATTTACCAAAATGTAGTTTTTGTCAGCATTTAGTGGTATTATTTCATAAAGAAGAGGGCCATATTCTCACTTTAATTTTGATCCAAATGTTACCCTTAAATATCTAGCTCCAGTAGCAAAACTTTAAAAAAGTCCTTCCAGATTCATCTGGTCCAGTCACTGCTCAGTTATGCCATTCACTGGATGTTCTTTTAATTAGAAACTCAATCCTACACAACTTTATGACGTCTCCAACTAAGTGACTTGCCTTTCATATGTCTTCTCTACATAGAGAAATTTTAAATTCTTAGAGGGTGGGTTGATTTTAATATATTGATTCTCCCGTATTGCTAGCTAGGATGGTCATATGTATATAATGCGTGCTGAAAGAGTATTTTAAAAAATGAAAATAACTTTTTATAAATGAGTGAGTATAAAGAGCATTGTATATTTCCAAAAATCATTTCAATATGAGGATCAATTATTTCTAAGTATTACAACCCAATATATCACAAAATGCAACCTGAGATTTAAGATGAGGGCTGGGAACATTTACAAAAGTTGCTATGATCTAAGTTGTGGCCTTTTATTCCATATTATATAAAGTAAATTTTGTCACTTAATTGATAACCTCTCTTTCTTCTCTGCCCTCAACATAGGTGGCCCTCCATATCTGCCAGTTCCACATTCAGAATTCAACCAACCACAGATTGAACATATTTGGAGAAGGAAAAAAACAATTAAGTGGTCAAATCAATCCCTCAAAGGCTAAGAGAGAGCATAAAGTGCTATTTCATAGCATTTACATTGATTTAGGTATTATAAACAATAATCTAGAAATGATTTAAAGTGTATGGGAAGATCTGTGTAGGTTTTATGGGAATTAAAAAATAAAAATAAAAACCAAACTCACTGTCATCGAGACAATTCCAACTCATAGCAACCCCTCCTTGGGTTTCCAAGGCAGTAAGGCAGTATTTCTATGGAAGTAGATTGCCCAGTCTTCCTTTCAAGAAGTGGCAGGTTGATTTGAATCTCCAGCCTTCTGGTTAGCAGTGAAATGCGTTAGGCACTGTGCCACCAGAGTTCCTATATATGAATACTATAAAGTGTTATAAGAGGGACTTGAACATCTGGAGATTTTGGTATTCCCAGGGGTCCTGGAACCAATCCCTTGTGGATACTAAGGGACAACTGTACATTTCATAATTAACTGTCCAAGTATATTACATTAAATACCGATATTTAATGACTTAGGCAATGCTACAGCTTTTCTTACTTGAAGATAAAATTGTGTTACTTGACCAATTCAGATTCTACCCCCCTTGTGTAATGAATGCTTAGTCAAGATTACAGGAGTCATTTTGTAAGCATTAGGGATTTTGGATATTTCCATTTGCTCTAATTGACTTATCAAGGGGCATTTGGGAAGGATTTGTTCTTGTTGTGCTTTATTGTATCTGTGAAAATTAAAAATAATTCTTTCCATGATATGCCTATGTGATAGAGAGTATGTTTACACTGATTTTAGAGTTAGAAATATGAATCATCTCTAATTTTTTGTTATTCCATAATTATTTCTCTTTTTTAAACTTCGTTAGTTTTACTTTTTTACGATTTCAATGACATAGTATGAAGATCATGATTATATTGTGGAAATCATGGCAAAAATTTTGTTATCCAATTTAATAGCACCATAGCTCTGGTAGCATAGTGCCTAAGGCACTTGACTGCTAACCAGAAGGCTGGCAGTTCAAACACACCAGCCACTCCTCAGAAGGAAGGTTGGGCAATCTACTTCCATAGTGATACTGCCTCGGAAACCCAAGGAGGGGTCGCTATGAGTCGTGTCCGACTCAATGGCACATAACAACAACAACAAACATAGTCTGAAAAGGTTTAAGAACTGTGTCATGGTTACATTGTGTCCCCCCTAAATATGTGTCAGCTGGACAAAGACATGATTCTCAGTGGTTTGGCAATTTTGTAATGATCTAATTTGGCAGTTAGGTAATGATGTAATAACCCTTATGATGTGATCTGATGTAATCAGCGTATCACTTATAAGGGGAATAAGGTGATATGCAACACCTTACTGAGATCACAGCCGTGATCTGACAAAAGGGAAATTTTCCTGATGTATAGCCTATATCACTTTTTATCTTATAATGGATAAAAGGAATGAGAAGCAAGCAGAGAAGTAGGGACATGACTACCACCAAGAAAGAAGAGCTGGGAGCAGTTCTCTGTATGAGAACCTTTTAGACCCAGGGGAAGATTGATTCCAAGACACATAGATCTCCAAGGAAGGTCACAAATGTTGAAAGGGGACAAGGACCTCCTCCCTGAGCCAAAAGAGAGAGAAACCCTCTAGAATTCAGACTTCTAGCCTCCTAACCTGTGAGAGAATCAATTTTTATTTGTTAAAGATATCCACATGTGGTATATCTATTATATCAACACTAGATAACTAAGAGAGAATTTGGTACCAGGAGTGAGATGCTGATCTAACAAATACCTAAAATGTGGAAGCAATTTTGGAATCGGATAATGGATAGAGGCTGGAAGAGTTTTGAGGTACCTAATACTAAAACCAGGAGCTCTGGTAGCATAGTGGCTAAAGCACTTGACTGCTAACCAGAAGGCTGGCAGTTCAAACCCACCAGCCACTCCTCAGAAGGAAGGTTG
>NW_006921712.1:3335272-3337465 GCF_000298275.1 Orycteropus afer afer
GAAGGAAGGTTGGGCAATCCTACTTCCATAGTGATACTTCCTCGGAAACCCAAGGAGGGGTTGCTATGAGTCAGGGCCGACTCGACGGCACATAACAACAACAATACTAAAACCTGGATTGCCTTGAAGAGGCTGTTGGTGGACTTAGGCATGTAAAACACAACTCTAGTAAGGGCTCAGGAGGAAGTAAGTAGCAATGGAAATTGCACAGATGGTGAGAAACAGTGACAGAGAAACAGTGGCAGCAGAACCAGGATGTCAGTGGAGGACAGTATGAGAGCCATCCCATGGAGCAAAAGAGCTGAGTACTTTCAGGCCAAGGCATACTGGTTGAGTGGAGTGCCACCAGACACTTATTGGTGGAGATAACAAGTTCCGTAGCAGGGCAGAGACTTGGCTGGCCCAAGAGGCCCAAGGGATCAAGGGGCTGAGAGGCCAAGGAACCAGAAAGCAGAAGCCAAAGAAACAAAGAGCACAGAGAGTACAGCAACCTTGGTCTCAAAGGGTAGGGCACAACATCTGGGATCTGAAAGGGTAAAATCATGGCTTACTGGGTCTCAGAGTGTGGGGCCATGATCTCCTAGGCTTGAAAGTCTCAGATCTTCACCAACTCGGTTCCAGAGTGTAGGGCTCCCATTCATGAGTGCAGTGGGGATGGTACCATAGCTGCTACCCAAAGCCAAAGGGACAGGTCTTCCATGGCCAAGGGACAGAAGAACAAGTCCTATTGGGGCTGAGGGGGTAGGTTGCCACTCAATTTGCCTAGGAAAATGGGGCTACCCCAAACTAAAGGAGCAGAGTTGCCATCTCAGTGGGCTGGGAAAGTGGGGCTGAAGTTCAGGGCTGAGGATCCTCCACCCAGAATCCAGAGAACATAGCCAACACCCAGAGTCTGGAAGATAGGCCCATTGCCTAGATGATCTTAGAGAACAGTGGATTATTTTCAAGCCTTAAGAGCTAATCTAAATTGTTCTGCTGGGTTTTTCATTTGCTCGGTGCCTGTTATCCCTGCTCTCTGACCAGTTTCTCCCAGTTGTAATGGAAATGGCTTCCTGTGCCTGTTGAACCTTTGTACTTTGGAAGCAAATAACTTGTGTCCCAGATTCATAGGTGAAGAGGAATTTTTCCCCAGGATGGACTTTGAACTTGGAGTTGATTTAAAACTTTTGAGATGATATGATGGGGTGAAAACATTTTGCATGTGGCAAGGACATAAATTTTGGGGAAACAAAGGGTAGAATGTTATAGATTCAATTATGTTCCTCTCAAAATATGTGCCAACTTGGCTGGGCCATGATTCTCAGTCATTTGGCAGTTATGTAATAATGTAATTTGAGAGTTTTTTAATTATGTAGTTATCCACATGATGTGATCAACCAATCAGTTGTAAGGGGATTAGGGTGGGATGAAACACCTTACTCAAGTCACAGTCCTGATTAAATGTAAGAGAGATTTCCCTGGCATGTGGCTTACGTCACTTTTTATGTTACAATATATAAAATGACAGAGAAGCAAATACAAAAGTAGGAACTCGAATACTACCAAAAAGAGCCAGGAGTGGAACATGTCATTTGCACGCAAGATCCCTGTGCTGAGCATTTCTTAGACCCAGAGAAGATTGATGTCAAGATACATGGAGATCTCTAAGGAATGCTGAGCCCTCATATGTTGAAAGGAGATAAGGAATTTTCCCAAAAGCTGACAAAGAGAAAAAACCTCCCCCTAGAGCTGATCCCCTAAATTCGGACTTCCTGCCACCTAAACTGTGAGAATAAATATCTGTTTGTTGTAGCAATTCACTTATGGTATTTCTGTTATATAACCAAAATAGACGGATAATACTTCAAGTACTATCAATTTGTGGAATGCCTCCTGTGTCCCAGGCACTAAGCCTTGTGCTTGATTTTCTGACAATATGTTAATTTTATGAATGGAGGTCAGAAGTCCAATGTACTGAGGGCCATTTCCTCACCAGTGTACCTCATTTTTGTCATCTATAACTAGTGATAATGATGAAAAGTAATCTCTAAGATGTCTTTCATCTCTAACCACATATGACTATAGAAAATAAGATTCTTAAAATTACTTCACCAGAATATCAAAGTTTAGACCCCACCTCCTAAATTCTGGGTCAGTGTTTTTCAAATAAGATGGACATCAGATGAAGGGAATTGGGAACTCTGACCCAACTAT
>NW_006921712.1:3338116-3345167 GCF_000298275.1 Orycteropus afer afer
GCAAAAAAAAAAAAATTGACCCATGTCACTTTAGTTTTGTGTATTTCACAGCACATAAATTATATTTCAATAAAATGCATTTAAAAAAAAAGTGAAAGGAATTGGGAACTCTGGTGGCATAGTGCCTAAAGCATTCAAGTGCTAACCGGAAGGGTGGTGGTTCAAACCTACCAGCCACCCTTCAAAAGGAAGACTGGGCAGTTTACTTCCATAGAGATGTTGTTGTTGTTATGTGCCGTCGAATCAGACCCGACTCATAGCAACCCCTCCTTGGGTTTCTGAGGCAGTATCACTACGGAAGTAGATTGCCCAACCTTCCTTCTGAGATACTGCCTTGCAAACCCAAGGAGGGTCACTATGAGTTGGATTCAACTCAATGGGAGTTGAGTTTGGTTTTTTTGGTTAGTGAAAATTGAAAGAGTCTAGGCAACTCAAGCTTTTGGTGACAAATTTCAAATTAGTGGAATAGGCCTTAGAACTGTGCATTGCAAGATTGGCTTTGTCTTGCAGATCTACTGGAGTACCATCTCCTAACTTAGATAACCTGGCTTTCTGTACCGTTTCCTCTCACTTCAACAGCCATCTGTTTTTAGCTTCAGCTCCTCTAAATAGAATCAGTCCATGAAGCTCTGTACAGAGAGAAGCTTCCTTTGAAAGGACCTTCCACTGTGTGGCCTGCTGTGAGCTTTACTGTTCTATGCCAGCATGCTGGTGCTAGTAAATTAACCTGGAAGTGGGACTGACCTCAACTGCTTCAGAACTCTGAGGTCTAACTGTATTGAAAATGTTGCTAGTAAAATTGAAGGTGCTGTCACAGGAATTGATTTCACAGGAATTGATTCTCCATTAGAACCAACACTCAACCTACTGATGTAAAAGCCACATCAACATTTGATGGGGTGGACAGAGCCCCTTTGAGGTGTGTGTGTATGTGTGTGAGAGTGTATGTGTGCATGGGGTAGTGGTAGTAGTGGTGTGGAATGCAACAGCTCCCACAGCTGCCACAGACCTTATCTCAAAGTAATCTCAATGAGAATTGTAGTCAGTTGATGGGATTTCTTTATACTACTAGAGGTTTAAGAGCTCTGGTAGCATAGTGCTTAATCTGGTAGTTAAAAGCAAAGTCCACTACTTTAGGAAATGGCATCAAAGTAAAGCCTAAAACAAAGAAAGCTATGAGGGCATTTGATGGCCCCTCTTGGAGACAGATTTAAAAGAATGAGAATTATTTTATTTTTTTAAATAATACAATGGTATTAAAATATTGTATCAGACTGTTGCACCATTCAGCAGAATGATAATGTCAGCCACCATGACAATGGTTCTGAACTATGTAAAATATGGAATTGGCAGTTAAGGCTGCTACCATTTCTGCACTGAACTTCCAGACAGGCTCTATCAAATGCTACCAGTGCTTTGTTTTTAACATCAAATACAAAGGTGATGTACTCAGGGATGAGGCCCTGGCTGTATCCAGTCCACTGACTGATTCATTAGCCAATAATGTGCATGTCTTAGCATAACAGATGATTTATATGCAATCTGAAACCAGGTGACCCTGAGATGGTAGCAAAAAGTTTTGGGGGCCATCCAGGAGAGTGGAAAGTCCCTAGGTGATGTAAATGGTTAGCCCACTCTGCTGCTAACCAAAAGGTTGGAGCTTTGAGTCCATCCAAAGGCATGTCAGAAGAAAGGCCTTTTGATTTACTTCCAAAAAGTCAGCCATTGAAAACTCTATGGAGCACAGTTCTGCTCTGACACACATGGCGTTGCAGTGAGTTTTGTTCCCCAGCTCCCCAAGAGAGTAACTGATAAGGTATTCCTACACAGTTTGTGTTTTACAGGTAAAGTTAGTCTGTGTGGCAGGGGACCAATAAAAGCCTGTGTTCAAGTATGAGATGCTCTCTTGAATAAATGGCCAGAGTGCAGCAATGTTCTATAGGGAACTTCTGTCCGTGAAGCCCTTTCTGTAAAACAAAGACCAAAGCAAGCACCAATTAGAATGTGGGGACACGGCAATTTTAAAGTCCCTCTCTCTTCCATCATCTCCTCACAAAGTTTACATCACAGCAGTTATTTCAGTTATTCTTCATATAATATACTTTTTTAATCTCTTTTACATTTATGGTATTATAAGACTCAATGTTGACTGAAGAGCTTGAGTTTAAAACTGTAGCCAATGCTACATGTTTGTTTAGAAATAAGGGACACCTTGTAGTACCATGGTTTAGTGCTCGTCTGCTAACTGAGAGGTTGATGGTTCAAACCTACCCAGCAGCTCTGCAGGAGAAAAGACCTGATGATCTTCTCTTGTAAATATTCCAGGCCAGGAAACCTTTGGGGAAAGTTCTACTATAAAACTGAGTCACAGTTGACTCAACCATACCCAACAACAACAGCCGAGAGATAGGAGTACCTGGATGACACAAACAGTAAGCGCTCAACTACTAACTGAAAGGTTGGCAGTTTAAAGCTACCTAGAAGTACCTCAGAAGAAAAGTCTGGCAATCTGTTTTCAAAAAATTAGCCATCAGAAACTCTATGGAGACAGTTCTACACTGAAACACATGAGGTTGCCATTTATCACAATCAACTTGATAGAACCTGGTTTGGTTTTTTAGATTTAGCCCAGAAATACTCTAATAGAGCTCTTACCCAAACACTCTCTTAACAGGAACTCAGAAGTTTGTGCCAGCACAGCCTTCCCCTCAGGGCCTGTGGCTTTTGCATACCCTCTGAATTTGTCTGATTTTTAGTTCTTCCTGAAGCCCCACCTTGGGACTTAATTAGTCTCTCTCAGTGTTACCTGAGTGCTAAAGAAGCAGGGAGGCGGCATCTTCTGACCTCCTCTAACTTCACAGGAGGAAGACAGAATCACCATCAGCAGCTCAAGGCCTGATCTTATGAGGCCAGACATGCCACCACCCTCCAGCCCTCTTACTACCCTTGTCACCAACCATTCCTCCCACAGCATCCACCACCTCTCTGCTGGCTTCAATAATTCACTGCAGTGGCCACACAGAAATCACAGATTTATGGGGTTTATTAGCAAAGCAACAGGCTACAATTCAAGTTCAGGAACATGCTCAGTCTCTCTCAGCCAGCAGTCTCTCTCAGTCTCTTTCAGTAGCACATCTCTCTCTCAACAGTGAGTGTCTCTCTCACATTTCTCTCTCAGCAGCACGTCTTTCTAAGGTGGCAGTCAGAGCAAGACACTTCTGCCTCTAGGAGAGTTCCTTTTGAGCTTGCAGAGTGG
This sequence comes from Orycteropus afer afer, assembly GCF_000298275.1. NCBI lineage: Eukaryota > Metazoa > Chordata > Mammalia > Tubulidentata > Orycteropodidae > Orycteropus > Orycteropus afer. The sequence continues at coordinate 3,341,373 of NW_006921712.1, forward strand.
CCAAAACCAAACAATCCCAACAACAGAACTCTACATACCTGAGAGAGAGAGAACGTCCTAGAAGATTGCTTTGTGCTGCTCCAACAGAAATATAGTAGGTAGACAGTTTTAACAATCAACTACCCTATTGCTCACAGCAAACTGGGACTTACAAATACTGTGGCTAGAAATGCCACAGGATGTCATTTACTACACCTACCTGGATAGTGCCTAAGGCACTTGACTGCTAACCAGAAGGCTGGCGGTTCAAACCCACTAGCCACTCCTCGGAAGGAAGATGGAGCAATCTACTTCTGTAGTGATACTGCCTCAGAACCTTAAGGAGGGGTCGCTATGAGTCGGGTCCACCTTGATGACACATAACAACAACAACCTGGATTAAGTCTCAACCCTCCATCTTTTTTATTCTTGGTGGAATCAGTTGTGCTAGCTGTTTTTAGCATCAAGCTTTGCCTTCCACTTGTGTTCATTAATGTACCAGTTGACCTATGTAAAGACTAAAGTTCCTGCTTCTGACCATAATGCCTAAACATTTTAGCTTTACCTTCCTGTCCTGCCTCAGTCATGAGAGAAGGCAGATTTTGTGTTCTCTTTGCCTTGTTTTCTTGCAAATCTTCTATTCACTCTTATTTCTATTTTCACTAGTGAATTCCTTCTTTTACTAACTTCTCACATTGCTTCAATTTTCCCAGGTCACTTGACTCTTTTTTCCAAGGAAACAGCCGTCCCATTTGGTGTGGAACTGCCAGCAAGTTTAACAATCACACTCTGTCCTTCAGCATCAAGTCATTTAAAAAATTCAATAATCCTAGTTCAGAGTTGTCCTTGCAGGACACTCGAATGCATAGGTTGATATTGCACTTTGTATGGATAACTATTCTTTTTGAACTAAAGTGAAAAAAAAATATTTCTTTCCCCAAATGATTTCATTGGTTCCTACTGCTATAAGACCATGAATATGACATTTAATTTGAAATGAGGCCTCATATTATCTGACCACTGTGTTATACTATATATCAGCCATACTGTTGTTATGTAAAGGGCCAGCAACTATGCTGAACATCTTAGTGTCTTTGCGCAATTTATAGCTAACATTTATTGAGTGCTAGCCACTCTTCAGAAGGAAGATGGGGCAATCTACTTCCATAGTGATACTGCCTCAGAACCGCAAAGAGGGGTTGCTATGAGTTGGGTCCGACTCGATGGCACATAACAGCAATAACAATGTGCTTGGCACTAGTCTAAGGCTTTTATCTTTATAAACTCATTTAGTTAGTACAACACCCGTATGAGGTAGTTATATCTGTTATCCCTTATTTGCAAAATGTAGAATTGGGAAGACAGGTTAAATATGTTGCCAGGATTGAAATCAAGACAATCTGTCCCCAGAGTCCTCTACCTCTCAAGTTTTTCCTCTTACTGTTATTCATTTATTCAGCAAAGAACTTATGGAGCACATAAGTGCCCCTTCTTCTTTGTCATCTTCTTCTAATAATAATAACAACAGTAATTGCCATTATTGCTATTAATCAAGGCCTTGCATGATATTGCAATATAGAGATGGGGAAAATTCAGTTCATTCCTGAAAGAGTTTATTTTCTCAATTAGGGAAGAGAAACTGCAACACAAAATAAGTCATTCCTAATGACAGGCATAGATATGTGGACCATGAATGTTATGAGAGTGGACAAGAGGCTGCTGTAATAGGAACTCACTAAGGGCAGAAAACGGTTATGGAAGAGGTGATCTAGAGCAACCCAGAAATGTTCTACATTCCCAAGTCTCAATACTTGGTGAAATCCAACTTCCTTTGGAGGACTAGCTCCCTCCTCTGAGCGTCTACTGAGCATGATCTATCTATGATGCTGTTTGGTTTACATTTTTAGCTCACTCCATCAGTGTTATCAGCTCCTTGGGAGCAGACACTATGTCTTAATCATTTATTTCTCCTTTGCCGCTGGTTCCTAGTAGTAGTTCAATAAATATGTTTTAAATGAATATGTACAAAAATCTGTAAAAACAAAAGGGGGAGCTATGAAATGTATGAAAGGATATCTCATGGCATTTCAGATTGCAGATCATTTTGCAAAGGCCATTACCATAAGCGTTTGTAATGCAAATGCTGAGCTTTTGGCACAGCCTTATTGCTTTCAGCTTGTTGCTTACTTCAGTGCAAATTAGCTGCACCTGGTTAATGGCAACAACCATCTCTTCAGAAATTATGAAATGAAATTGTAGGTTACCTCAGAAACATTTCAATTGCCAATACTGAGTTGAGCTTACAGTCATCTTTGGAATTAGTGCATCACACTCTTCCGTACAGTTGTAAAAGATAACCTCCTGCACAAAAGACTTGGCAAGGTTTTCCTCTGAGAAAATATCTAAGTCTTTTTCATTTCACTTAATTACAAAGTGACATGAATTAAAGTGCTTTATAAGATCAACATGAATACAAAACCACTTACTATGTTTGAGTCAGTTCTGAAATTAAAAGGTCACTCGAAGTGGTTTTATTCACTTGAGACTCCGCTGGCCTTTCTGCCCTTGAACTGCTTTTGAAAATTCTTTAGTTACCCATTCTACTAAAGTGATAATTTTTAACTATGAAATAGGACAAATAGATAGCTATTGAGAAAAACATTGATATCGAATTCTTATCTAACATCTTATCTTAAAATAAATCACAAGGGCACTAAAAGTTTAGACTTTATATCATCATGGAATAGATTAGAAGGTTTACAGTATGATTCCAAAAAGAAATCCCATAAAGGAAAAAGATTATTATATTTGACTTTATAAGCTATAACTGAAGAAACATTTTTTCACAAAATTAGACTAACATGATAAAAATAAAGGAACCGTTAGCAGATATTGATAGTTAATAGTCTTAACATATATTTAAAAAACTTTACACAATACTGTATAAAGGTGGACAATGGATCATAACAACAGGTAGTTTACAAAGATGTTCAGAAAATAGACACATATGGTCAAAAGGTATTCAAAAATCTGTTCAACTTCTCTACCACTTACATGAGATGCCACTGTTTACCTGTAAAAATGGCATGAGGACAGTATCTGACCTCCCCTAGCTTCACAAGTAGGGAGGAGGATTAAGATCAACAGGCTAAAATGGATTGTGATGAGGCGAAGGTCTGACACGCCAGCACCCTCCAACCTTTTTACCAGTTTTAACACCAACCTTCTCTCCCACCACACTCTTTACTTCTCTTCTGGGTTAAATTATTTGTTGCAGTGATCACACAGAACTCACACTGAATACTCATGATTATGGAATTTATTAGGGGAATGTCGTTTGTTGTTATTATGTGCCATCGAGTTGGAACCGACTCATAGCAACCCCTCCTTGGATTTCCGAGGCAGTATCACTACGGAAGTAGATTGCCCCATCTTCCTTCCAAGGAGTGGCTAATGGGTTTGAACTGTCAGCCTTCTGGTTAGCAGTCAAGTGCCTTTAGGCACTACGCTACCAGAGCTCCTTATTAGGGGAATAAGAAGTTACAATTCTGGATTAGAAATGACTCAGGATACATTTCTTCCATCATAAACAGTGTCTTTTCAACAGTGCCTACAGACAAGCCTCTTTCTGACCTCTAGGCTGGGACTTGGCCTCTGCCCTGCTTGGGCAAAGGTTATAAAGCTCTTTTATCTCTGTTAGTAAATATCGTGGCGCTCTGATAGTGTAGTGCCTAAGGCACTTGACTGCTAACCAGAAGACTGGCGGTTCAAACACACCAGCCACTCCTCGGAAGGAAGGGTCGGCAATCTACTTCC
>NW_006921712.1:3345970-3375174 GCF_000298275.1 Orycteropus afer afer
GTTATTTGCCATCGAGTCGGCCCCGACTCATAGCGACCCCTCCTTGGGTTTCCGAGGCAGTATCACTACGGAAGTAGGAATGCCCAACCTTCCTTCTGAGGAGTGGCTTCTACTGCCACTATTTCACTGCCACTTCTGTTGCCATTTCTGTGCTGCTGCTTCTCGTGGTCCCTTGCCATCTCCCATGTCACACCTACATGTCTCCTAGATCAAGGAGGTTCAATGCAGGGAACACAGGCATTATACTCCAGGCTCTTCTTTCTTGGTGGTATTGAGATCCCCCTTTCTGCCCTGGAAGGTTCATTTTGAAGTCTAGCAGGATAACAAAACTAATCAATCCGTATGTTAGGTTTTCATACATCTTATTTGCATGGTCCCATGTCCACAAATGTACCATGAACCATATTTACATTATTAGCAAGCTGTCCAATCCCCTTGGTAGGCCACAAGCACTTCATATTTGTATAGCCCCACCAAGTCATTTGGTGGGAATTACAAAGACTATACCTAGAAGGGCCAAATTAAGTAATTTTTTATAGTACATTACCTATGAAATTGTCAAAGATTAATAATTACCGGTATTAGCCAAAATATGGGAAAATAGGTTCTCATTTATATTTAATGGCATTATATATTTTAAAAAAGATCTTGGTATGTTAGTTTGACAATTTAAAATGAGAACTTAAAATGACTAGAGCTAAAAGTTCCACTTCTACAAATTTATATTAAAACCATTGCCATAAGAGTGGATTCTGACCCCTACTGACTTTTAGGACAGAGTGGAACTCCTGCATAGAGTTTCTGGAGCTGTAATCTTTACTGAAGCAGATTGCCACATCTTTCTCTAACAGAATGGCTGGTGGTTCAAATTACAGACCTTTTGGTTAATAGCCAAGTGTTTAACCAATGTGCTACTAGTGATCCTTCAAATATATGCTAAGGAAATGGAAAATGTAAATTTCTTGTTGATCTCTGAAGCTCAACCACCTGGAAAAATAAAAAGACTGTTTTCAATATGTATTTATGAAACCTGGAAAGCATCAAAAAATATGTGTAGATGTATGTGCAGAAATATACATAGTATATTTTTATAATAGCAATAAATTAGCAGCCATACAGAATGTTCACTCAAGAATTGGTTATATTAATTTTAGTACCTCCAAATAATAGAATTTGATAATAGAATTTCATTCATGAAGCAATGAAAAATTATAGAGGGGACATATGCATATGGGGTGTATTTGTGTATGTGTATTTGTGTGTGGAGAGAAAGAAAATATGATGGGTAATTTTGTAAGTCAACTTTGCTAAGATATGGTGCCCAGTTGTTTGGTCAAACACTACTCTAGATGTTGCTATGAAAGTATTTTATAGATATAATTAATATTTACAATCAGTTGATATAATGTGGATTGAACATCCAATCAATCTTCAGGCCTTAAGAGTAAAAACAGACTTTCCAGACATTTCCCGAAGATTTCATGACTAACACAGAAATCTTACCTAAGTTCTAACCTGCTCCCTTCCATACAGATAGTGGATTTGAAATAAAACTATCAATTCTTGCCTGAGTATCCAGCCTGATGCCTATCCTGCATATTTCAGTCTTACCTGTCCTCACAATTGTGTAATTGAACTCCTTAAAATAATCTCTTTATCAATCCCTCTATATATTTCCTCTTTACTATGTTTCTTTTCAGAACCCTGAATGATAAAAAGAGAAAGAAAGACCCTGATAGATAAACTATAACTATGCTATTGTTGTTAGGTGCCATTGAGTTAGTACCGACTCATAATGACCCTGCGTACAACAGAATGAAATATTGCCTGGTCATGTGCCACACTCACAATCCTTACTATACTTGAGCCTATTGTAGTTGCTGTCTCAATCCATCTCATTAAAGGTCTTCCTCTTTTTCACTGATCCTCCACTTTACCAAGCCTAATATCCTTCTCTAGGGAATGATCCCTTCTGACAACATGACCAAAGTAGGTGAGACCAAGTCTGGCCAGGCTTGCTTCCAAGGAGCATCTTGACTGCACTTCTTACTGGACAGTTCTTCTGGCAGTCCTTGGTACTTTCAGTATTTTTTGCCAACACCATAACTCAAAAGCATCAACTCTTCTTTGGTCTTCCTTATTCATTGTCCAATTTTCACATGCATATGAGGCAATTGAAAATATCATGGCTTGGGTTAGGCACACGTTAGTTTTCAAAGAGCCATCTGTGCTCTTGAGAACTTGAAAGAGGTCTTTTGCATTAGATTTGCCCAATGTAATACGATGTTTGATTTCTTGATTATTGCTTCCATGGGTGTTGACTGTGGATCCAAGTAATATGAAATCTTTGACAACTTCAATCTTTTCTCCATTTATTGTGTTGCTGTTTATCGGTCCAGTTGTGAGGATATCCATTTCTTTATATCAAGGTGCAATTCATACTGCAGATTGTGGTCTTTAACCTTCATCAGTAAATGCTTCAAGTCATCTTCACTTTCAGTAAGCAAGGCTGTGTCATATGCATATCACAGGTTGTTAATGACTTCCTCCAATCTTAATGCTACATTCTTCTTCATATAGTTCAGGTTCTCGGATTATTAGCTCAGTGTACAGACTGAGTAAGTATGGAGAAAGGATACAACCCTGACACACACCCTTCCTGATTTCAACCATGCAATATCCCATTGTTCTGTTCAAATGGCAGCCTTCTGGTCTATGTACAGGTTCCTTATGAGTGCAATTAAGTGTTCTGGAATTCCCATTCTTCTCAATGTTATCCATAATTTGTTATGATCCACACAGTTGGATGCTTTTGCATAGTCAATGAAACACAAATAAACATATTTCTGGTATTCTCTGCTTTCAGCCAAGATCCATCTGACATCATCAGTGATATCCCTCATTCCACATCTTCTTCTGGGTCCAGCTTGCATTTTTGGAAGTTATCTGTCAATATACTGCTACAACCATTTTATCTTCAGTAAAATTTTACTTGCATGTGATATTAATGATATTGTTTGATAATTTCCATGTTCTGTAGGATCACCTTTCTTGGGAATGGGTACAAATATGGATCTCTTTCAGTCAGTTGGCCAGGAAGCTGGCTTCCAAATTACTTGGCATAAATGAGTAAGTGCCTCCAGCGTGTCCTCCATTTGTTAAAACATTTCAATGGGTAATCTATCAATTCCAGGAGGGTCGTTTTTTGCCAATTCCTACAGCACAGCTTCAATTTCTTCCTTCAATACCTTTGGCTCTTGATCATATGCCACCTCCCGAACTAGTTGAACATCGACTAATTTTTTTTTTGTACAGTGACTCTGTGTATTCCTTTCATAATAACTATGCTACAATGTTAATTAGGCAGGTAGTAATAATAGCATGTGTAGTGTGATCTTACTTTTTAAATGTATGAATCTAAACTTCTACCTATACATAGAAAATACTTAGAAGGGTATTTGTCAAAATGTGAACAGCACTATATCTATGTTGTAAGACTGTGGTGACAACCTATATATATTTTTAGTAATTTTAGAATTATTTTTATCATATGTATTCATTAATTTTGTAACCAGAAAAAAAAATAATCTAGTATTATTCTGAAAAAAATAATGAAGTGCTTCCCAAGTAGGTTTAAATTTAGGAAAAAAAAAATACTTAGATTCTACAATATAGGAAAGATGTTTAAAAATATAGTGCTGCTATTACCTATTTAAGAACCCTTGGTTTCATGGCACTGTGGTTAAAGTGCTTGACTGCTAACCAGAAGGTTGACAGTTCAAACCCACCAGCTTCTCTATAGCCAATAGATGTGTCAGTTCTTTCATGAAGATTTACAGCCTTGGAAACCCTGTGAGGCAGTTCTACCCAGTCCTGTAGGGTCGCTATGAGTTATAATTGACTGTCTGGCTGAGTTTGGTTTATTACTTACTTTGTGCTAGATGGTATAAAACAAAAAGGTGAGCAATACATATTCTTAAATTGAAGGATAAAGTGATAAAAAATCTCAGACTTTTCTAATGAGAGCTTTATTAAATTGTATTTAATATATGTGCCACATTTTACAGAAGAGAAAATTAAGATACAGAAGGGTTGACTGGTTCAAGTATACACTGTAGTAACATGACTAAGCTGGTGACTCTTACCACAACCCAATCAGAGAAGACTTTGGCTTCCTTGCTTTCCTCTTTTTTTTTTTTTTTTTTTAAGGTATCACAAAAGCTACTTAATCATTGACTAAATCTGTTATATTTAACTCCATCTGCTTATCATACCTTTAAGAGGTATGATTGCTGAGATTTCTGGCTGGATTCTGCTTTGCTCGGAATTCTCTTAGTTTTCAGATTTTCTTTCTTTCAAGACATTGAAAATTTCTCAGTATTTGAATGGCCATATCATAGCCTATATTAACTTTATAGTGACAGGAAGTATGAATTAAATTCCTGGTCAGATGACCACTGGCAGTTCCCAGCAAGCATTTTCCAGCTGAGTAAACTAATAAATCTATTTACTCTTCATGGATGACAGAGTCCATTTGCTGCAGATGCCTTTGGCAATAGATTCTGAGAGACAGAAGGTCATTTTGCTTTCATTTTCTTCTCTTCAGATGGAATATATTCATAAAGAAGTCTTATGCAAACAGATTTGGAGATTCATTGTCTATAGTTAGTTATAAAATATGTAATCATAAGTATAAAGGGATTTTAATTATTTAGTAACTCATTCAGTTGTTGGAAAACAATATACTCCTATTTAAGTAACAGTTAATAAAATAGATCAGAATTCATTAAGTTAGTATTCCAAGTCTGTATTTGTAAAATCGTACACATTATGATAATTATTATGATCCATCAAAAGATTCATAAAATTTAAGAGCTGAAGTGGCCTCAACTACCATTTTAGGAGGCCAATCTTTTCTTCTCTGTAAAGACTAGGGAACTGGGTTTGGAATGTTTTTGTGGCTGACTCATGGTGCATGCTGATGACAGAGTTTGGTCTTTTAGCTCACATCTGCCCTCGTCTGTGCCCATCCCAGCCATTCCCACTGAGCACTTGCCATTCCAGGGCTACTTAACCACTCTTCTGAAACAGTGTGAAGCCCACCAAGCAGTATCCATACCCTCACCTTGGGAATTTATGAGATTTGAAAATTTGATTTTTTTTGTTGTTTGATTCTTTGTTTTTCACTCTTGAGTTGAGAAGCATTAGGCCCTTTAGCATTGGTCTAATAATCTACATCACCCCAACAGGAAACAATATCCCCATGAAGAGGCTGGATGATTCCATTTTGCCTTGGTTTTGAGACACCTGGTGGGGAACCTTGCTTTAACCTTGGACTAAATGGCTGGGTATAGCGCCTAAGGCATTTGACTGCTAACCAGAAGACTGGTGGTTCAAACCCACCAGCCACTACTCAGAAGGAAGACTGGGCAATCTACCTTTGTAGAGATACTGCCTTGGAAACCCAAGGAGGGGTTGCTATGAGTCGGATTTCACTCAATGGCAGTGAGTTTGGTTTTTTGGTTTTTAAATGGCTGGGATAAAATTGCCCTTGCCATATACATTAGCTCTCATTATTTATGTGACTTTTTTGGGCCCTGTTTTTATTTAGCACCTCTGTTTTTCAAATTGTTTCTGCCTTGCCATATTTTTCACCCTGATTTACAAGCCATGGTACTTACAGAGCAGATTCACCTTGCCTTGCACACTTCCCAGAACTAACGTGGATTTACCATGAACTGATGTTTTGTTCATATTCTACTCCTGGTATACTTTGCTACTGGCTGGTGGTGATGCGCTCTAACCTACTGCTGGGAGCTATCATAGACATCTCACTCCCAGTGCAGTACTCTTCTTAATACACTCTGTTGTTCCATATACCTCTAATGGACCATAAGAAAAAATATGCCTATATCCTTTTTATAAGCTATGGTGTAGTAAAACTGGAATATTTTGTCAAATTTAGTGACCCTACTTCTAGCAATACAGAGCCAAAAAAATCCAGAAGTCACCATGCAGAATGATTTAGGCAATAGAGATGCTTCTGCATGATAATAAACTCAAGTTATTAGAATTGTAGCCTTAATATAAAAGTTATCAAATTTAAGGTTTTTGATTAAGTGAATTAAATTCCAGAACCAGGTTCACCATTTAATGCAAAGGTTTGGGATAAATAAACAAAAATCTTATTTTCCAGGGCACATGGTATTTTAGGATCTTATACAGTGGCTATTGTCACTATGGAAATTAAGAAGTTTAAAACATTTTGTTATTGCTTTTAGCTGCCTGTGATTCATAGCTATCCCACACACAATGGAACAAAATACTACCCAGTCCTGCACCATCCTCATTAATGTGTAAGGATCAGATCACTGGGATCCATAAGATTTGCACTGGCTGACTTTTGGAAATTGATCACCAGGCCTTTCTTCCTAGTCCATCTCTGTGTGAAAGCTCCATTAAAAGCTGTTCAGCATCACAGCAACACATAAACCTCCACTGACAGATGAGTGTAGCTGCTTATGGGGGTTATTGGCTGGGAAATAAACTTGTGTCTCCTACAATGAAGGTGAGGATTCTACCATTGAATCATTACTGTCCAACTAAAAAGACTTTAGATACATGTATTAGAGCTCACTAACAGGTTGTGGTAGTTCAGTTTGTTTGTCAACTTGGCTGGGTCTGGTTGAGTGGCTGGGCAGCTGGATGTCATATATTCTCCATGATGAGACTGGTAATCAACTCCATGGTAGAATCTACTGGGAGCAGCTGAGTAGCTGCCTTAAGGATGTGCTCTTCTTCCTGCACATAAGGAAAAGCCTTGGGGGAATGGTCTTTAGCTTATGGCACGCTTGAACCTTGCATGTAGCTGTGTCATTGTTCAGCAGCCTGCCATGCTCTGCCAACTTTGGGACTTACAATGGACTTGAATTGATGACCTGTTATGTGGTTTGGTAACGTTGGGACTGTGCCTTTTTACTTGTCAACCTTGGGCTTGGCAGCCTCAGCAGCCAGCAGCTATCTGAGTGAAGAAAACCTCTAGCTTCAGTGGGCTGGGAGCTGGAGGCAGAGCTGAAGCCCAAGCTGACAGGTTTTCACCCAGCCCCTAGAGCTTGGCATTTTGAACTTGAACTTGAAGCCTCCAAATTGTAAGAATAAACTCCTGTTTGTTAAGGCCATCCCATTTGTGATACATTTTTGTCAGAGCAGCAGTAGGTAAACAAAACACAGGTTAAGGGAATTCAGTGGCATATGCTACAACCCTGGACAAGTCGTGGCTCTTTAACTGCATCTCCATGTATTTGTGCATTTGAATCCCTCTTACAGCCTAAGCTTATTTGACCTTTCTCATTTTCTCAAGATGCCTTCAGGATGAGACTTGTGGCTCCAGAGTTCTCACTCCCCTTCCTCACTAGAGCATGAACAAATGTCTCCATACCTATGTTTTGCTTGGCTGGCCTCTCCTTCCCCTGAAACACCCCGCTAGGAGAGGATAATAAAACCTTATGTCAAGAACACTTAGGGCTAAAATGTTTTGGGAAGATTTCAAAGGCGGTAATGAAAATTCAAAACAGAATTGTAAAAATAAGCAGGAAAATATTTTTTTCACATCACTCCAATTTGCTTCATTTCATAACACATTTGAGATGGTGTATGAGAAAAACGTAAATAATAACATTCAATAGACAATATAAAAATAAAGGCTGGATTAAAAAAGGATAGAGTAGAGAAGTGAGACAGAAAGAAAATACATCTATAGATGGGCTATAAAATTCTAAATGATTGTACCAACTGGGCAGTAATTTTTTTTTTCTGCATTTCAAAGTTATCTAGTAACCAAAAAAAAAGAAAGAAAATTAGCATTAGTTATGGAATGTTTAGTCTGTTACAATACAGAGCATACTAATCCTTTAGAAAATAATAATTTATTTGATTGTTAGATATAAAAAAATTGCTTACATAGAATTTTTATAGTAAATATGTTGCAGTGTTGTAAGAAATATCCTCCATGCTGTTCTTAATTTAAATTCAATAGCTGGTTTATAGGTTGTCTCTTGCAGCCTCATTCCTTAGTATGGCCAAGAGTGTAATGTCCAAGTGAAACTCATTGAAAGTAATTTTTGCAGGAAGCTATGCTCAGGTAAAGATTATAGCCTAGTGAACCCTATGGGACACACAGTGTCTCTATGAGTTGGAACTGACTCAACACATGCAACAACAACTTGATGTCATTGGAGTTAAACCAGGGATAATATCTAAATCATGAATTCTTTCCAAAAAAAAATCTATTGAAGCTTAGTTTGCATTCTATATTATGCTAGAAATTGAACATGCAAAACAGTGAATTTACTCCCCTACCTGCTCAATCTCTACCCTCCTACTTGTCCAGAAGACTTGGGTACCTTAAAAGACACAGCCAGTAGGAACCAGGAAGAGGAACAGTTTTGTAGGGAAAGGATATTATGTCAATTTAAGACATATTAAATTTCAGTGGCACATTCAAACAGGTTCAATGATAAATGAACACAGAGATGTTCTGTAAGCAGTTTTCTATATGAGAATTAGAGGTCAGCAAAATAGAAAGACTCTAGAGAGATTAATCACTGAGGTAAATGTTTAGAATAAAATTAATGAGAAAAAGGGGCTTGATAGGGATGTACAGAAGAACTCAAAGACAGTATTGGAGGGACAGCTAAGGGTAGAGAACACAGATTTTTACAAACACTGATCCATGTGTTTTATTATTTTTGTATCCAGCTGTGCTCAACAGCCTAGATGTAGAAATGTTGAATAGTTAAATTTTTCCAGGCCTAATATTTTGCAGAATAATGCAACACAGACAGGAACTGCTTGTCCATCAAAATATTTTTCATATACATCAGCTTTCTAAATCTTCCTTCTGCTAATAGTTGAGCAGCAAGAGGATTTGTAATTACAACTCAGGTAAAGGTCTGGAGTAGTCTCTGTAGGAGATTAAAAACAGATCAGTGGAGAGAGTTACAGGGCTGGCATCATTTTATGAAAAAAGAAGAAACCTAACCAAAATTACCAAAAGAACAGCTACCTACTTTCTGTGTAGAGGCTAAGGGAACACATTGCAAAAGGGAATGGATTTTCCCTATAAAGGAAATATAAACAACTGTTGTTGTTGTTATGTGCTAATAAATTTGCAGTAAGGGCCACAGAGTTCTAGATTGTAACCACAGACTATGACCAAATTGATTTTGCCTGAAAATGTGTAACAGTCAGTCATATTGTCCATTGATGTAGCTCATTTTAATGCCCTTGTGGAATATCTGGCTTAAAGGAAAAGCTATTTTCCTTTAAAGAGTTGAATTGGCCTACTATAACTAGTATTACAATATAGAGCAATTTAATCTGGAATGATGTCTGCCATAAACAGTAATATTGGTAAAAATCAGATTTAAGCAATTTACCTGGGCTTCTAGTAGATACAGAAAAAATGTCACTACATAGTACTACATTGCTCAAGTATACTTCATCAAACTTTTGCAGATAACCTTTTTTCTTCCATTCATTAAATTAATTCTTTTTTTTTTTTTTTTTTTAAATCTCTTTACTGGAATAATTGAATCTGGTTTTGTGTAGCCTTAAAATGAAATAGATGACCATGGATTTTTTCTTTTTCAATTGTGATTTGGGTGAAAGTATACAGAGTAAATTGGTTTTCCATTCAATGGGTCATACACATTTTGTTTTGTGATATTCATTGCAATCCCCACAATCTAACAGCACTCTTCCCACTGCCTCCCTGTAGTTACCATTTCCATTTGTCCTTCTTTCCTATCCATTCTGGTCTTCTGACCTTTATCATTGGGCAACTTCTGCCCTTTCAATCTCTTATGTTTGACTGTTCTAAGGAATGCCTATGTCCCTCGTGTTATTGTTCACTTCATATGCCTATCTATTGTTTGCTGACTATTGAGCCACAGTACTCACTCTGTCTCCTTTTCCAATCAGTGCTCACTCTAGTTCTTTATCCTCTCATTTGATGCTCAGAGTTCCAGGATCATTAACTGTATCTGTTTCTCTCAGTTTTTCCAGGTCTCTGTTTTAGAAGGATTGGACAAAGTGTGTCACCAGGGTACTAGCTTTCCTCCATGGTCCTGGACTTTTGGTTCCAGTTATAACTTGCAAATCCCCTTCTGCTTAGTCTCAGCCCTATGCATTCAGCACTGCAATTAGAAGGTTATTATTTCTCTAAACTGTGTACTCCTACTTTTGTGTAGGCATGAGGGCTCTTTGGAGTGTTCTTTGCTTACCTTGAGGATTAGATTTCTGTCCTTTATATGCTTACATTTTCATCTCCTTTAAATCACCAGGATTTGCATTTGAGTGTTTTTGTTTGATTAATGCAGTGAGCAGGAATGTTTTCATTTGGCTGAGAGCTCTGCCTTAGGATCCTATAGGGAGATATAAGCTCAAATCTCACTTACAAAATCATTATTCAAATATATCTACAGATAGATTAAATGCATAGTAACTTCAAAAATATTGTGCTCCATGAAAGGAATTAAAAGCATTATAAGATAACATCACTACCATTGAATCAGTTCTGACTCATAGTGATCCCCATTTCCAAAGTGGTAAATCTTTATTGAAGTAGATTGGCCCATCTTCCTTCTGCAGAGCAGCTGGTGGGTTTGCACTGTCAACCTTCAGGTTAGCAGTCAAGTGTGTTAGGCACTGAGCCACCACATCTCCCAAAAATGACTACGGTGTGGAGACAATACCTAGGAAACACATCTAAACATAGCTAACAATGCAGTGGTGGTGCAGTGGTAGAATTCTTGTCTATGTATTGCTGTGATGCTGAACTGGCTTCAGCAGAGCTTCCAGACTAAAACATACTAGGAGGAAAAGTCAAGTGATCCACTTCCAAAACTCAGCCATTGAAAACTGGATGAATCACAATAATTTGATCTGCAACCATTCATGGGTACAACATAGCATATGGCAGTGACAGTGTTTAGTTCTGTTCTTCATAGGGTCACCATGAATTAGGGGGTTGCCATGAATAAGGCAACTCAACAAAGAATGCAGTTCTGTAAATAGCAGAATCCAAGTGAGATGAGCTCTTTGACATTGAAGTATTTTGAGAGCATAGAGAAAAGACAGTTATTCTGAACTGAGATTATTTAGAGCAGCTGCTATGGTTTAATATTAGCTCTCACTGCCATCGAGTCAGATCCCACTCATAGTCAAAACTTGGGTTTCTGAGGTGGTAGCACTATGGAAGTAGATTGCCCAACCTTCCTTCCAAGGAGTGGCTGGTGGGTTTGAACCACCAGCATTCTGGTTAGCAGTCAAATCCCTTAGGCACTATGCCCCTAGACTCAGAAAAATGAGTTGGATTAGTATAGTCAAGAAAAAGGGAGAAGTCATTCCAAGAGTAGGAAGAACTTTCTAAGGTAGGAAGTTTGAATATAATGAGAAGATCAGTTGACTGCTTTAGAGGGTTCATTTTGAGGAACTGGAAAAGATTAATTTAGTAGTGTCCACTGGGGTCAAACTGTACACGACTTATCATACAAAGCTCACAATTTGAGTCTCAAATTTAGGCCATGGGAATATATTAAAGATTTTTGAGCAAGAGAGTGTGTGGCCTGATAAAATTATTCTTAGATTTGGTATGGACTGCAGTACAGATTGGAGGTCAGTCTAAAGAAGAACAGTTTGAAGGCCAGTTTCAATAATATGCAGAGATTGCATCTAAAATTCTAAGAAGGGAATATATAAAAGACATTGTGAGGATATAATTAACAATACCAAGGAAAATAAAGAAAAAGAAAATAAAGACAGTTGAGATTTTGACCCTGGGTAGGAGCTCTGGTAGCGTAGTGCCTAAGGCATTTGACTGCTAACCAGAAGGCTGGCAGTTCAAACCCAGCAGCCATTCCTCGGAAGGAAGGTTGGGCAATCTACTTCCGTAGCGATACTGCCTCAGAAACGAAACCCAAGGAGGGGTCATGATGAGTCAGGTCTCGCTCAACGGCACATAACATAACATAACATAACATCACTGCAGATGTAGATTGCCCAACCTTCCTTCGGAGGAGTGGCTGCTGGGTTTGAACCGACAGCCTTCTGGTTAGCAGTCAAGTACTTTAGGCATTATGTGACCGGAGCTCCTTCCATAGTAATACTGCCTCGAAAACCCAAGGAGAGGTCACTATGATTCGGGTCCAACTCGACAGCATATAACAACAATCAGAATAACATTGGTATAGTTAGTGGTCAGAACTTGATTGGCAAACATTGTTTAATATAGTATAGCGATAATCTTGTCCAGAAGTCCAGAAAGATCTCTGAATCCGAAGCTACTACAGAAGGAAAAATAATGAATTAATGAGAAATTTTGAGGAGGTTGTTCTAGTGATATATTTTCTTCATTTTAGTCTATTATATAAAGAAGTAACTTTAGTAGGAGGAATTTTTTTCTAGACTTGAGTAAAAACACTTTCTCAAGATATTCAAATTAATCTTATTTGGAAGTCATATTTTCATTAGAATGATGCAATAATAATACAATTGCTATATTAATTTAGTATCAAGTTCTTTTATGTCTGTGCATCCATACCTCCTCAAAACTTATTAATCCACATAAAAGTAACTTGGAGGCCTTGGGTATTTGCAAGAAAAATGACGGATGGTTCTAATACTGTAAAACCTTTCAGTACAACCTGACTCATCAACCCACTGCCATCAAGTTGATTTTGACTTATGCAACACTATAGGACAGAGTAGAACTTTCCTGTAGAATTTCTAAAGCTATAATCTTTACAGAAGCAGACTCTCTCCCACAGAGTGGTTGGTGGGTTTGAACTGCTGATCTTTTGGTTAGTAGCTGAGCACTTTAAGTACCGTGCCATCAGAGCTCCTGATATCTGGCTCATAGGATTTGCAAAGGGGCAAACTGAATTGCAGAAGCTAGGGAGGAACTAGAAATCAAGGCTTCTGATTTCCTGGCCAGGATTCTTTCTACTAACTTCTAGATACCTGGATTAATTATGAGGCAATGTTAAAGTGGGCAAGAAGATTAATCATTCTTTCAACAATCTATATCATGGATTAGATTTTTATAAATAACAAGTTTATAGTGGTTGCTCATCCTGGTGTTCTTAGGAAGAATATTTCACTGTCTTCAAATAAGCTCAAAGTACTCAGTAAAATTTTTGGCTCAAGCCAGCTTCATTTTCAAATGAAAGTTCAGACTCATTCTGCTGACTCTAACATTGTAAGGTCTTTCTTTTAAGTGTCATTATCCTGCTGTGCTTTATTGCCATGTGTAAGGATGCAATTGAGTGAAAGCAAATAAACCTTGTCTGAAAATGCCTAAAATAGACTGGTTATTTTCATATTAACTTTGAATTTTAATTGTGACCTTACATGGTGTGGAAACCAATTGAGAGTAACACAGGCGGGCTAATGAACTGTTACGTTTTCTCTACATTTCTGGAGATTCAGCAAAGTCACTTGGTCAGCACTTCCCCATTTTAGCAGACAAGCTGAACTTGGGCTAGATAATTGTACAGCAGGAGAACCTGTGCTTTTGTGCTCTTTATTTTAGATAATTGCAGTTCAGTGCTATTGGGTATCTGTGATATGACTTTGCCAAAGAGTACATGTATATGTGTGTGTGTGCATGTGAATGGAGCATGCATCTTTGTTAAATGTAACTCTTTTTTTCTACAACTATTCCCTCAAAATGCAGATAACTGGTTTTGTTATAAAGATGGAATGAAGGCTTCAGGAAGAGAATTAAGCTTATCAAAATTTCATAGAGTCATTGTCATCCAAAATTATTTATTGAGTGCTTGCTAAAAAAAAAGTAAAGAAAGTAGACTAGTCTACAGTCCTATTTCATTTTATTGTGCTTAGCTTTATTGCACTTTACATATAATTGCATGTTTCACAAATTGAACATTTGTGGCAACCCTATGTGGAGCAAGTCTGTTGGCACTATTTTTCCAATAGTATGTGTTCACTTCATGTCTCTGTGTTGCATTTTTGTGATTTTCACAATATTTCAAACTTTTTCAGAAAGCTGTTGCACACTTAATAGACTAAAGCATAGTGTAAACATAACTTTTATAAGCACTGGGAACCAAAAAATTGGGTAGCTCATTACAATATTCACTTTATTGCAGTGGTCTGGAACAAAACTCACAATATGTCCAAGTTATACCTGTACTTTGGAGTTTCTCAATAGCACCACTCTTGACATTTTGGACCAGATAATTCTTTGTTTTGAATACTAGATTAAACATCATCTCTGGACTGTACCCACCAGAAGCCTGTAGCAGCCACACTACCCCCTAGTCATGATAATAAAAAAATTTTTGCAGATATTGCCAAATGTCCCTAGAGTAGGGATTTAATCACCCCTGATGGAATCACTTACTATATTATGATCTAGCTAATTCTTTCCCACTCCTCGGAAGGAAGGTTGGGCAATCCTACTTCCGTAGTGATACTGCCTCAGAAACCCAAGGAGGGGTTGCTATGAGTCGGGGCCGACTCGATGGCACATAACAACAACAACAACAATTCTTTTCCAATTCACCTTCTTTTCAGAGCCTGTAGATAAAACTTCAATGCAGGCATTAAATACATCTTCTCATTAAATACATCCTTGTTTTTACAGACTGCTTCACTCATCTAAGACATTTTCAAATATTCATAATGCCATTTTCAAAGTTCTCTCTTTCTCTTGATATTCAGGGTATGTTTCTTTCCCCCTAAGAGTTTCTGATGGGTTCCATTTGCCCATTGAAACATATCCATGTTCTTCTCAGATAATATGCCTCTCCCAGATTCCCTCTGTTCTCCAAGAATGTCATTTTCCTCCTGTGATATAGTGAATTACATGGTATGGCTTTTCTAGTCATAGTCTTTGTAACTCCCACTTTGCCATAAGCAACTGAGTAGCTGCTTGTTAAAGTCATCCACCTGAGGCAGCACAAAGTAATCTTCTGGGAAAGTTCACTCTCAATTATATAGAAGTCTGATGTTGGAATTGGTCGGTTTTGCCACTCTGCCAGGCCAAAATGAACCCTCCTAGAGGTAGAAAGAATCTCTGATTCCTGGCTGAGAGGGACACACTGCTGAGAGAAACATTCTGCTGACAGAGATGCAATGCTGAGAGAAACTGAGTGTGTTCCTGAATTTGAATTGTAGCCAGTTGCTTCCTTAATAAACCCCATAATCTGTGAGTACTACGTGGCTACTGCAGTGAGTTATTGGACCCAGTAGAAAGGTGGTGGGTGTCATGGGAGGGACAGATGGTATCAAGGTTGGTAAGAGGGCTGGAGGGTGGTGGCATGTCTGGCCTCATAAGAACAGGCCTTGGGCTGCTGATGGTGATTCCCTCTTCCTCTTGTGGAGTTAGAAGAGGTCAG
Organism: Orycteropus afer afer; assembly: GCF_000298275.1. NCBI lineage: Eukaryota > Metazoa > Chordata > Mammalia > Tubulidentata > Orycteropodidae > Orycteropus > Orycteropus afer. Next base: position 3,361,393 of record NW_006921712.1, read on the forward strand.
AAGATGCTGCCTCCTTGATCCTGTGATACCTCCATTCAATCTTTCAACTAATCTGGGAGGACATATATATAAGTTTATGGGTGAGCATCAGGATCTAGGAGTCCTACTGGAGTCTCTCCTGCAGCAATGCTGTAGAAAATCCTTATTCAGGTTTCAGATAATTTTAAGATACCACTTTCCATTGAGATGTCAATATTGTTAATCACAGAGATGTATCATTTTGACTATTCATCACATTTGAATTCTTAAACCTGTTGTCTGGAGAAGCCAATATTTTACCATATATAACTTTGAAAAATGTATCTCAGACATTAATGACCTTCTAAAACAGAACAAAATACTGTCCATTACTGTGCCACTTGCAGTTGTTGCTATGTTTGAGCTCATTGTTTCAGTCACTATGTCAATTCATCCTCTTTGCTGCTGACTCTACTTTACCAACCATTACATCCTTCTCCAAAGAGTGCTCCCTCCTGATTATATGTCCAAAATCCATGAGACAAAGTTTCACCATCCTCAATTCTAAGGAGCATCCTGACTGTACTTTGTCCGAAACAGACTTATAAGTTTTTCTGGTGGTCCATCATATATATAATATTCATCACCAACACCAGGATTCAGATGTGTCAGTTCTTCTTCAGTCTTCCTTATTCATTGTCCAGTTTTTGTATGCATATGAGGCAACTGAATATAGTATGGCTTGGGTCAGACACACTTTAGTCCTCAAAGTGATACCTTTGTTTTTGCACACTTTAGAGGTTGTTGGGGTTTTTTTTTTTTTTTTTCCCCCAGCAGCAGATTTGAGGTTACAAGTAAAATTGATTGAGGATGCAAGTAAAATGAAATCCTTGACAGTGTCAATCACTTCCTCCATTTATTATGATATTGCCTTTTGGTCCAGTTATGATGATTTTTGTTTTCTTTATATGGAAAGAAAACAAAAATGCTGAGTGCTGTACTGAATGCTGAATGCTGTAGTCTTTGGTCTTCACCAGTAAGTAATTCAAATCCTCTTCACTTCCAGCAAGCAGAGTTGCATCATCCGTGTATCACAAGTTGTTGATGAGTCTCTCTCCAATCCTGATGTCCCCTTCCTCTTCACATAGTCTTGGATTGTTTGCTCAGAATAGAGATTGAATAAATATGGTGAAAATAAACAACTCTGATGCACACCTTTCCTGATTTTAAATCACAGTGTCCCCTTGTGATAACTGCCTCTTGGTCTACATACAGTTTCCACATGAGCATAATTCAATAAAGTGTTCTGGAATTCCCATTCTTCCCCATGTTTATAATTTTTAACTTATAGCCCTCATAATTAGAAGACTATTATCATTTGACTATTAAGGCTTTAAATGCACAAGGAATCAAGCCGCCAAACTTCAAAATGCTCTTTTTGATGACTATTTACTATCAGATTCATTTGTGTGTTAAAGATGATTGGTATTCCATTGGTCTCCACTGGTGAAGCATCAGCTAATTCCATGAAAGATGAATTCACATATGAAATGGTCTTAGTTCCAAAATTTAGTCTACCTCTGGAATACTATCTAATCCCCTTTTGTGGTAGTTAAATTTGTGTGTCAACTTGGCTGGGCCTCATTGAATGGCTGGGCAGCTGGATGTAGCATCCTCCATGATGAGACTGGTAATCAACTCCATGGTGGGATCTACTGTGAGCAGCTGAGTTGCTGCCCTAGGGATATGGTCTGCTTCCTGTATACAAGGAGAAGCCTTGAGGAATGGTCTCTAGCTTATGGCACACTTGAACACTGTATGTAGCCATGTTATTGTTTAGCATCCTGCCATGCTCTGCCAACCTTGGGTCTTTCAATGGACTTGAATGAATGGCCTGCTGTATGGTTTGGTAACATCAGGACTGTGCCATTTTATTTGTTGACCTTGGGCTTGTTAGCCTCAGTAGCCAGTAGCTGCCTGAGTGAAGAGATGCCTCTAGCTTCAGTGGGCTGGGAGCAAGAAGCAGAGCTGAAGCCCAAGGTCTAGGGACTTTCACACAGCCCCTAGAGCCTGGCACTTGAAACTTGTACTTCTAGTCTCCCAAACTGTAAGAGAATAAACTCCTGCTTGTTCAAGCCATCCCATTTGTGGTATATTCCTGTCAGAGTGTCACTAGGTAACCAAAACACCTTCCTTAAAAGACATCTGTCTCATATTTTTAGTCATCATTATGATCACAACATTTATCTAAAATGGACACAAAACTAGAGGAAATTGACTCAGTGTAGATCACTTTCAGAAGTTCCCTATGCTTCAATCAAGAAATGAGATGATTTTGTTCAAAGTGCTCATAAAACTTCCCTGTTCTCTGTTTTCAGTACCAGTATGGAAACCCCTTGGCTAAATAAGAAAATCTATTATATCTCTAAACCAAACAGTGTTATTCCTCAAGGAGATTCAGACTCTGACAGACGTAAAAGGCAACATGAAAGTGAATTTTCAGAACATGCATTTTGTTTAGACCTTACATTTCCATCAGTACCCAGTGATTTGGAAGTGTGTCAGAATCTCACCTCCATTGGAATGTGACAGAATCATGGACTTTAAGGATAATGGCAATAAGGATACCAAGAGTTATTGTTGGTAAGTGCTGTCCAGTTGGTTCTGACTAATAGCAACTCCATGTGCAAAAGAATGAAACAATGACTGGTCCTGCACCATCCTCACAATCATTGCTGTGTGCAAGACTATTGTAACAACACAGAAAACAAAATTTATGAACATGGTATTGTGGTCTGTTTTGGTTACCCAACTCTACGGCATGTAACAACAACAACAACAATAGTACCACTCCAACAGAAATACCACAAATGGGATGGTTTTAACAAACAGGAGTTTATTCTGTTACAATTCTGGAGGTTAGAAGTCCGAGTTCCAGTGCCAGGCTCTAGGGGCTGGGTGAAAGCCCCTCAACCTTGGTCTTCAGCTCCACCTCTTGCTCCTGGCTGACTGAAGCTACAGGCATCTCTTTACTCAGTCAGCTGCTAGCTGCTGAGGCTGACAAAGCCAAGGTTAACAAGTGAAAAGGCACAGTCCCGATATTACCAAACCACAAGGCAGGCCATTAATTCAAGTCCATTAAAAGTCCCAAGATAGACAGGGCAACATGGCAGGCTGCCGAACAATGACTCAGCTACATGCAAGGTTCAAGCATGCCATCAACTGAAGACCTTCCTCAAAGTTGCTTCTTATGTACTGGAAGCAGCCCACATCCCTAAAGCAGCTACTTGGCTGCTCCAGTAGATTCCACCATGAAGTTAACATCCAGTGCCCAGGCACTCAATCAAACCCAGCCAAGTTGACATACAACCTTAACTACCATGTGGTCCAACTGTCCTCGTAGTGAAAGATATTATAACAAAGAAATTACAGTTTGAACTTTAAATATTGATCACCTTTTACCACTTAAAAATATTTATTTAAGTGTACACATTTTAATTTCTGACCCCTTCAAATATTTCTATGTTGTTGTTGTTGTTGTTGTTGTTGTTATGTGCCTTCAAGTTGTCTCCGACTCATAGCAACATTATGTACAACAGAATGAAACACCACCAAGTCCTGTGCCAGCCTGACAATCCCTACTACACATGAGCCCATCACTGCAGCCACAGTGTCAATACATCTTGTTGAGGGCCTTCCCCTCTTTCATTGACCCTCCATTTTCCCAAGCATGACATCCTTCTCCAGAGAATAGTCCTTTCTGGCAACATGACCAAAACAGATGAGATGAAGTCTGACCATTCTCCCTTCCAAGAACATTCCAGCTGCGCCTCTTCCAGGGCAAATTTTTAGTTCTTTTAGCAGTCCTTGGTACTTTTGGCATTCTTTACCAGCACCACAACTCAAAAGCATCACCTCTTCTTTGGTCCTCCTTATTCATTGTCCAGCTCTCATATGCATACAAGGCAATTGAAAATACCATGGCTTGGGTTAGGCTCATCTTAGTCTTCAAGGAGATATCTTTGCTCTTCAGCACTTGCAAAGGTCTTTTGCAACAGATTTATTTGCCCATTGTAATATATCTTTTGATGTCTTCACTGCTGCTTCCATTGGTGTTGACTAGAACAAAGTAATATGAAGTCTCGGACAACTTCAGTCTTTTCAACATCTATCATGATAATGCTTATTAGTCCAGTTGTGAGTATTTTTGTTTTCTTTGTATTGAGGTGTAATCCATACTGCAGCTGTAGTCTTTAATCTTCATCAGTAAGTGCTCCAAGTCATCTTCACTTTCAGCAAAGTTGTGTCTATATTTCTATAGAAATAACTTATTTTAATGTCCTATAGTTTTATCTTTCATTATAATAATAATTGACTTAATTGTGCTTATGAGGAACCTGTACATAGATTAAGAAGTTGTCATTCTAACAGAACAAGGGAATACTGCATGGTTAATATATGCATAGTGGCTAAGACAGTTGCCTGCTAACCAGACGGCTGGTGGTTCAAACCCACCAGCCACTCCTCGGAAGGAAGGTTGGGCAATCCTACTTCCGTAGTGATACTGCCTCAGAAACCCAAGGAGGGGTTGCTATGAGTTGGGTTTGACTCGACGGCACATAACAACAACAACAATATATAAGTTAATATATTAATACACTGCATGGTTAATATATAATAAATAAGGAAAGGAGTGTGTCAAGGTTGTATCATTTCACCATACTTATTCAATCTATATGCTGAGCAAATAATCTGAAAAGCTGAACTATATGAAGAAGAACATGACATCAGTATTGGGAAAAGACTCATTAACAGCCTGTGATTTGCAGACAACACAGCCTTGCTTGCTGAAAGTGCAGACAACTTGAAGCACTTACTAATGAAGATTAAAGACTACAGTCTGCAGTATGGATTACACGTCAAAATGAAGAAAATGAAAATCCTTACACTAGACCAATAAGCAGCTTCACAATAAATGGAGAAAAGATTTAAGTTGTCCAAGATTCCATATTACTTGGTTCCACAATCAACACCAATGGAAGCAGCAGTCAAGAAATCAGATGGTGTGTTGTACTGGGCAAATCTGCTGCAAAAGTACTGAAGTACTTTAAAATACTGAAGAGCAAAGATGTTGCTTTGAAGACTAAGGTGAACCCAACCCAAGCCATGGTATTTTCAGTTGCCTCATATGCATGTGAAAGCTGGATGATGAAAAAGGAAGACTGAAGAAAAGTTGATACTTTTGAGTTGTGGTGTTGGCAAAGAATACTAAAAGTACCATAGACAGCCACAAGAACTACCAAATCTGTCCTGGAAGAAGCACAGCTGGAATGTTCCATGGAAGTGAGAATGGCCAGACTTCTCACCTCCTTTGGTCATGTTGTCAGAAGGGACCATTCCCTGGAGAAGGATATCATGTTTGATAAAGTGGAGGGTCAGTGAAAAAGGGGAAAGCCCTCTATGAGATAGATTGACACAGTGGCTGCCAACAATGGGCTCAAGTATGGCAAACAGTTTTGTGGCTGGTGCAGCACCATGCAGTGTTTTGTTCTGTTGTACATAGGGTCACTATGAGTTGGAGCCAACTTGACAGCACCTAAAAACAACAACATAGTTTAATTGGGTCACTGAAAGAGTTTTTCTTTTTCTTTTCATTTCACTAATAAGAAATGTTACAAAGATGTTGTAAGTCAAGCATCAAAAAACTATGTTCTTGGAATGAAATATAATCAAATTATTTTTAAATTCCGCAGTATAACTTGCAGATATAAAGAGGTCAAGCACACAAATGTGTTTTACACAGTATCAGTACTACCACAAAACAGGGCCCAAGTCAAACTCCACTTCCAGATAAAACTATCTACAGTTATTGATTTGGAATGCCCTTCTATTTTAGTTATGGATTTTCTCAAATTGTCATCATTAGTGAGAGAAGGCAAGTTATTATTATTTTTTATCTATTTTTCCCCTTTCCCCCCTCCCTCCTACCCCTGGTAACCACTAATAATCTTCAATTTCTATATATATATATATTTTTTTTTCAACCTGTCTAGGAATTTAGCCTCCCCTCCCCTCCCACCCATGGTACTCAACAAAAAAAAATTTTCTTCTATATATAAACCTTTCCTTGACTTTTAATAATAGAATAGTACAATATTTCTCTCTCTGTGATTGATTTATTTCACTCAGCATAGTGTCCTCCAAATTCATCCACATTATGAAGTGTTTTGCAGATTCTACATTATTCTTTAGGGTTACATAGTATTCCATTCTGTGTATGTACCACAGTTTGCTTTTCCATTCTTCAGCTGAAGGACACCTAGGTTGTTTCTGTCTTTTGGCCATTGTAAATAATGCTGCGATGAACATGAGTGTGCATATATCTGTTCTCATCCCAGCTCTCACTTCTTTAGATTATATACCTAGTAATGGAATGTTGTTGTTATATGTCGTCAAGTCAGACCTAACTCATAGCGACCCTTCCTTGGGTTTCCAAGGTGGTACCACTACAGCAGTAGATTTCCCAACCTTCCTTCTGAGGAGTGGCTGGTGGGTTGAACCACCAGCTTCTGGTTAGTAGTCAAGTGCCTTAGGTACTATACTACTAAAGCTCCCAATAGTAATGGAATAGCTGGGTCAAATGGTATTTCTGATTCCAACCCTTTAAGGAATCACCGTACCTATTTCCACAGTGGTTGTGTCATTTTACAGTCCCACCAGCAGTGTATGAGAGTCCCAATCTCTCCACATCCTTACCAGCATTTGTTATTTTCCATCTTGTTGAACTTTGCTATTAATGCTCAGGTGAGATGGTATCTCATGGTTGTTTTGATTTGCATCTCTCTAATGGCTAATGATTGTGAACTTTTCTTCATGTGTTTGTTGGCTGCCTGAATATCTTCTTTGGTGAAGTGTCTGTTCATAATCTTCTGCCCATTTTTTTAGTCGTATTGTTTGTCGTTTTGATGTTGAGGTTCTGGAGTTTTCTATAATTTTAGCGGTAAGTCCTTTGTCCAATATGTCATTGCTGAATATTTTTCCCATTCTGTAGGTTCTCTTTTTACTCTTTTGGAGGTCTTTTGATGCACATAGGAATTTAACTTTTAGAAGGTCTCAATCATCTAGTTTATCTACTTCTGTTTGTGCATCTTGGGTTATGCTTGGTAGTCAATTTATGCCATAAATTAGGGCCCCTAAGTTTGCCCCTATTTTTCTTTGATTACCTTCATAATTTTAGGTTTCACATTTAAGTCTTTGATCCATCTGGAGTTAGCTTTTGTGTATGATGTGAAGTACGGATCTTGTTTCATTTTTCTGAAAATGAATGTCCAGTTTTGCCAGGACCATCTGTGAAAAGACTCTCTCATTCCCCATGGAGTGGATTTTGGCCCTTTGTGAAAGATCAGCTGACCAGAGGTCAATAGATGGATTTCTGGGTTGTTAATTCTGCTCCACTGATCTGTGTGTCTGTCATTGTACTAATACCAGGCTGTTTGACAACTGTGGCTTTGTAGTAGGTTTTGAGATCTGGGAGTGTGAGACCTCCTACTTGTTCTTCTTCTTCCATAGTGTTTTGCTTATCGGAGGCCTCTTTCCTTTCCATATAAAATTAGTGATTGATTTTGCTCTGTCTTTAAAGAATATTGATTGAATCTGGATCAGGATTGCATTGAATGTATAGATTACTTTGGGTAGTATTGACATTTTCACAATGCTCAATCTCCCTATCCATGAGCACGGTAGGTTCTTCCATTTATATAGACCTCTTATGGTTTCTTGACTGCTAACTAGAAGGCTGGTGGTTCAAACCCACCAGCCACTCCTCGGAAGGAAGGTTGGGCAATCCTACTTCTGTAGTGATACTGCCTCGGAAACCCAAGGAGCGGTCGCTGTGAGTTGGCGCCAACTTGATGGCACATAACAACAACAACAACAACATGGTTTCTTGAAGTAGTGTTTTATAGTTTTTTGTTTGTTTGTTTGTTTTTCTGGTAAGATTTAGTCCCAAGTATCTTATCTTTTTGGTAACTATTGTAAATGGTATGATTTCCTTATTTCCCTTTCAGAAACCTCTTTGCTGATGTAGAGGAATTCAGCTGATTTTTGGCTGTTGATCTTATATCCTGCCACAATGCTGAATCTTTCACTAAATTCCAGTAGTTTTCTTGCTTAGTCTCTTGGGTTTTCTGTATATAGGATCATATCATCAGCAAATAGATATAGTTTTACTTCTTTCTTATCAATTTGGATGCCTTTGATTTCCCTTTCTTGCCTTATTGCCCTGGCTAGGACTTGCAGTACAATGTTGAACAGAAGTGATGATAGGGGGAATCCTTGTCTGGTTCCTGTTCACAAGGAGAATGGTTTCAATCTCTCTCCATGTTGGCTGTTGGTTTTGCATATATGCCCTTTATTATGTAGGGGAATTTCCCTTCTATTCCAATTTTGCTGAGAGTTTTTATCAGGAACATCCGTTGGATGTTGGATTTTATCAAATCCACATTCTTTTCTACATCTATTGCTATGATCATGTGATTCTTTTGCTTTATTTTACTTAAGTGAAAGATTAAATTGATTGTTTTTCTAAGAGTGAACCATCCTTGCATATCTGGTATGAATGCCACTTGGTCATAAAGTTAATTTTTTTATATGTTGTTGGAGTCTGTTGGCTAGGATTTTGTTGACGGTTTTTGAATCTACATTCATGAGGGATATTGGTCTATAGTTCTCCAGCAAGTTATTATTATTCATATGAACATCCTCCCATATATGGAATAGTAATTTTTTTAAGTCCCTTGTTCTAAGTAATCTTAGCCTAGTAGGAATACTTAAAGCTATGAAGATTTAAAAAGTTGTTTTAAGATAGTTTAATAGTTATTTTGTTGTACTTATATAGTATTGTGAAGTAGTTTGATTCAGCATCTAAACTAATATCTCTTTGGGCATTATCTGTTGAATTTCAAAAAACTAATAGTTTTATGAGGCATGACTGAAGCTAATCCTAAGAAAAACTGCCTACATACGCTGAACTTCAGTAATGGTTCATTTGGTTCTGAAATCAGCTATATCTTAACGAAAAGCATGTTATTTTAATTGTTCAGCTGAACTAAGGACAGAGAAATTATTTTATTTTGAAATCACTGTTATATCTGTATGTATTTTAACACCATACAATAACTAGCTAAATTATATACCATTATGTTGTTGTTGCTGTTGTTGTAGGTACCATCAAGTCAATTTTAACTCATAGCAACCTTGTGTGACAGAGTAGAACTGTCATGTAAGATTTTCTAGGCTATAATCTTTAGGAGAGCAAATCACCAGGTCTTTCACTCACAGAGTCACCAATTAGCAGACAATCACTTAAATGTTACACCCCCAGGGCTTCTTATAGATTTTAGGACTCTAAAGAAAACAGATAGACTTAACAACAACAACAATAATCACAAGACCAAAGATCTTTGTGTTGTTTTCAGTTTTAATAAATGGTAATATATACAGGTTTTCCATTTAAAGTCCTAGAAAAGCAAAAACAACAACTAAAAACATTGAGCCAGATATCACTGGGTTGACTGACCCTGGGTCTCAGTATATACTTGTTTTGTGTCTTTAAGGAAATTACTTTCACTTTTTCAAGCCTAGGTGTGTTGTCTATAAAAAGTATTAATAAGCCTTTGACAGTTTATTATTGGAAGGATTAAGCAAGGTAACTGCTGTTTCTGGCAAAACCACATAGGTCATGAAACAAAGTGACACGAAAGGATTAATGGTTTTTTAAAAGGAATGGGGGCCAGGCAGACACCCTGCATATTCTGTGAGAGTGACCCCTGATATATCCGTCATGATTTATTTATACATAAGCATACGATTACATCATTATTCTTGATATTTCCTTAAAACAATCAAGTATTCGATCAAATCTTCTTCTACAGTAAAATCAAATATTTCCTTATAACAATCAGTTATTAATTAAAAGTTAAACTTTTACTCTTTCCCATACCCAAAAGCATTTTCCCATGTCCAAATGTATTGGATAATTAATTGGATTAATATCTCTTACAGGATTAGCAAATAATCACTAAAACATCATTCTAAAACATAATATGATTGTTAAGGTACGTGAATGGTTTCTAAGGTATACTATTCTTAGGGCAAAACATTATCCCAGGAAAACAGGTTAGCAAACATTTTGCTGGAGCAATGTTGCACCCCAGGAATGCAAAGCTAGAGCCAAGCAAAAATTCAGTAACAGAGGCCTTGCCATCTCTTAACTGTAGTTAGAACATGTGCCTTGCAATCATGTTCTTTTGGGGGTCTTTTTCTTGGTCTCCAACAGGTAACCAAATATGTAAAATCCCTTGTATGAAGTAGACTTTTAAGATCCTTTCTCTCCTTCTTGCCCTATTCATCCAGAAATTTCCCTCCTGCTTTGAGCTGTCTGCTAAACTTTTAACATTGGCTAAAACACATGTCCACAAGCTTATTAAGCTATATTTCTACCTTCATTTACATAGCTTAAACAACTAAAGATAATTTTCTTTTAATAGACCCTATAGTTATAACCCACTTGATCCATTTCTCTAATTGTGTTAAGGAGCCTACTTCAATGACCATAATGTTGTTGTTAGGTTCTGTCAAGTTGGCTCCGACTCAGTGATTCAGTGTACCACAGAATGAAACACTGACCGGTCTTGTGCCAGCCATGCAGTACTTGCTATGTTTGAGCCCATTGTTGCAGCCACTGTGTTAATCCATCACTTTGAAAGTTTTCAACTATCTCACTGACCTTCTGCTTTACCAAACATAATATCCTTCTCCAGGGACTGGTCTCTTCTGACAACATGACAACAAAAGTACATGAGACGAAGTTTTGCCATTTTCACTTCTAAAGAGCATTCTGGTTGTACTTTTTCCAAGATTTGTTGTTCTGACAGTCCATGATATTTTCAGTACTCATCACCAACAGCACAATTCAAAGGCATCAATTCTTCATAGGTCTTACTTAGTCATTGTCCAGCTTTCATGTGCATATAAGGCAAATGAAAATACCATGGCTTGGGTTAAGAGTCACCTTACTCTTCAAAGTGACATCTTTGCTCTGTGACTTTTTTAAAGACGTCTTTTGCAGAAGATTTATCCAGTGCAAAGTTCAATTTCTTGACTGCTGTTTCTATGGGTGTTGATTATGGATCCAACTAAAATGAAATCTTTGACAACTTCAATCTTGTCTCCATTTGTCATGACGTTTCTTATTGGTCCATTTGCGAGGGTTTTTATTTTCTTTCTGTGGAGGTGTAATCATACTGAATGTTGTAGTCTTTCATCTTCATCTGTAAGTGCTTCAAGTCATCTTCGCTTTCAACAAATGAGGTCATGTCATCTCTGTATTGAAGATTGTTAGTAAGTCTTCTTCCAGTCCTTTTGCCATGTTCTATTTTATATAGTCCAGTTTCCAGGGTTATTTATTCAGAATACAGATTGAATAAGAACAGTGAAAGGATACAACCTTGCTGCACACATTTCTGGTTTTAAGCCATGCAGTATCCCCTTGTTCTGTTCAAATGGCTGCCTCTTGGTGAATGTAAAAGTTCCTCATGAGTGCAATTAGGTATTCTAGAATTTCCATTCTTTGCAATGTTGTTGTTGTTGTTATGTGCCATCGAGTCAGCCACAACTCATAGCGACCCCTCCTTGTTTTCGAGGCAGTATGACTACGGAAGTAGATTGCCCTATCTTCCTTCCGAGGAATGGCTGGTAGGTTTGAACCACCAGCCTTCTGGTTAGCAGTCATGTGCCTTAGGCATAATTTGTTATGATTCATGCAGTCAAATGCCTTTGTATAGTCAATAAAACACAAGTAACTATCTTTTTGGTATTCTTGTCTTTCAGCCAAGATCCATCTGACATCAGCAGTGATATACCTTGTTCCACATGCTCTTTAGAATCTAGCTTGAATTTCTGACACTTCCCTGTCAATATACTGCTGCAACCATTTTTGAATTATCTTTAGCAAAAGTTTACTTACATGTAATATTAATGAGGTTGTTTGAAATTTTCCATTCTGTTGGATCCCCTTTTATGATATAGACACAAATATCAATCTCTTCCAGTCAGTTGGCCAAGTAGCTGTCTTCCAAATTTCTTCACATAAACAAGTAAGTGCCTCCAGCACTGCATCCATTTATTAACACATCTCAATAGGTATTCTTTCAATTCCTGGAGCCTAGTTTCTCACCAATCCCTTCAGTGCAGCTTGACCTTCTCTTTTAATACCACTGGTTCTTAATCATATGCTACCTGCTGAAATGGTTGAACATCAACCAGTTCTTTTTGGTACAGTGACTCTGTGTATACCTTCTACTTTCTTTTGATACTTCCTGCATCATTTAATATTTTGCCCATACTTCTTGTTGTTAGGTGCTGTCAAATTGGCTCAAACTCATAGTGACTCTATGCACAACAGAATGAAACAGTGCCTAATCCTGCACCAGTCTCACAATCTTTGCTGTATAGGACCCCATTGTTGCAGCCACTGTGTCAATCCATCTCATTGAGGGCCCTCCCCTTTATTGCTAACCCTCCATTTTACCAAGCATGATATCCTTCTCCAGGGAATGGCTCCTTCTGACCATGTGACCCAAGTAGATGAAACAAAATCAGGGCATTCTTGCTTAGAAAGATCATTCCAGCTGCGCTTCTTCCAGGACAGATTTGTTTGTTCTTTTGGCAGTACTTTCAGTATTCTTTGTCAACACCACAATTCAAAAGCATCCACTCTTCTTAGGTCTTTCTTATTCATTGTCCCTCTTTCACATGCATATGAGGTGACTGAAAATACCGTGGCTTGGGTTAGGTGCACCTTAGTCTTCAAAGAGACATCTTTGTTCTTTAGAACTTTAACGTGGTCTTTTGCAGCAAATTTACCAGGAGCAATATTTCATCTGATTTTTTGACTGCTGCTTCCATTGGTGTTTATTGTGGAAATAAGTAATATGAAATCTTTGATAATTTCAATATTTTCTCCATTTATTATGATGCTGCTTATTGGTCCAGTTGTGTGGATTTTCATTTCCTTTATGCTGAGGTGTAATCCATATTGAAGACTGTAGTCTTTAACCTTCATCAGTAAGTGCTTCAAGTCATCTTCACTTTCAGCAAACCAAGTATCACAGGTTATTAATGAATCTTCTTCCAATCCTGATGCCATGTCCTTCTCCAGATAGTCTAGTTTCTCAGATTATTTGCTTAACATACAGATTGAATAAGTGTGGAGAAAGGATACAACCCTGACACACAACCTTCCTGATTTTCAACCATGCAGGCTCCTGGGCTATGTACAGTTTCCTCATAAGTACAATTAGGTGTTCTGAAATTTCCATTCTTCTCAACAAACAAAACAACCAACCTGCAATCGAGTTGATTCTACTCATAGTGACCCCTCCTTAGGTTTCCAAGGTGGTATCTCTACAAAGGTTGATTGCCCAGTCTTCCTTCCAAGGAGTGGCTGTGGGTTTGAACTGCCACCCTTCTGGTTAACAGTAGAATGCCTTAGGCACTACGCCACTAGAGCTCGTGATGTTATCCATCATTTTTTATAATCCACACATGCATGCTTTTGCATGGTAAATGAAACACAAGTAAACATCTTTATGGTATTTTTTTTCTTTCAGCCATGATCCATCTGACATCAGCAATGATATCCCTCATTCCATGTATTTTTCTAAATCCAGCTTACATTACTAGAAGTTCCCTATGGTAAACTGCTGCAACCATTTTTAAATTATCTTTTTTTTTTTTTTAATTGTGATTTGGGTGAAGATTTAC
>NW_006921712.1:3379220-3393420 GCF_000298275.1 Orycteropus afer afer
TTGAAGAGGATCTGTGCAGTCTTTCTGCCTAGTCCGCCATCTTGTCCTTATCCATTTTTAAATTATCTTTAGCAAGATTTTACTTGTGTGTGATATAAATTATATTGTTCAATAATTACCACATTCTGTTGGATCGCCTTTCCTTACAGGGGGTACAAATATGGATCTCTTCCAGTCCATAGGCCAGGTAGTTGTCTTCCAGATTTCTTGGCGTAGAGGAGTAAGAGCCTCCAGTGCAGCATTCATTTGTTGAAACATCTCAGTGGGCATTCCCTCAATTCCTTGTTTTTCACCAGTTCCTTTAGTCCAGCTTCAACTTTTTCCTTCAGTACCATTGGTTCTCGATCAAATGCTACCTCCTGAAATACGTGAACATTGACCAAGTCTTTTCAGTACAGTGAGTCTGTAGTCCTTCCATCTTCTTTTGATGCTTCCTGCATCATTCAATATTTTGCCCATAGAATGTTTCAGAGAAATGCTGAGTGTGTTCTTCCTTTTTGGTTTTCTAACTCCAGGTCTTTGCAAATTTCATTTTAATAGTTGACTTTTGTCTTCTAGAGCTGATCTTTGAAATCTTCTGTCAGCTCTTTTATCTTGTCATTTCTCTCATTTGCTTTAGCTACTCTCCATTCAAGAGCAAGTTTCAGAGTCTTTTCTGACATCCATTTTGGTCCTTCCTTTCTTGTCTTTTTAATGAGCTTTTGCTTCCTTTATCCCACAATTTGTCTGGTTTTGGTCATTGGTATTTAATGCATCAAATCTATTCTTCAGATGATCTCTAAATTCAGGTGGAATATAAAACTCAATGCCATTGGATTGATTCCAACTCATAGTGACCCCTTTGGGTTTTCAAGTCAGTAAGTCTTTACAGAAGTAGATTGCCCAGTCTTCCTTCTGAGGAGTGGCTGGTGGGTTTCAACTGCAGCCTTTTGATAAGCAGTCAAATGCCTTAGGCACTATGCCACCAGAGCTCCAGGTGGGATGTAATCAGGGTCATATTTTTGCTCTCATGGACTTATTTTAGTTGTCTTCAGCTTCAATTTGAACTTGTGTATGAACAATTGATGGCCTTCTCCACAGTCAGCTCCTGGCCTTGTTTTGGCTGAAGATATTGAGCATCTCTATTGACTCTTTCCACAGATGTTGTTGATCTGATTCTTGTATAGTCCATCTGGTGAAGTCCATGTGTATAGGTGCTCTTTGTGTTGTTAAAAAAAATGTATTTGCAATGAATAAGTCATTGGTCTTCCAAAATTCTGTCATGTGATTTCCAGCATCATTTCTATCACCAAGGCCATATTTTCCAACTACTGGTGACTCTTCAATTCCAATTTTTGCATTCCAGTCATCAGTAATAATCAATATGTCTTGATTGCATGTTCGGTCAATTTCAGGCTGCAGAATTTGGTAAAAATCTTCAATTTTTTCACCTTTGGTTTTGGTGGTTGGTGTGTAAATTTGAATAAAAGTAGTATTAACTGGTCTTCCTTGTAGGTGTATGGATATTATCCTATCATTGACAGCATTGTACTTCAGGATAAATCTTGAAACATTCTCATGACCGTGAATACCACACCATTCCTCTTCAATTTGTCATTCCCAATATAGTAGATCATATGGTTGTCTGATTCAAAATGGACAAAACCAGTTTATTTTAACTCACTAATGCCTAGAATATCGATCTTTATGCATTCTGTTTCATTTTTGACAACTTCCAATTTTCCTAGATTCATACTTCATACATCCCATGTTCCAATTATTAATGGATGTTTGCAGCTGTTTCTTCCCATTTTGAGTTGTGCCACATCAGCAAATGGAGGTCCCAAAGCTTTACTCCATCCATGTCATTAAAGTTGGTTTGACTTTGAGGAGGCAGGTCTACCTCAGTCTATTTTGAGTGTCTTCCAACCTGTGGGGCTCAACTTCTGGCATTATATCAAACAGTGTTTCCGGGCTATTCATGAAGTTTTCCAGTAATATATCAGACAGTGTTTCACTGCTATTCATAAGGTTTTCACTGGCCAGTTCTTTAAGAAATGAATAGCCTCTTCCTTCAATTTGGAAGCTTCACTGATACCTGTCCACCATCGGTGACCCTAGTTATATTTGAAATATTTGTGGCAGTGCCTCCAGCCTCACAGCAACATGCAAGCCACCACAGTATGACATACTGACAAACTAGAAGAAACCTTCAATGTTACAACTCTTGGCTTGAATTTTTTCTTCAGTTCTTTCAGCTTGAGAAATGCTGAGTGTGTTCTTCCCTTTTGGTTTTCTAATTTTAGGTCTTTGTACATTTAATTGTAATACTTTACTTTGTCTTTGTGAGCTGCCCTATGAAATCCTCCACTCAGCTCTTTAATTTCTTCATTTTTTCCATTCGCTTTAAGTACTCTTCATTTAAGAGAAAATTTCAGAATCTCTTCGGATATCCATTTTGGTCTTTTTTTTCCTTTCCTGTCCTTGGAATGGGCTTTACTTTCTTCGTGTATGATGTTCTTTATGTCATCACACAACTCATCTAGTCTTTGGTCATTGGTGTTCAATGAGTCAAATCTGTTTTTCAAATGGTCTCTAGATTCAGGTGGGATATAATCAAGGTTGTATTTGGCTCTAGTAGACTTTTAAAAATTTTTTTCAGCCTCAGCTTGAATTTGCAAAGCAACAATTGATGGTCTGTTCCACAATCAGCTGCTGGCCTTGTTTTGACTGATGGTATTCAGCTTCTCCATTGCCAATTTCCACAGTTGTAGTCAATTTTTTCCCTGTTTATTCTGTCTGGTGATGTCCACATGCATAGTCACCATTCATGTTGTTGAAAAAGGGTATTTCTAATGAATAAGTCATTGGTCTTGCAAAATTCTGTCATGTGGTCTCTGACATCATTTCTGTCACCAAGGCTATATTTTCCAACTGCCAATGCCAATGCTTTGTTTTCAACTTTTGTATTGCAGTCACCAATAATTATCAATACATGTTGATTGCAATATTGGTCAATTTTAGACTGCACATGTTGGTAAAAAAAATCTTCAATTTCTTCATCTTTGGCTATAGTGATTGGTGGGTAAATTTGAATAATAGCAGAATTAACTGGTCTTCCTTGTGGGTGTATGTTATTATCCTATCACTGAGCGCATTTTTCTTCAGGGTCAATCTTGCAATGTTCTTTTTGATGATGAATGCAAGCGATTCCTGTTCAATTTTACATTACCAACATAGTAGAGCATATCCTTTTCTGATTCTAAATGGTCAATACCAGTCCACTTCAACTCACAAATGCTCAGGATTTCAATTTTTATGTCTTCCATTTCATTTTTGACAACTTCTAATATTATTTCTAATATACCTAGGAATATCATATATATTATGTATATAATCCATGTTCTAATCATTAATGAATACTTACCACTGTTTCTTCCATTTTGAGTCATGACATAACAGCTGATGAAGATTTCAAATGTTTTACTCCATCCATGTCATTAGGGTCAACTCTACTTTGTGAAGGCAACACTTTCACACTTGTATTTTGAGTGCCTTTGACCTGATTGGCTCATTTTCTGGCACTATATCAGACAGTGTTTCACAGCTATTCATATGGTTTTCAGTGACCAAATTTGTCAGAAGCATGTGGCCCTGTCCTTCTGCCTTGTCTTAGTCTGGAAGCTCCACTGAAACTTGTCCACTATGGGTGACCCTGCTGGCATTTGAAATGCTGGCACCATAACTTCCACACAAAGCAACACACAGTCTACCACAGTACAGCAAAGTGACAGATGAGTGTTTGTACTTTAACAAACCAAAAGAAAACCCACTGTCATCAAGCTAATTCATAGTGCCTCCCATTGGGTTTCCAAGGCTGTAAATCTTTATGGAATAGATTGATTCATCCTTCTACTGTGGTACAGCTGGTGGGGTTGAATTGTTGACCTTGTGGTTAGCAGCCATATGCCTTACTCACTATTCTACCAGAACTCCTTTGGCACTTTAATAGTGTTCTTTAATAGATAAATAAAAGAAGAAACAAGATTGGAATATATGGAAGGATGGATACATGAATGGATATGAATGAGACTAGATAAGGGGGAAGTGATTTGGCTATTTGTTGTAATATAAACAAGCTTAAGCTTTTGGAAGAAGGAGAACATAGTTCCGATGCAGAAATATCACAAAGGAAATGTATTTTTTTAAAAAATGTGTCAAATAGATTTAAGGACAAGGGGAACACACTATACAATCTTTTTAGATTATCAAAATGCTGTAAACTATTTCATACTAAAGCTGTCAAATATAGAGTTATTATGGAAATGAAAAAAAAATGTTTTGGCACAGAAAAAATACCAAGTTAAAGCCAATGTGTTAGACTGGGTTCTCTAGAGAAACAAAACCACTAAAGCTTATATATAGAGAGAGAAAGAGAAATTTATCTTAGCAAATGGCTCACACACTTATAGAAACTGTCAAGTCCCAAGTTCTTGAATCAAACGTCAAGCTGGAGGCTTTTCCTGACTCATGCAGCTGCAGGGGCAGAAGAGCTCAAGGTTGCCAGGCAGTATACTGGCTGTTGACTCCAGTGAATGATGAATCCAAGATCTCCAGGCCAAATGGTGGATTGTTCACTCACAGAGAGTTGTAGGCAGAATCCCGATCCACAGAAGAGTGTCTCTTTTCCCAGGATGTCCATAAATATACTGGAAGCAGGCCACACCCCTAGGGAAACTCCCTTTCAATGGGTTGGCTGCTCCAAAAATATATATCTGTTCCCATTATTGGAACAACCCACATCACAATTGCTTAAACCACACAGAATTGTGGTCCAGCCAAGTTAACACACAGTTCCAACTATCACAGTCAGGAAATAGAAATTGTTTGAGACCCTTTTTTAGATACAGAAATGCTTTAAAAGGGAATCAGATCCTCAGTAATTGATGATTGGGTTGCTATATATTTTTTCCAAATGACATTGAATTGGGAGGGTACCATGAGTCTCCCAATATGTAGTTTTTCTAATAGTGCATTGACAAGAAGGTGGAAGTGGATCGTGTGAAAGTCTCCCAGGGTTATGTGAATAAGTAGACATGTTTTAGATGAGCCCTCAGTAAGAGCATAAAAACCAAAATCCAAACTTTATTGCCATCCAGTCGATTCTGACTCATAGAAACCCATTGGGTTTCTGGGGCTGTAAACATTATAGAAGTAGATTGCCTCATCTCTCTTCCAAGGTGTGGCTGGTGAGTTTGAACCACCAGCCTTCTGGTTAGCAGTCAGATACCTTAGGCATTACACCACCAGAGATCCACAGTAAGGGCATAGCATAAGGAAATTCACTTAACCAAAACTAGTTGCTGTCAAGTAGCAGATCACCAGACCTTCCTTCTGAAGCACCTCTTGGTGGATTCAAGCTGGCAACCTGGTAAGTAGTTGAGCACTTAACCATTTGGGCTGGCCAGAGACTCCAGAAATGTACTTACAGATAAATAAAATCAACTTAATAAATGATGAGCTCTACTTTATTTTCATCCAAAAATAACATTTTATTTTCTGAAGACAGTAACTGATGTCATGCTGTGATTAAAAACAAATAACCAAAATGCCCAACTAAATATGAACATTATCAAATGAAAACTTGATGATATATCTGAAAACATCACCACACCTTTATGTCCTTGTTTTAGGAAAAGATGCTCTTTCAAGATTCTATGAAGTTAGAGTGATTGATGAGAAAGAAGATAAACCTATTCATGATTGGAGAGAGTTATCTGTTGAGAGACAACTAAGAGAAATAGACTTATGCTAGGAAAGATGAAGTTTGAGAAACTACTAAAGCTGGAAAATGGCATCGTTTGTGATAAGGTGCAGTTTCCTGAGCATAGGATCCTGAGTTAGTCCTTTCTCAATAGTTAACGTTAGTGGTGGCCAATGGGGTCAATGAGAAAGGAAGCTGAAGTCAAGAAGAGGCAGTTAGGAATATTTCAGGCCAAGTCATAAACTTAAATTTCACTTTAAATCCCAGTTAAAACTTTTTGGATTGCCACAATTGGGAGATAGAACATATCAAATTGCTGAGCACAAGTCAGGCTACATAGAGCAGTTAATAATTGAGCCTAGGTTTGAAACAGAGTAGGGTAGGGCTGGGGTGCCTAGATGGACTTCATTGCATAGTTAGCTGCCTTCTTGGGATTTTCATTGCCCATTCAATCTAAGTGACTTTTACCCATGGCATATTTTGACAAAAAAGCATCATGTAACTTGTGAAATAAATAAGTTTTGGTCATTGTATTGCATTTTCTCAGTCTTTGTCTATGGCTGTGTACACACACATACATAGGAAACCATACTATACCAGTCTGAAGTCGCTGTTTATTCAGTCTGTGATCTTAGCTTTAGGCCATGCAGACATAATATCATCTAAATTTTCATTTCTGATTCTCTCATTATGACTTTCTCCAGTGCTCCTTTGTAGTTAAAGAGGTTAATTTTATGATTAACAGGATAGTTTTGAAAATATGGAGACGGGTAATGGTGATAGAAATTATTATCCCTGCCAATGTGATGCAGATTCAAATCCAGACATATTTAAAAGAGTGTAAGATAATTTTAGATGATAGCAATATAAGTTAAGATGTGCTAATAATAATTTTCAAAATAGTTTAAATACTCACTTTGGATATTGTCTTACTTTTCTGGGGCTGCCATAACAAAATGCAATAAAGTAGGTGGCTTTAAAAAAAAAAAAAAAGGAATTTATCATCACACAATTCTGGAGGCTACAAGTCTGAATTCAGGGCATGGGCAGGGCTGTGTTTCTTGCCATGGACTCTAGGGGAAAGCATTTCCTTGTTTCTTTCAGTTTCCGGTAGTTCCAGGTGTGTAGATCTTCACCCTCTGCATGACTGTTTCCCTGCCTGTGCTCCTCTTTTATAAAAAAACATGACTGAGAAGAGATTAGGTTTGGGACCCACCCTTCTTTGGTATGACCTAGTTTAATTTAATAGATAAAAGAGAAGAAAAAAACCACCCAATTTCCAACAAGGTCACGTTCACAGATACAGGGATTAGAAGTTTAATTTACTTAGGAAGGATATGAAATGAAATTCAATCCATAACAGATGTGAATAAAACTGTTCCCTGAATTATTCCTTGTTGCCAATGTCAAAGGGAAGCCTGATGGTGCATTCAATGAGTGCTTGGCTAGTAACAGAGGTTGGTGGGTTTAATCCACCAGCTACTCTATGTGGCAGTCTGCTTCTTTAAAGATTACAGTCCTGGAATCCCTATGAGTTACTATGAGTTACTATGAGTTACTATGAATCAGAATCAGCTCAGTGTCAATGGATTTGGTTTTGGGTTTTGGCCAATGTCATATAGTTATTTATTTAACTTAACATGGCATTTCTTATGTTCAAGTCATGACTTCCATGGAAATTTGTTTCCAATAATTAGTGTAGCATTCAAAGTTTTTATTTAATTCATGCTTTTCTATGTCAGTGAAGTTTCAAAAATATTCAGTGAAATTATAATTTACATGTGTGTGGTGTATTAAAAAGAGTTCTGGTGGCATGGTAATTAAAGCTCTCAGCTGCTGAGAGGTCAGAGGTTTGAAACCACCAGCTGCTCTGTGGCAGAAAGATGTAGCAGCCTGCTTCCAGAATCGACTCTATGACAATGGGTTATGGTGGTATATTAAATGCTTTCATAAATGTGTCTGACCCTCAGCACAACCTGTAAGGTAGCAGAATCAGATTTTATTGCTTCCATTTTATCAGCGAGCAGATGGAGTCTCAACAGCACTGAATAACCCACCCAAAGTCAAACAGCTGGTACAGAGAAAACTTGAGAAGTCTCAGCATTGAACCCTTTTTATGAAACTGGTAATAACAGAAACAAAGAGCAGAGCAGTTAATCCAAAGTATCTATCAGGAAGCTTAATAAGTGAATAAATAAGTAAATATATAAATAAATAAATAATAGGGCATTAAAATTGTGGTAGGCTTCCACTGGATGCCTTTGTAACAGGAGCATTTCTGGCAGTTGAATTTTGTTCCATGAACACTCAGCCTCATTCTTACTTTTCTGCATTCTCTGTTTCTCTCTAGGCATTTGTTCCAAAGCATGAACATAAATCCATTCTCTGCGTAAAACCTGTTAGTGTAAATGCTTATTGAAGTTATAAAGAATGTGCTTTTGTTCCAAGTAATAGGTTTACTTAGTTAGAAAACCTCAAATCACTGATGCTGTAGGGCTCTGGAGACTGTGCTTTGATTGTTGGCATTACCATTCGAGTAAAGAATCAGAATCAACACTGTTTATGTAACTGAGTCAATGCTTTCCCCACCTCCACCACCACTTTGGTGTGTTCAGCTGAAGAAAACCAAGAAAGTGCAGGGGAAAGAAGCTAGACCTGTCTGAATTTTTACAAAAACCCTTGCATTATGTATTATCATCACTGCTTTTATACTGATAGAGAAACTGAGGCTCAGACATGTCAACCAAAACTTGTCTTTCTCTAACTTCAAATTTTTTTGTTTTTCTACTCTGAAGATTTTGTACCCTGAAAGTGGTTTTAGTCAGGCTAATGTGTCTCCCCTGCTCTAGAGTCAGTGAAGTAGATAAACTAGATATATGAATACTTAGAAGAAATCAGAGGCTAAAAGAAAGGAAGGGAGGGAGGGAGGAAAGAAGGAAGATAGGTATAGAAGAGGGAAGAATTTGCAAAGTAGGCTAAACCCCCTTGCATAGTGGGTTTCCTTTCTCTGGATTAACTTGGCAAGGGTCAGTGAGAAGAAGCCCAACAAGTTCTTTGAACACACCACTTAAGATGCTGGAATATTTTCAAAGAAATTGATCAGTGTCTTCACAAATACAGCTAATTTATTTGAAGAATTCAATTACATTGGTGAGAATTCAGAGGTTCACAACATATAAGCTATGATACCTTTTGTTCTGGTGAAATATTTGAAAACATAGCTACCTTTCACATTCATCTATTGTGAAAAAAAGAAGCAAATATCTCATCATAGTAGGTATTTCTGTGTGTGTCTTCAGTCAAATTCTAGACACGGGAATGTAGAGAATTAGATGCCTTCAAGAACACTCTGAAATGATTAGCAAAGTAAAATAAAAATTTTTTTAAAAAGCAAGGAAAATATAACTCCTTTTCAGAGACTTTATCTTGAATGGTAACAATTAATACCATTGAATATTTAAGAAATGGCTATTCAGTATAGTAGAACTAAGTCATTCCATTAAATTTTATGGCCTAAAAAAATTATACAGCCTCTCTTTATGGTTAAACCTGAAAACTATTAACTTCTAAAATACATTCTCAGGTCATGAAAAAAAACCCAGTGAATGAATTTTTTTCTGGCATATTTTGGAAGAATAATTTTTTTCCGTCACTTAGCCTAAAATCAGGCATTTTTTACCTCTTTCCCTCTTCTCCCCCACCCATCTCTCTCTCTCTGTCTGTCTTAAGTTTTAAATCTACTCATTTAGGAAGTCTGCTTTCACAGGGTTTTAGATAAATACACTTGTTAAGAAAATTTTATTTCTATCAATACTATTTTAATTATTTCTTCCCTTCACTATTAAATTAGCCTCCCAACTCATCTCACCATTTTGAATTGCTTCCCATTCTAATCCTTCCTATATAAAATGTCCTGAACTACTACTTTATTCAGGTTAACATCGTACTCAAAAATATTCAAAATATCTCTATTATATCCTGAATACACACACACACATACTACAAAAACGGTGAGGAGGCCACATGTTCTGACCTCCTCTAACCCTACAGGGGGAAGACAGGATTACCAGCAGTAACCCAAGGCCTATTACTGCAAGGCCAGACATGATGCCTTCCTCCAGCCCTTTCACCAACTGTTCCTCCCAAAGCACCCACCACCTCTCTCCTGGGTTCAATAATTCGCTCCAGTGACCACACAGAACTCACAGATTATGAGGTTTATTAGGGAAGCACCAGACTACAATTCGAGTTCAGGAAAAATGCTCAGTCTCTCTCCCAGCCCACCGTCCCTCAGCCAGCAGTCTCTCACAGTCTCTTTCCCAGCAGTGCTGGTCCCTCGGTGTCTCACTCAGCAATGCATGTCTCTTGCATCTCTTTCCCAGCAACGCGTGTCTCAGGAGCCCATGTCTCCTTCAGCAGCAGGTCTTCCTCAACCAGCAGTCAGAGAGAGTTCTGCCTCTAGGAGGCCTCCTTTTTGAGCCCGGCAGGGTGGTCAAACTAGCCAATTATAGCATCAGAACTTTAAGCACCTGAGAGAGAGTGGGCACCTCCCAGAACATTGTTTTGTGCCACTCCCAACAGAAATACTCCAGGTGGACAACTTCAGCAATCAGGAGCTCCTCTGTTGCTCATAGCAAATCCCACCTTGGAGTTTACAAAGACTTATGGGTAGAAAAGCCACACAAAGTAATTTATTACACTGCACATACACACACACATATACTATGCTTTGGTTTTAACATAGGTGTGTTAGCCTGAAAATCAAAGCCAAAAATTATCTGGGCTTCATTTTTAATTTCAAATGTATTCTCTTCCTCCAAAATACCCTTTATTACCTACCAATGATAAAAACACTTGCTATTTTCCACATCCATACTAAAAGCTGTAGTGCTTGATCTTTATTAGTAAGTGCTTCAGGTCCTCTTCGCTTTCAAGGAAAGTTGTGTCATCTGCATATTGCAGGTTGTTAATATGTCTTCCTCTAATCCTGATGCCCTGTTCTTCTTCATATCATCCAGCTTCTCAAATTATTTGTTCAGCATACAGATTGACTAAGTATGGTGAAAGATACAACCCTAATGCACACCTTTCCTAACTTTAAACCATACAGTATTCCCTTGTTCTGTTTGAACTGCCTCTTGGTCTATGTATAGGTTCTGTGTGAATTTAATTGAATGGTCTGGAATTCCCAGTATAGATTTGCGGTGTAGTAAATTAAGTAGTGTGGCTTTTCTAGCCATAAGTCTTTGTAAACTCCTTGGTGGAATTTGCTGTGAGCAACTGAGTAGCTCCTGATTGTTAAAGTTACCCACCTGGGGTGTATCTGTTGGGAGCAGTAGGAAGTAATTTTCTGGGAAGTTTGGAAGTTTGCTCTCTCTCAGGTGTATAGAATTCTGATGTTGGGGTTGGTTAGTTTGAACACTCTGCCAGGCTCAAAAGGAGTCCTCCTAGAGGCAGAAGGAATCTCTCACTACCAGCTGGGAGACACAAGAGACATGCACTGCTGGGAGAGAGACACCAAGAGATAAACCTGTTGAGACAGAGATACCAAGAGACATGCACTGCTGGGAGAGAGACTGAAAGAGACTGTCGTCTGAGTGGCAGCAGGCTGAGAAGGATTGAGCATGTTTCTGAACTTGAATTGTAGCCAGTTGGTTCTCTAATAAACCCCATAATCTGTGAGTTCTGTGTGGCCACTGCAGTGAATTATCGAACCAAGCAGAGAGGTGGTGGGTGCTGCAGGAGGAGCAGTTGGTTTCAGAGTTGGTGAAAGGGCTGGAGGCAGGCAGCATGTCTGACTTCACAGGAATAGGCCTTGAGCTATTGATGATGATTCTGTCTTCCTCTTGTGGGGTTAGAGGAGGTCAGAAGATGTGGCCTCCCTGACCATTTAGCAGGATTATACCTTGCCATAAAGGAAAAAAAATCCTCACAATTGGACCAATAAGCAACATCATGATAAATGGAGAAAAGACTGAAGTGATCAAAGATTTTATTTTACTTGGATCCACAATCAACACCCATGAAAGCAGAAGTCAAGAAATCAAACAACGTATTTCATTGGACAAAGCTGCTGCAAAAGATGTCTTTAAAGGGTTAAAGAGTAAAGATGTCACTTTGAAGACTAAAGTGCACATGATCCAATACATGGTGTTTCCAATTACCTCACTTGCAAGTGAAAGCTGGACAGTGAATCTGGAAGACCAAAGAATTACTGCATTTGAGTTATGGTGTTGGCAAAGAATATGGAATATACCATGACTGTCAGAAGAATGGACAAATATGTCTTAGAAGAACTACAGCCAGAATACTCCTTAGAAGTATGGATGGCAAGACTTCATCTCTCATACTTTGATTATGTTATTAGGAGGGACTGTCCCTAGAGAAAGACATCATGTTTGGTAGAGTAAAACCAAACCAAACCAAACTCATTGCCATTGAGTCTATATGACTCATAGTGACCCCTCCTTGGGGTTCTGTCAGTGAAAAAGGGGAAGACGCTTAACAAGATGGATTGAACAGTGGCTGCAAAAATGGTTCAAACGTAGCAACAATTGTGAGGATGTTCTAGGACCAGGTTGTGTTTCATTCTGTCATACAGAACTGACTCAATGGCATCGAACAACAACAATTTTCCAAATATGTCCCATGTTTGTCTGCTTTGGTTCTTTGTAATCTTGTTAACTCTGTCCTCCCACATTTACTGTGATTGAAATCCTATGCTCAATCTAGGTTTAGACATATTGGTACCATTTTCGTGGAACTTCCTAGTATGCTCCACTACATTTGGTGTCTTCATACCCTAAGCCACCTCAGCTTTGACATGACTCTTTTCTCACTTGTATTTTACTAGTTCAAGTAGCTGCTTCAAAGCTACAGTAAATTTAAGCTTCCTGAGCTCAAGGATCCTTTTATGTTGTCATTCCCTCAAAGGAGCCATGGTGGTATAGTGATTAAGCACTAGACTCATAACCAAAAGATCTGTGGTTCAAATCCACCAGTGGCTCTTTAGGATAAAAGACCTTGTGACCATTTTCCATAAGGTTTGCAGCCTAGAAAACCCTTTTGGACAGTTCTACTCTGTCCTATAGGGTCACTATGAGTCAGAGTAGATTGAATAACCTCAATGGCACAAAACAACAAGAATCAGAACAATAACCCTTAAAGAGAATGGAAGTTGTGTTAAAATCTTTTCAATCTGGAATAGTACACTAGAGAAAATTTAAGTAACTCCATGACAAATAAAAAAATGATAAAACAAGTTATCCAGAAATCCAATTCAGATATTTGAATTTTATGGTTAAGGAGTTGGAAACTTAGTTCCTGTTTCCAGAGAGACAGCTTCAGCATTCACACTGTTTTTCTGTCATGTGTTTAAGAGCTGTTATAATCTGTGAACACAACCTGCCACTTACTCTTCTCCAATTTTTGTATCCAGTGTTTTTTAACTGACAAATACATGTATATGTTTTGCATGCATTAGAATCTGCCAGCTGTGTTTTGAACAAAGTTTTGACTGCAATTCATCAATCAATATCAAATTATGAGAGTCCCTGGATACCAACACCTGAACAATCCACACAGCATTAATATATAGGCCAACAAAGTTTCAAAGTACAGAATCAGTTTTATGATATATGCTCAGTCTTACAGTATTCCGTTAGGAATAAAATACCTTTTATTTTATTAAAGTTGGGAATTTATGAAAATATTTCTATATGTTGAAGAGATTAAATGTTGCAAAAAGTAAGAACAGAGGTTAATGATAGAATGAGCAAATATATAGATATTTAAATATTTATATATTATACATATATACCACCACCTACCTGTTAGTTTGTTCTACTGTGGTATCTTATGTTTTGCTGGAAGCTCTGTCACCAGTATTTCAAATACCAGCAGGGTCACCAATAGTGGACAGGTTTCTGCAGAGCTTCCACACTAAGATTTAGGAAGAAAGCCATGTTGATACACTTCCCAAATCCTTATGGATCACAGCAGAACATTGTCCTATTTGTTTGCTTTGGACCTGTCATCAAGAAGTATCAATCACTATTGTAGACATGTTTGTTGAAGTAGAGTCAGCAAGGACAATGGAGACCCTTGGTGAGATGGATTGGCCCAATGGCCACAATGATGGACTGTAACTGCTGGTGATTATGAAGATGACACAGGACTAAGCAACATTTCATTCTGTTGTACACAGGGTCACCATTTGACAGCAGCTAAGAACAACAAATATATATATTCACTGCCATCAAGTCAATACCGACTCATAGCGACCCACTTTGGGTTTCCGAGGTAGTGAATCTTTATAGAAGTAGATTGCCCAGCCTTCCTTCATGGAGTGGCTGGTGGATTTGAACTTCCAGCCTTCTGGTTAGCTGTGAAATGGCTTAGGCACTGTGCTACAAGAGCTCCATATATATGTGTATGTGTGTGTGTGCATGTATGTGT
>NW_006921712.1:3393520-3402142 GCF_000298275.1 Orycteropus afer afer
GTTGTTAGGTACAGTCAAGTCAGCTCCAACTGATAGTGACCCTATGTACAACAGAACAAAACATTGCCTGGCCCTGCCTGTGCCAGCCTCACAATTCTTGCTATAGCTGAGCCTATCACTGGAGCCACTGTGTCAATCCATGTCATTGAAGACCTTCACCTTTTTCATTGACCTTCCACTTTACCAAGGATGATATGCTTTGCCAAGAAATGGTCCCTTCATATATATATGCCTCTCTTTGCATCTTCTGTTACATCCCTCAATAGAGGAGTGATGTGAAAATAGCCCTTTTGGGTTTTTGTTAAACAAAAAACAAAAAGATATTCTTACCTTCCATTGAAGGTAAGAATTCCTGGGCAGCTAAACCTAAGAAATAATCATATTGACATAGACTATGCTATAATCAGAATTATTCTTTCTTAGTATTATAATCATGAACCCCCTAAGGGTTTTGTTAAACCTTATAATAGAAATTCTTATCATTGTTTCTTAACATCACTATCACTGGACTTGTTTTCCTAAAGGTTTCTGGGTCTTTAATGGAAATGAACTTTTGGCAGAGCCACCTCACATACCTAAAACAGAAATAAAGTAAGCCTAAATTATGGTGGTCCTCAAGGATGAGTCAAACTAGATCCCTTTGCTGGATTTAGTTATATTTGAAACAAGAAGATAAGGAAAACAAAAAAGGCTTAAGCCTGCTATCATTGCTAATGGATGAAAAAGAAAGCAGATCTATTCAAAACCTCTTTAGAAACTATTTTCTCTGTCAAAAAGAAAGATCTTCTGACAGAAAGATTAGAAAACATATTTTTAGAGAGAATTGAAGTCTCTGATAGGTGAGATTATATGAGAACATAGTTATACCAAATTTGTTAAATCTCTAGTTCCAGATAAATGCCATCCCAGAAACTGAAAGAAAATGTAGATAAGATCATTTGAACACTGGCAGTTATTTTTGAGAAGTTCTGGAAAAATTCCAGAAGACCAGGGGTTGAAAAATACCGTTCTGATTTTCAAAAAAGGAAAGTGGATTCTAATAAATATTTATGTAACTATGATGAAATATTTACATTTACTGCAAAATTCACAATTTAATTGTGAATGGTTTCTGAATATTTAGAAAATATGTGAAGTTTATGATTGATCATGGGTTTACAGTGACAGATACTGCTAGATAAACCTCATTTCTGTTTTTATAGATTTACATAACTTACATCTGTATCTTAATTTCATCCAGGCAGAATAATATTAGAAAAAAAGTCTTATTTGGAAAGAAAAATGGGGGGAAGTGGGGAGAGTAGAGTGACAACACAACAGTTAGGTAAATCCTGAATAGCTGATTTAATATCTGTCATCTTGGATGGTGGTCTTTAACGGCAGGCAGGCATTGGTTTGTGTATTTTCATTGCCTAGCACATTGAATGGTATGTAGTAAGTATTCATTAAGTATTCAAAGAATATATGAAAGCTAAGAAGAGTCAGAATTGTATGAGGACTTGTTTTATTGTCAACTGAGGAAAGGCTAAAAGAGCAGGAATGTTTAGTCCAGAAATTGTCTTCAAATATTAGAAATGATAAGGAATTAAATTTCTGTTGTGCTGTTTTAGAAGGCAAAAGGAAGTCAAGCAACTAAAAGATAAGATTTTGGCATAATATGGAAATGAGCTATTTGGAAATAGAATAAGTTGCCTCTGGATTCAGTGAGTTCAATATTGCTGAAACTGTGCAAACAGAGAAGAGACATTACTTATCAAAGAGTCTGAAAAGAAGTGCCAGGCTCAGGTTATGGAATAGACTAGATGCTTTCTTCTGTGAAACATTCATTTTTTGAGGATCCTCTATATGTCAGGCAGTATGCTAGGTACTGGACATACTTTCTGCCCTCATGGAGTTTATAGTCTAGTGGGGGATTCAAAGAAATAGATATTGTAGTTGCAATGAAGTGTGGTACGCATTATCACAGGGAAAACACACAATGCTAGGATATACCAAAGAGGAATGTTTAATCAATTCCTGTGATGTTAGAGGAGGCTTCCTGGAGGAAGTAATTTATAAATTAATTAGGCAAATTAACTAGCTAAGATTTAGGGAAAAAAGGGATCCAAAGGTTGAGAAAATGAATACGGCTCTTCGGTGGAAAGATTGGGATGGTGCTAAATAAGGAGACGTGGCAGGATCTTCAAGTTGAGTGAAGAACTGCAGAGGTTTCTGGATGAGATCCCAGAAGAAGAGATGTATAGACTTAACTAGAGAGTGAGGTGATTTTCCTAGGCGATGTTCAACATTTATCTGGAATTGTAATTTTGCCAAGCAGGACCCAATGGAAGGATAGTAAGAAAATAAAAGTTGAGGAAATTTGTATGAAAATGCTTAAGATTTTGGTCCTAGGAACTGAAGCTGGATGGGGAAAGAAATAAAGCCAGGAGTAGGCCAATGGAGAGACAGGATATAGAGTCCAAAACCCAAGTTCTCTAGAAAGTCAACAAGACAGTGGACAGATATGGCAAGAGTGGTTATTTCTAAAGATTTTTCCCTCTCTGAAAAATTTCCCAACTTTTTTATTGTGAAAATATACAAACATTCTGCAAAATTGAAGTTATTACATCTATATACCATCACTTAGATTTGCCAGTTTGCTATATTTGCTGCCTTTCTCTGTATTGCTATATTTTATATATTTGAAAGAAAGTTGTATACATTAACTAAATTCTAAATTCTTCAGAATAAATTTCCTAAGAATAAGGACTTCTCCTTATATAGACACAATACTATCATACTGAAGATAATAATAATTCCAAAATATTATTTAATATTCTATTGTTATTAGAATTTCCTCATTTCTTCCAAGAGTTTTATTGCTTTTATTTTTGTTAGTTTTTTAGTTTTAGGTTTTATAGTTTCTATATCATTTTTCAAACCAGGAATCAATTAAGTTTCATGTGTTTGCATTTGCTTATTTTGTCATTTTAGTCTCTTTAAAACACTAAACCTTATTGTCATGACATTGTCATTCTGAAGAGTCCAAGACACTTTCTGAATTTATTTCCTGTATCTCCTATATTTCCCCTTAGCAATTATGTCTAGATGAGATTTAGGATAAATATGTTGGCAAGAATACTACTTATTGCATCATGTTTTGAGGCACATAGTGACATATTATTACATTATTAGCAATGCAAATTTTTATCACTTATTAAAAATACTGAGTAACAATTATCTCTATTGTAAAGATGTATTTTCCACTTTGCAATTAGTAAATAATTTGTGGGATGATAGCACAACTCTGTGTAAAGATTCTTTTACCCAACAACTTTCAAAAATATCCTTGCCCAATTCAATTACTTTATTGTTTTGTAAGATGGTGATTTTGTAATTGAACCATTTCTTCTAGATTTATTAGCTACCATTCAACAATCAAGAAGAATTTCACTTTGTGCTTTCTTTCTTTTTTTTTTTTTTTTTTTTTGAGGTTATTATGGAATCATATATTTTAAATACTGAATTTTTTTACCCTATTTTTATGCAAATAATGTGTGTGTTCTACATTTTTTTGGCCAACTGTGTCCTCCTAAAAAGGTTTTTCATAAACATGCTATGCTATTTTTTTTCCCATCAAACATGTAAAAGAAATTAGCATAGTACACTTATGAAAATACTTCATTGAGGGCAGATAGCAAGGTTGGCAAAAAGAAAATGTAACATATGTCCATTATTTCTGTAAAAATATGGTATTCCTAGATTTACAGTATTTGCTTTATTCATAAATTAAGAATTCTTTTGTGGTATATCTAGTTTTCTGATACCATCAGCTAAACATGCTCAACTAACAACTCAACTCACTGACATTCAGTCAGATCTGACTCACAGTGACCCCTCATTGGGTTTCCAGGGCAGTATCACTATGGAAGTAGATTGCCAAATCTTCCTTTTGAGGAGTGGCTGGTGGCTAAATGTGCTATCATATATTTTATTAATATAAGAAATGTAGAGTCTTATTCTAATACAGGATAGGATAGGCTGGGGAAGAGCCACCTCCTTAAAGTAGTGTCAACCTTAATGATGTGAATGGAGTAAAGTTTTTTGGACCTTCATTTGCTGATGTGGCTCACCTCAAAATGAGAAGAAACATCTGCACATCCATTAATAATTAGAATGTGAAATGAACAAAGGAAAATTGCAAATTGTCAAAAATGAAAGGGAATATATGAAGTTCGATATTCTAGGCCTAAGTAAGCTGAAATGGACTGATATTGGCCATTTTGATTCAATCAATGGTCTACTGTGCCACCAAAAATAAAACCAAACTTACTGCCATCAAGTCTGTCCCAACTCATAGTGACCCCTTCTTGAGTGTCTGAGGCAGTATATCTACAGAAGTAGATTGCCCAGTCTTCCTTCTGAGGAGTGGCTGGTGGGTTTGAACTGCCAGCCTTCTGGTTAGCAGGTTGCCAAGAATGACAAATTACAGAGGAATGGTATCGCTTTGTCAAAAAGAAAAAAAAATACATTTTAAGGTCTATCTTGAAGTACAATGCTATCAATTATAAGATAGTATCCAGATACAAAGGTCAGCTAATGCAAATATTATTCAAATTTACATACCAACCACTAATAATAAAGATGAGGAAATTGAAGATTTTTACTAACTTCTGTAGTTTGAAAATAATCAAATATGCAATCAAGATGCATTGATAATTACTAGCAATTGGAATGCAAAAATTGAAAACAAGGGTCTGTAGCTGGAAAATACAGCCTTGTTGATAGAAATGACCTTGGAGATCACATAATAGAATTTCACAAAACCATGGACTTATGTATTGCAAATACTTTTTTTCCACAACATAAACAGTGACTATATACAGGCTCTCACTAAATGGAATACAAAGGACTCAGATAACTACATTTATGGAAAGAGACAATGGTGAAGCTCAATATAATTAGTCTGAACAACATGAAGGCTGACTGGGGAAAGGACCATTGATTTCTCAAAATGCAAGTTCAAGTTGAAGCTAAAGAAAATTAAAACAAGTCTACGAAAACCAAAGTATGACCTTAAGTATATTCCATCTGAATTTAGACACCATCTCAAGAATACATTTGACGTATTTAACAATAATGACTAAAGACCAGACAATATGTGGAATAACATCAACAACATCATACACAAAGAAAGTAAAAGGTCATTAAAAAGATAGGAAAGCATGAAAAGACCAAAATGGATGTCAGAAGAGACTTTGAAACTTGCTCTTGAATATAGAGGAGCTAAAGCAAAAGGAAGACATGATGAAGTAAAAGAACTAAACAGAATATTTCAAAGGTGGCTGTGGTAGTTAAGTTTGTGTGTCAACTTGGCTGTCCCTGGTTGAGTGGCTGTGCAGCTGGATGTAGTATTCCCCATGATGAGATTGGCAATCAACTCCATGTTGGAATCTACTGTGAGCAGCTGAGTAGCTGCCTTTGGACTGTGGTCTGCTTCCTATATATAAGGAGAAGCCTTGGGAAATGGTCTCTAGCTTACAGCACACTTGAACCCTGCATATAGCCATGTCATTGTTCAGCAGCCTGTCATGCTCTGCCAACCTTAGGACTTCCAATGGACTTGAATTAATGGCCTGCCACGTGGTTTGGTAACATTAAAACTGTGCCATTTTCTCTGTCAACCTTTGGCTTATCAGTCTCAGCAGCCAGCAGCTGTCTGAGTGAAGAAAAGCCTCTAGCTCCAGTGGGCTGGGAGCAGGAGGCAGAACTCAAGCTCAAGGTTGAGAGGCTTTCACCCAGCCCCTAGAGTCTAGCACTTTGAATTGAGATTTAAAGCCTCCAAACTGTAAGAGAATAAACTCCTGTTTGTTCAAGCATTCCATTTGTGGTATTTTCTGTTAGAGCAGCACAGAGGTAATCAAAACAGTGGCTCAAGAAGTAAAATTATTATAATAAAATGTACAAAGACCTGGAGTTTGAAAACCAAAAGGGAAGAACACATTTAGCATTTCTGAAGCTAAAACAAGTGAAGAAAAAATTGAAGCCTCGAGTTTCAATATTGATGGATTCTATGGACAAAATGCCAAAAGATACAGGAAGCATCAAAAGAAGATGGAAGGAATGCACATAGTCATTTTGCCAAAAAGAATGGGAGTTGTCATACAACCATTTCTGAAAGTAGTATATGCTCACAAACTGATTGAAGGAATAGATCCAAGCTGGACTGAAGGCATTAACAAAAAACAAGGCTCCAGAAACTGACAGGATACCAATTGATCTGTTTCAACCAACAGATGTAACACTGGATGTGTCTACTTGTCTATGCTAAAAAATTTGGAAGACAGCTACCAGGCCAACCAACTGGAAGAGATCCGTATATGTGTCCATTCCAAAGAAAGGTGATCAAACAGAATGTGGAAATTATCAAACAATATAATTAATATCACTCACAAGTAAAAATTTATTGAAGATAATTCAAAAAACAGTTGCAGCAGTATATCAACAGAGAACTGCTAGAAATTCAAGCTGAATTCAGAAGAGAACATGGAACAAGGGATATCATTTCTGAAGTCTGATGGATTTTGGCTGAAAGCAAAGAATACCAGAAAGATATTTACCTGTTTTTGACTATGCAAAGACATTTAACTGTGTGAACATAATGAATTATGGATAACATTGTGTGGAATGGGAATTGGAGGACACTTAATTGTACTCATGCAGAGCCTGGAAATAGACTAAGAGATAGTCATTTGAACAGTATTCTGTTACTGGGGAATACTGTGTAGCTTAAACTAAGGAAAAATGTTCATCCTTTCACCATACTTATTCAATCTGTATGCTGAGCAAATAATCTGAGAAGCTGGACTATATGGGGGCAAAAAAAAAAAAAAAAAACCAGCATCGGGATTAGAGGAAGATTTATTAAGAATCTGTGAAATGCAGATTATGTGGCCTTTCTTTTTGAAAGAGAAGAGTACCTGAAGCACTTACTGATAAAGATCAAAGACTACAGCCTTCAATGTGGATTGCATCTCAATGTAAAGAAAACAAAACTCTTCAAAACTGGACCAATAAAATAGTTTATCATCATAATAAATGGAGAAAAGATTGAAGTTGTCAGGGATTTCATTTTATTTGGATCTACAATCAATGCCCATGGAAGCAGCTGTCAAGAAATTGAACAATGTATTGCATTGGGCAAATCTGCTGTAAAAGACCTCTTTAAAGTTTTCAAGAGCAAAGATTTCACTTTGAAGGCTAAGGTGTGTCTGACTCAAGCCATGGTAGTTTCAATCACCTTATATG
This sequence comes from Orycteropus afer afer, assembly GCF_000298275.1. Lineage (NCBI taxonomy): Eukaryota > Metazoa > Chordata > Mammalia > Tubulidentata > Orycteropodidae > Orycteropus > Orycteropus afer. The sequence goes on from NW_006921712.1 coordinate 3,400,808, forward strand.
CATGAAACGTCTGGTCAATGAGTAAGGGAGACTGGAGAATTGATACATTTGAATTATGGTGTTAGTAAAAATATTGAAAATACCATGGACGGCCAAAAAAAAAGAACAAATCTGTCTTGGAAGAAGTCCAGCCAGAATTCTCCTTCATTCTGGAAGGGAGAATGGCCAGACTTCATGTCTTGTACTTTGGTAATGTTATTGAGAGGGGACTGGTCCCTGGAGAAGATGCTAGGTAAAGAAAAAGGTCAGTGAAAAAGAGGAAGATCTTCAACAAAATGGATTGACATAGTGGCTGCAACAATAGACTTAAGCATAGGAACAATTGTGAGGATGGCTTAGAACTGGGCAGTGTTTTATTCTGGCATAAATAGGATCACTATGAGTTGGACCAATTCAGTGGTACCTAACAATAACAGCATCAAAGATTTGTACACAATGACAAATATGATAACAAATATAGATAATCCAGCTATCAACAAATATACAGTAAGTATTCTTTTCAAGCACACATGAAATATTTACAAAAATCACAAAAAGTTTAAAAATAAATATAATACAGTTACTTGATCTATGCATAACATAAGTAAATTAGAAGCTGTAACATAGGCAATCATACCCATTTATGTGGGGGAAAAATCAAATAACAGAAGAAAACATTTTCCTGTGTAATTCATGCTTGAAAGTGATGATCCAAAGAACATTATAAAATATTTGAGATTAAATAACAACAAACCAAAATAATGTTAATACTTTGGGAACTGAGATAAAATATTATTTTAATTGCAATTTATAAAATCCACTAATATATTTACTAAAAAAAATTGAAATGGATGAGGTACATAAAAGCAAGACATACTTTAAAAAATATAAAATAAACTAAGAGAAAGCAAATGATTAAAAGAAAAGTTAATCAAACTAGAAAAGAAAAAGTTAGGTACTTGAAAATAGACAAGATCTGGTAAACTGATCAAGAGAAATCAGAAAATTTTTACAAATTACTATTGGAAATTAAAATGAATATTTAACCACAGATAGAGCACAATTTTAGAAAATCATAATATAGCACAATGAGGAATTTCATTACAATTTTAAAATGTAGGTGAAGCAGACACTTTTATAGAAAAAAATAAAATTGATAAATAATTTGAGAACCGTAAAAAAATTAATTGCCCAGTAAATAAATTTAGGAGCTCTGGTAGCCTAGTGCCTGAGGCACTTACCTGCTAACCAAAAGGCTGATGGTTCAAACCCACCAGCCACTCCTCAGAAGGAAGGTTGGGCAATCTACTTCCATAGTGATACTGCCTCAGAAACCCAAGGAGGGGTCGCTATGAG
>NW_006921712.1:3402242-3446076 GCF_000298275.1 Orycteropus afer afer
CTTTTGCAGATGTCTCTTCTGTACGATGGGAGCTCTGGTAGCATAGTGGCTGAGGCACTTGACTGCTAACCAGAAGGCTGGTTGGTGGTTCATACCCACTAGCCACTCCTCAGAAGGAAGGTTGGGCAATCTACTTCCATAGTGATACTGCCTCAGAAACCCAAGGAGGGGTCGCTATGAGTTGGGTCCGACTCGATGGTATATAACAACAAAAACAAATAAATTCAGAATTAAAAAAATGTGTATCTCCACTCAGGGCGAAAGATGGGAGAAGGATGAAGAGAAAAGAAAGCTGTACAATAAAAAAAGAGGAAAAGGTTAAAGAAAATGATCCAGGCAATACAAGAAAAAGGCATAGCTACTTACCCATTGTTACGAGTAGTATAGTCATGGTACCAAAACAAGCCAAGGACAGTATAAGGAACTAGTAAGTTTTACTTACAGTAAATAACAGGAAATATTAAAATTACAGTTATAAAATAGTAAATATATGTGTATATACAATAAATATGAAACCTATTAATGAAGCATCACTCAAACTCACTGCTGTCACATTGAATCCGATTCATAGCAACCCCTCTTTGGGTTTCTGAGGCAATATCTCTAGGGAGTAGATTGGCCATTCTTCCTTCCAAGAAGTGGCTGGTAGGTTTGAACTGCCAGCTTTCTGGTTAGCAGTCAAATACCTTAGGCACTACACCACCAGAGGTCCTTAATGAGGCATACTCACTCACTGCCGGCGAGTCGTATCTGAGTCATAGCAACCCCTCCTTGGGTTTCTGAGGCAGTATCACTATGGGAGTAGATTGCCCAAACTTCCCTCCAAAGAGTGGCTGATGGGTTTGAACCACCAGCCTTCTGGTTAGCAGTCAAATGCCTTAGGCACTATGCCACAAAAGCAAATTCTATTGCAGGGTTTATTTGATCATACTGTAACATAGCTATTCTCATTAAAAATAATATATTTTTTTCTTTGTAGTTTGTTTTTAATTGATTCCACTCTTTGTTACCTTTGGGACTTCATTCAAATCATTATGAACTCTGTTTTGGTTACCTAGTGCCACTGTAACAGAAAAATACCACAAATGGGTGGTTTTAACAAACTGGGATTTATTTTCTTCCAGTTTAGGAGGCTAGAAGTCTGAGTTCAAAGTGCCAAGCTCTAGGAGTTAAGTGAAGGCCCCTCGACCTTGGGCTTCATCTCTGCCTCTTGCTTCTGGCCCACTGGAGCTGGAGGCATATCTTCCTTCACTCAGGCAGCTGCTGGTTGCTGAGGCTGACAACCAAACTGAACATTGACAAATAAAATGGTGAAGTCCCAAGATTACCAAACAACATGGCAGGCCACTAGTTCAAGTCCAGAAATAATCCCAAAATCAGCAGGAAACATAGCAGGCTGCTGAATGAAGACACAGCTACATGTAAGGTCCAAGCATGCCAAAAAATCTTTCTCAAAGTTTCTTTTCACATACTGGAAGCAGACTACATTCCCTGAGGCAACTACTTAGCTGCTGCAGTAGATTCCACCATAGAACTGATTACCAGTCTCACCAGGGGGAATAACTACAACCAGCTGCCTGGCCTCTCAAAATCAGGCCCAGCCAAGTTAACAAACAACTTAACTACCACAGTATCTATATATCAATTTATTCATTTGAAAAATGAAGCTAGCATACCTACCCCTCTTGCCCTGAGGAACAAGCAAAATATGTGTATATAAAAATGAAGTGTATCTATAAACTATAAAATTAAACAAAGTTAGCTATTATTATGATGATGACCATTATTTAAATTCAGTTTAGAGAGAATTTTATAAAGAAAATACTTGCTATTCAAGTTTTAATCACTAATGTGTTTTATACGTGATATGAGCTATTAATAAAAATTGAATCATATGTCAATTTAATGGATAAATGGAATCATTGTGTTTAAGCCCTGATTTAAATTTTTCAAGCTTTTAAATGACTGAAAATCAATAAAGCCAAGTGTTTAATAATTTAAAAAGTAAGAGCTTTTTTACATTCATTTACTGTATTCATTGTTTGTATACTTAATAAGTATTAAACATTATGCTAAACTCAATCTTATCTGCTAACCAGGAAGATTCTACCCATGAAAAAATAGTAGCATATACAGACAATAAAAGCAATAACAAGAAGAAAAAGAAGAGTCTAGTGTATCCTTTATGGTTTTTAAAACCTTTTACATGAAGCTTCTCACTCTGAAATGAGAGTTGGTGCTAGAAGGGCAAGGAGGCAGCATCTTCTGACTTCCTCTAACTTCACAAGAGGAAGACAGGCCCAAGGCCTGTTCCTATGAGGGTAGACATGCTGTCACCCTCCAGGCCTCTTACCAACCTTGACACTAACTGTCCCTCCTGCAGCACCCACCACCTCTCTGCTGGGTTTGATAATTTGCCGCAGTGACCACACAGAACTCACAGATTATGGGGCTTATTAGGGAAGCAAAGGATACAATTCAAATTCAGGATACACTTCTTTGGTCAGGAGAGTCTCCCCTCCGCTGTGCCCTTGGACATGCCTCTCTGGCCCATGGCCTCTCAACCTGGCCTCTGCCTCTGTGGGCCAGGTAAGCCTGCCGCTCTGTCTTGTGCCTCTTGGTTCCACTGTTGCCGTCTCTCTGCCAGGCATCTCTCTCTCAGCAGCATGTCTCTCTCAGCAGCATGTCACTCTCAGCTGGCAGTCTGATTCCTTCTGTCTCTAGGAGGGTGCATTTTTAGCCTGGCAGAGTGGCAAAGCCAACCAATTCCAACATCAGAGTTCTACACACCTGAGAGAGAGCAAACTTTCCCAGAAGATTGCTTTGTGCTGCTCCAACAGAAATACCCCAGGTGGATGACTTTAACAATTAGGAGTTTAAATTGCATGGTCCCACTCAGTAATCCAGTGAGAATTACAAAGACTATGGCTAGAAAAGCCTTACCGTGTAATTTACTACACCACAGTTGGTAATCTTAATAATATCTAGGATACAAGGAAGTTAATGAACTCCCTGTGATGAATGTTGAAGAGATAAAGCTTAGTACTTAGTAAAGCTTAGTAGACTCTGAACATGCCTCTCTGGCCCATGGCCTCTCAGCCTGGCCTCTGCCTCTGTGGGCCAGGTAAGCCTGCCACTCTGTCTTGTGCCTCTTGGTTCCACTGTTGCCGTCTCTCTGCCAGGCATCTCTCTCTCAGCAGCATGTCTCTCTCAGAGCAGACTCTGGAGTATGATTACTGAGTGAGAGTCTTGATACCTCTGTTTACCATCTTTGTGATACTGGGCACATATACTCAACCTTTTTTTTTCTTTCTCTAAGTTTTTTTTTTTTTCATATATAAAGTAAAGATACTAACATATATCACAGATTGTTTTGAAATTTAAGGGAATTTAATTGTCAAACAGTGGCCTATGCAGAGTACCTCATACTAGCTATTTGCCATTATAGTTATTACCTGGGATTGGAACCCAGGCATTTTGACTGGTCTGGTGCTATATCCACCACATGCACTCATTACAGGATCAGATGTTTCTCGTTCTGGTTTTATTCCCTCTTTATCCATTTGCATAGACAATTTTTGTAAAGGCCAGTTGCCAAGATCAAGATTGTAGCATTTGAAAATTCTTCATTGATTCGCTTTGTTTTCTTTGCAAAATTAGATGCCAAATTTAATCTGTGAAACTGCTTTTACCTTTGAGAACTGCTGCATGCCTACAAAAAGAAGGAAGGGAAGATTAAATATCACCTTAATTTAAAGGAGTTAGAGTCAAGAGCTTAGCCCAATCAGGGAAACTACAGTCATGTCTAAATATTATTTTTACTTGTCCTTTAAAATTCTCCTATGAAGATAATCTCTTGAAATTGTCAATGAAATTGTTGACTGAGGGTGGGGGAAGGAGCAAGGGAGACAAGATGAAGTGGGATAGTGAAGAGTGGAAGTTACTGAAATTATGAAAGTTTTTCTCTTTTCAATTTTATTTCTAAAAGTGCAAGGTCATTTTTTTATTAACAGTAAAAACACATATTTCATATTGAAAGCTCTTACACCAAGCTGTTCTTTTCTACATCTGTTATAGTGGGCATAATATAAATTTTTGAAAATAAAATGCCAAGGACAGCAATGCCTCAATAGTCTCTTAGCCCTAAGAGCATGTTTAATTCCCCTGAAAGTGTGTTTGGTTAAAATGGTTTAGAGTACATAGACTGGTACAATCAAATGCTGGAAACTTGGGTCATCTAGATCCTGAAGCATGGGTTAGAATTCACCAGAATTCACCAGGCTGAGGTGGAGGGACTGTAGGGGAAGATCACATGAAGAGAGAGTCCTTTCAGGCATTACAACAGTGAACACACATGTGGAAATGTCATGGTAGATTCCAGAGTGCCAGGAGTTCTACTCCTAGCCTTAACATTGATCACTGCATGACCCTTCAAGTGATAGAAACTCTTTGGAATTTTGTCCCTCACGTGTAGGTAGGTTATTTCCACACCCCTTTCTATCTTCTTTATCCACTCAATTTTTAGTCCAAAAACTTCTAATAGTTGGCTTTTGGAACGAACTTGGCTGAGCCACATATTCCAGATACGACGCTCTGCAGTCGAGCAGATAAAAAAGAATAAGAACAGCAATCCCAAGTCTCCTTCAGGAAATTTCTTAGGCTTGCATTCAGCTGACTCTCAAAGGAGTTTTCCTTGAATTTAAATTATTAAAGATGCTCTCTACATTTTTGGCAGCAGGAGCCATGCAGGAGTCCTGTGTAAGTGTTCAGAAATTACTTTGTATGAGTCCAACTGTAACTTTTAGTAAAATACAAGTAGTCACAGACTCCATGTAATCCCTGTTGAAGTGTGAACAATTGATGACTGTGAGGCCTTCCTACTCATCTGGAGAAAGGCCAGTAACACATTGTAGCCATAAATCTTTGCAACTTCCTACTGGGATTGTAAAACTGCTTTGGATGAGACTAGTTTGGTTATAAAGACAATCATGTCAGAGTTGGTGAGTGGTACTTCCTATATGGTGAACCAATCCGAAAAAGGTTTTACCGGGCACGTTTGAAGTACAATTTTAATCAGCATGGTGAAACTATTAAATGCTGGGCAGGAAAAGCATCAAACCAACTGATTTGGGAATTTCTTTATATGTGTCCAAAAGCATACGTAGCAAACCACCAAATACCTGTTAGGTGCCTAGATCTGAGGTACATACTGCAGATTAATAAACAGATTAAGCAAGTATGGTTTCTTTGCTAGGGGAATTCATTGCTAGGGAAAATGCTATATAGATATTGGGGTGACAGCGAGTAGAGCAGGTTGTATTTGCAGTAATTCAGATTTTATCAAACTCTACAAATGTTTGCTTATTTGCTAAAATTATTTATCCACCTTGCATATGTAATATAGTGTAACAAATGTTCCCACCAGTCCCCTGGGGAACCTTAAGCACTTCAAAAGAAAGAGCTCTGAAAATCACAAGCCAAGATTCTTTATGTAAATATTACTAGAGAGAAAAAAGGAAAAAGAGATTTACTAAGCCCATCCCTCCCCACCCAAATAAATGATTGACATACAATTCAAGAAACAGCACATTATTAAGAAACTTCCCTATAGATGTGGGCTGATCTGCAGGCAGGTTATTGACAGAGTACTACATTATGTTGTATTTTTGGTATTAGAGGATTAATCATAACTGTCAACAACTCAGCTATATTCTCTTTTAGGGTAAATTTTCTCTTGGCAAACATGAAATGTTCTCAGACTGACCCTGAGAAAATCTAATTTGACTTTTGTAGCAAATAATCAGGGATCCCTGATATCAATGGTTAAGAACTTGACTGGTAATCAAAAGGCTGGTTATTTGAACCACACCAGCTCTGTTGGAAAAAAGATGAGGCAGTATACTTCCATATATATTACAGCTTTGGAAACCATATGGGGCAGTTCTACTCAGTTTTGTGAGGTGACTATGAGTCTTAGTCGACTAGATACAAAGCAAATTATCAGTCCACAGAGATAGGTTCATTGAATTACCAGGATGAGTAATAGGAGAAACTTGACTAAATTTTTTTAAAACCACATTAAATGTAGCTTCATAGTCAAGCAGCAAAGTACTCAGTCTATCTGAGCCTATTGTTTCTGTAAAATAGTTATTAACATTTTCCCTACATCCATCACACAGTTATTGAAAATATTGTTAGATAAATAAAAGTGAAGGCATTTGGAAAAATAGAAAATGTTATATAAACATGAGTTGTCTAATTATTACTATTATCATCATCACTATTTAGTGGATTTGAACATATGAGTGACTATGCCTAGTAAACACTTCATTTGCCAATAGAAAGAGGTTCTTGATGTTTTATATCTAGATGTACACACACATTTTCTTTCATTCTCTTTTTTCTTTTCAAAACCTTAGTTTTGCCAATATTTTACCAACCATTCTAAACTATCTTCTTGATTGTTATGTGATGTTTTAGCTATTTCTGATATAGAGACCCAGTGCCCATCCAAAGTATTGTGTGCTTTTATTTTCTCTTATTTAGTATAGAAATACAATTTAGGTTCAGGATATTAGAGTGTAGTTGTTACTTGTTGTTGAATTAACTCCTGTTCATAGCAACCTTATGTATAACAGAATGAAACATTGCCTGATCCTACGATCTTCGTGATTGTTGGTAGCTTTTAGTCTACTGTTGTGGCTTATGTGTCAATCCATACCATCGAGGATTTCCCTCATTTTCATTGACGCTCTAATTCACCAATCATGATGTCCTTTTCTAGACACTGGTCTTTGCTGATGATAGGTGTAAAGTAAGCGAGTCAAAGTCTATCCATCCTCATTCCTAAGGAACATTCAGGCTGTATTTCCTCTATAAAGCCCAAATTTACACCTTATCTACATAGCTTACTTAAGCACATTACTAAATTCTTTTTGACTGCACCCACTAGAACTTCATGATGAAATGGGGATAATAATACCTGCTTCCTAAGAATATATAAACTCCAAACTCACTACCATTGAGTTGGATCTGCCTCATAGCGACCCTTGCTTGGGTTTCCAAGGCGATATTACTATGGAAGTAGATTGCTCAATCTTCCTTCTGAGGAGTGGCTGGTGGGTTTGAACAGCCAGACTTCTGGTTAGCAGTCAAATACCTTAGGCACTACGTTACCAGAGCACCATGAGAATATATGTATATAAAATAAAATAAATATATAAGTGCTTTATAATCTCTAAAATTGGCTTATTAATACTCATTACTTCCAATAATAAGAAATAGAATACCCATTAGTTTTCAGCATTAGACCACATTTTCAGTGAAGCACTATTATGCCAAATTTCTCAGCAGGTTCTAAAATAGATCTAATTTACTAGATTTCCTTAGGAGTAAAGGAAGTGTTTCAACAGTGCTTTCCTCTGTTGCCAGACTATTATATTGAAATACATGGAACTCTACCTTAAATAGGGGGTATTTTAGGCTAGATTCTCTAGAAAAACAAAACCAATGAATATATATATATGTATGTATAGATGTATAGATAGAGATTTAGTTCAAGGAAATGGTCTCTGAAGTGGTGGAAGCAGGCAAGTCCCAAACCCGTGGATCAGATGTAAGGCTAGCAGCTTCTCCTGATGCACATGATGGCAGGGGCTGGCAAACTCAAAATAGCAGATCAGGTGACAGGCTGCAGGCTCATGTCCCAAGAACCAGAGGCCAGATGATGAGGATGCAGGACTCAGAGAGAGTGAGCTTTCCCAGGATATCCATATATATATTGGATGCAGGCCACATGCCCAAATAAACTGATTGGCTTTTAACTGATTTGCTTTTAGCTGATTGACTTTTCACCTGATTGGCTTTTAATTTATTGCCTTTTCAACTGATTGTCTTTTCAACTGATTGGCTGCTCATATCATATAGTGCCTAAGGCACTTGACTGCTAACCAGAAGGCTGGCGGTTCAAACCCACCAGACACTCCTTGGAAGGAAGATGGGGCAATCTACTTCTGTAGTGATACTGCCTCAGAAACCCAAGGAGGGGTCGCTATGAGTCGGGTCTGACTTGATGGCAAATAACAACAACAACAACATCATATCACAAAATGGAGGATGATTACCTTATATAATGTTATGGAAGAGCAATCAGTCCAATGTCAGCCAAACCACTGAGAATCATAGCTTAGACAGGTTAGACCTAATATTAACCATCACAGTCTATTTCTTGTCAATCTGGCACCTGTACACATCTCCTTGGCACCTATAAATGTACACAATCTCTAAATAAAGACAATTACAAAGTCATACTTGTACTTACATGATGCAACTAACATGCTTACAACTGAAAATACACTAGCCCTGTTTACATGTTATATTTTATAAGTAATGGGAGAAGGAATGGAAGAAAACAAAAATATTTGCTGTGTATACACACACATATGCATGTATAAAAAAACAATGAATATAATAATAAAACTAACAATTACAACCCTTGTTTCTGCAACTGGTCATGATCATGGTATCTAGAACTACCTTGTTACTTATTCTACCATTCCTTATTGTCCTCAGCAAACACCTCAGCTGGTTGTTTTCCTTTCCCTGGTGGGGTGACCCAAACCTTCATTCCTGTAGGGTTCAGGTTATTAGTAGTCATAGTGGAATTGGGTTACTGTAGTTTTCCATTGACTTTAATCACAGGGCATGGCAGTACTAAGAGACACCCTAAAGGATCTCCTTTATTCCAGATATACTCTTCTTTACAACCATTATGTAATATCAATCAGGTTTTCCCTTGGTAGTAAGGATCTATCACACCAGGCAATATGATAATTCCTTTCTTTGCCAGCTGATCCAGAGGTATGAGGAGCCCAAAGTGGATGGGTGGCATTCTTAACTTCCAATTCAGTGGAATCAGTGCAATGTTGTATCTCCACGTGAGAGCATCCCTCCCTTTGTTACTAAGACCTCTAGAGCTATAAAACAATTTTTGGGGACTGGAGTCAAAAATTTTGCAAGTGGGTCACAAAGAATAATAGTGAGTGGTGCCACTCCTATTTCTCCTTCCATTTTCTGGCTGTAAGAGAAACAGCAACATATTTTGGATGCAAGTTTAGAGCATATACAGCCTAAAAGATATTGCCACCTTGCTGGCACCATAACTATGTCTTTCAAAAGCCATTCCATTATCCTGTCAAGCCAGCTGTCTCAGGATGATGGGAGCATAGTAAGACAAGTGATACCATGAACGTGGGCCTATTGCCACACTTCATTTACTTTAAAGTGAGTTCCATGATCCAAGGCAATGGTGTGTGGGATATCATGGCCATGGAAAAGGCATACTATAAGTCTCCAGATAGTAGTTTTGATAGAAGCATTCTGTGCAGCGAAGACAAATCTGTATCCACAGTAAGTGTCTCTCCCAGTAAGAAGAAAATGATGCCCTTTCATGATGGAAGTAGTCCAATGTAATGAACCTACTACCAGGTTGCTGGCTGATCACCCTGAGGAATTGTACCATATTGCTGACTCAGTGTTGGTCTCTGCTACTAGCAGACTGGACACTCAACAGTGGCTGTAGCCAGGCAGGCCTTGGTGAGTGGAGGTCCATCTTACTGAGTATATATATGCATTACCTCCATCCCTGCCACCATAGCCACTTCACTCATATGCTTGTTTGTCAATGACAGGAATGGCAGGGGGAAAAGTGATGACTGGTTTCTACAGAACATGCCATACTGTCCACTTGATTGTTTTATTTATTTTTTATTTTAAGAGCTTGTTTTACATTCAATGTTATGTGTACATTTAGTTTCACTCCGCATTTACCATGTCCAACCCTAACCCAGTCTCCTCCCCTCCCTACCCAGTAACCTCCCCATGTGCCTCTCATATTTATGCAATCCTGTTTGTCCTGCATTTCCTCAATTTGAATGTTGGTCTCCTGGTGCCCTGTCCACTTGATTGTTAAATCACTCCTCTGCTGAGTTCACCCTTCGGTGAACATTCACATGAGACACAAATGTCTTTACTTCTTTGGTCCGTTTAGAGAAGTCTGTCCACATGCTTCTTCCCATACTTTCTTGTCACCAATTTTCCTATTATGTTCCTTCCAAGTCCCTGATCATCCAGCCAAACTACTGGCCATAACCCATGAATCATTATACATTCATATATCTGGCCATTTCTCCTTCCAAGCAGAATGACCAATGAGGTTAACTGCTCAAAATTCAGCTCATCAGGAGTATTTCCCTTCACCCTTGTCCTTTATGGAGATACCAGAAAGGGGCTGTAGTGCTCCTGTTGTCCACTTCTGAGTGGTGTCTGCATATTGCACAGAACCATTCATAAACCAGGCACAAGTTTACTCTTTTTCAGTCAACTGATCATAAGGGACTCCCCATGAGGACATAGTTACAAACTGAGTGAGAGAAGCTAATATGACAGTAATGGAGTCAATGGGCATTTAAGCAGTGCTGCTGTGAACATTTGACTTTATGATTCTGTGTCAGACAACATTCAGCTCATGATGGGCTACTCAGGCCACATGGTGACTTAGTGGCCAATGGTTAAGCATTCAGTCTCCATTAATGCCCAGCAACAAGCCAAAAGCTATTTTTCAAAATGAGAGTAGTTATTTGCAAAGGATGGCAGGACTTTTCTCCAAATCCAAAGGGCATTCACTGTGAATCACCAATAAGAGCATGCCAAAGACTCCAAACAGCATCTCTATCTGTCATTGACACAGCACCATTGGATCAACCAGATCAAAATGCCCAAATGGCAGAGCGGCTTGCAGGGCAGCGTGAACCTGTTAAGAGCCTTTTCTTGTTCTGAGCTTCACTTAAAACTAGCAGCTTTTCAAGCCACTTGATAAGTAGGCCAGAGTAGCACACCGAAATGAAGGATATATTGCCTTCATAAACCAGAGTCCTACCAGGTGTTGTTCCTCCTTTAGTTGTAGGAAGGACCAGATGCAATAATGTATCTCTCACTTTAAAAGAAATATCTCTACATGTTCCACACCACTGGACCCCTAGAAATTTCACTGAGGTGGAAGACACCTGAATTCTGTTGGGTTAATTTCCTATCCTCTAGCACACAAATATCTTACTAAGTCTATGGTCATTGATATTTCTTCCTTCTTGTTGTTGTTGTTGTTATGTGCCGTCGAGTCGGCCCCGACTCATAGCGACCCCTCCTTGGGTTTCCGAGGCAGTATCACTACTGAAGTAGGATTGCCCAACCTTCCTTCCGAAGAGTGGCTGGTGGGTTTGAACCGCCAGCCTTCTGGTTAGCAGTCAAGTGCTTTAGCCACTATGCTACCAGAGCCCTATTTCTTCCTTACTAGGTCCAATCAGCATAATATCAATATACTGGACCAATGTGACATCTTGTGGAGGGCAAAAGCAATCAAAGTCCCTGTGGACTAAGTTATGACATAGGAATGGAAAGGTGATATACCCCTGATTAGAACAGTGAAGTAGTATTGCTGGACTTGCCAGCTGAAGGCAAACTGCTTGTGGGAAGTTTGTCTGTATGTTTGAAACAGATGTGAAGAAAAATGTGTTAACCAGATTAATAACTATATACCGGGTACTAGGAGATGTATTTATCTGCTCAAGTAATGAAACCACATCTGGAAAAACTGCTGGAATTGGAATCACCACCTGATTAAGTTTACAGTATTCCACTGTCATTTTCCAGGATTCATCTGTTTTGTGCACAGGCCAAATTTGAATGGGTATAATGGCAATCACCACTTCTGCATCCTTCAAGTCCTTCATGGTGGCACTAATCTCTACAATCCCTTTAGGAAACTGATAGTGCTTTTAGTTTACTATTTTCTTAAGTATTAGTATTTCTAATGTCTTTCACTTGGCCTTTCCAATGATAATATCCTCTATTTCACATCAGAGATACAATATGGGGGTACTGCCACTTGCCAAGTATGTCTATTCCAATTATGTACCCTGTAAGTAGGGAAATCACTACAAGATGGATTTGAGCACCAACTGTGAAATGGACCTGAACTAAGGATTCATTAATAACCTGACCTCCATATGCCCTCACTTTGACTGGTGGGCCACAGTGACATTTTCATTCTCTGAGAATTAGTGTCAATGTAGAGCCAGTATCCAGTAATGTCCCCCAAATCTATTTCCTTTTTACCCTTGAACAGTCATTCTTATAAAAAGTCAATTCCTTTGGAGAAGGATAGGAAAAGGATTAACAGTATAAATTTTTGCAGTGTAGTGAGGTTCTTTCTCAAGGGGGTCCAGATTTTGTTTCATTCAAGAGGCTGTGGGTAAATTGGGGTAATTGACAGGCAATGTCTTAGTTATCTAAACCAAACACATAAAATAAACCAAACTTACTGCCATCAAATCAAATGTGACTCATAGCAACCCTTCCTTGGGTTTCTGAGTTCTACCACTACAGAAGTAGATTGCCCAATCTTCCTTCTGAGGAGTGACTGGTAGGTTTGAACCACCAGCCTTCTGGTTAGCAGTCAAATGCCTTAGGCACTGCACCACTAGAGCTCCTAGTGCTGCTGTAACAGAAATACCACGTGTGGATGGCTTTAACAAACAGAAATTTATTCTCTCACAATTTAGGAAGCTATCAGTCCAAATCCAGGGTGCTAGCTCTAGGGGAAGATTTTTTTGTCTCTGTCAGCTCTGGGTGAATGTTCTTGTCTCCTTTCATTATCTGTGGGCCTAGTGTCCCTTGGAGCTCTCCATGTGTCTTGGCATCAATCTTCCCCTGATTCCAGGAGGCTCTCAGCACATGCACCCTTGGTCCAAAGGATGTGTTTGCTCCTAGCTCTTCCTTCTTGATGGCAATCAGGTCACTACTTCTCTGCTCACTTCTCTCTCCTTTTATCTCTCGGAAAATAAAAGGTGGTGCAGTCTACACCCCAGGGAAACTTCCCTTATTGTCAGATGAGGGCTGTGACCTGTGTAAGGATGTTGCATCTCACACTATCTGCTAACAACTGATTGGCTTTTCACACCATGGGAGATGATGACATCATTACATAACTCTAAACCACTGAGAATCATGGCCTAGTCAAATTGCCATATATTCTTGGGGAAAAAATTTAATCCATGACAGGTGGTGACTCTATTCTGGTGATTCAAGTTAGATTGCCATTCACTTAATGTAGAATTCTTCAACTTGTACAGATAAAGTGAATATTGAGTATATTTCCCATCTATTCTACTCCCAGGGAGATCTTGACTAAGCAGCCAATGACAAAAATTCATTCAAGTCAAAATATTCTGATTATTACTTTGACCCTACTATCTATTATTGTAACCACACTCACCTTATTTTTGTTAAGTGCTGCCACTTGGCCCCTACCACCATGGGGTCCAATCAGCCCCATTGTAGTTAGGTGTCTTAATTCAGTTAGGGTAGTTCCAACAGTCAAATCTAACTTACAAAGAATAGCAATCAAAGTGAATGATGCTGGGGCTCCCTTCATGTATTTGCTCTTCATCATTGTGATAAAAAGTGTGTCCAGTGGGCTCTTCATGGGTAGGTTTGTGGATCCCACCTGATAAATTCACTCTGACATGCCAATATCCCTAAGCTTTTGGATTCCTTCTTCTACAGTATTCCAAAGCAGATCTGGCATTTCAGCTTGATTTAGCCTAGACCACCACTCTGGTAGCATAGTGCCTAAGCACTTGACTGCTAACCAGAAGGCTGGCGGTTCAAACCCACTAGCCACTCCTCCAAAGGAAGATGGGGCAATCTACTTCCATAGTGATATTGCCTCGGCAACCCAAGTAGGGGTCGCTATGAGTTGGGTCCGACTTGATGGCACATAACAACAACAACCACTTAATTCATGCTTCAAGGAATCAACGAAATAAATTACTGGACACTGATCTAACCCTGCTAAATCAAACAAAGGAAGAATCTGTGCTTCTTGTTGTTGTTAGGTGGTGTCAAGTTGACTCTGATGCATAGAAATGCTGTGTACAACAGAACAAAACACTGCCTGGTCCTGCGCCATCCTCAAAAGCCTTGCTATGCTTGAGCCCATCAAGGCAGCCATTGTGTCAATCCATCTCATTGAGGGTCTTCTCCTTCTTCACTGAATCTCTGCTTTACCCAGCATTTTGTCTCTTCTGATCAAAGTAGGTGAGATGAAGTCTGGCCATTCTTGCTTCCAAGGAGGATTCTTGTAGCCATTCCAGGACAGATTTATTCATTTTTCTTTAAGTAATTTTCAGTATTTTTCACCAACACCACATTTCAAGGGCATCAACCTTTTTTCAGTCTTCCTTATTCATTGTCCAGCTTTCACATGCATATGAGGCCGTTGAAAATACCATGGCTAATGTCAGCCACAACTTATTCTTCAAAGTGACATCTAGGCTGTATAGCACTTTAAAGATGTCTCTTGCATCAGATTTGCCCGATGCATTATGACTTCCAGTTTCATGACTGCTACTTCCATGAGTGTTGATTGTGAACCTAAGCAAAATGAAATCCCTTACAACCTCAAACCTTTCTCCATTTCTTATAATATGGCTTATTGGTCTGGTTGTGAGGATTTTATTTTCTTTTTGTTGAGGTGTAATCTATACTGAACACTGCAGTCTTCGATGTTCATCAGTAAGTGCTTCAAGTCATCTTTACTTTCAGCAAGCAAGGTTGTGTCATCTGCATATTGCAGGTTGTTCATGAATCTTCCTTCAATCCTGATGCTGTGCTCTTCTTCATATAGTCCAGCTTCTCAAAATATTTGCTCAGAACACAGACTAAATAAGTATGGAGAAAGGATACAACTCTGATGCACACCCTTCCTAATTTTCAGCCATGCAGTATCCCCTTATTCTTTTTGAACAATAGCCTGTTGGACTATGTGCAGGTTCCTCATAAGCATAATTAAGTATTCTGGAATTCCTATTCTTCGCAATGTTATCCATAACTTGTTATGATCCACACAGTTGAATGCCTTTGCATAGTCAACAAAACACAAGTAAATATCTTTCTGATATTCTTTGCTTTCAACCAAGATCCATATGACAACAGCAGTGATATCCATTGTTCCACATCTTCTTCTGAAGCTAGCTTGAATTTCTGGAAGTTCCCTGTCAATATACTTGTTTTGGTTACCTAGTACCACTCTGACAAGAATATACCATAAATGGGATGGTTTTAAGAAACAGGAGTTTATTCTCTTACAGCTTAGAGGCTTTAAGTCCAAGTTCAAAATGCCAGGCTCTAGGGGCTGGGTGAAAGCCCCTCAACCTTGGAGTTCAGCTCTGCCTTCAGCTCCCAGCCCATTGGAGCTAGAGGCATTTCTTCACTCGGACAGCTGCTGGCTGCTGAGACTGACAAGCCCAAGGCTGACAAGTAAAATGGTGCAGTCTCGATGATGTTACCAAACCACAATGATCAGCACAGCACGGTAGGCTTCTGAGCAACAACACAGCTACATGCAGGGTCCAAGCATGCCATAAGCTAGACACTGTTCCCCAAGGCTTCTCCTTATATATACGAAGCAGACTACAGCCCTAATGCAGCTACTCAGCTGCTCACAGTAGATTCCAACATGGAGTTGATTGCCAGTCTCATCATGGGGAATATTACATCCAGCTTCCCAGCCACTCAACCATGTTGACACACAAACTCAACTACCACAGTTCCACCCCTTGTCAACTTGGCATCTGTACAGGTCTTCAATTGGTGGCATCTGTGCAGATCTCATTCTCTGAGGTGGCTCTAATCCCCTAGTCCCTGAGTTGCAACCTCACCCCCTTGGCCTGGTGGGCTCCGTTCCTCTACCTCTTGGGCATGGAAGCCCTACCCCCTCTCTCTTGGGCAGCGACTATGGCTCCATCCCACTGGCCCACATGAATAAGCAGCCCCACACCCCAGTACCAAGTTGGTGATAACTCTTTGAAACCTAGGGGGCTATGGTAGTTCCACCTCCAGAGGCCATGGTCCTACCCTTTAAGGCTGAGGTAGCTCTGCTTCCCATTTCCTTGGTCTGTCCACTTCTGCTGATTAATGCCAAAGTCAACCCACTCCACAGGAAATCTTCCTGCCCAAAAAGCACTCAGTTTTCTTGCTCCATAGGACAGACAACCTACTACTCCATTTCCTGCTGTTCTCTTCTACCAATTAATGCCCTAAGGCAACCCACTCTGCCAGGAAGCTAGCTACACAGTGGCATCCAGCTTTCTCCTCCATGAGCTGGTAAGGTTGTCGCTGTCTCATGCCAGTTGTCTTGGCCCTTTTCCTCCCATCTCTCATGCCATTCTCAGGGCTCTGCTACTGCCGTCTTTCATGTTGGTCTCTTGGCTCTGCTCCTGCCATCTCTCATGCCATATGTCAGGGTCTCTCTGCCAGGATCTCAGGTCAAGGAAGCACTCCACTCCTGTTTCTACATTTTAGGTATCTATCAGAGCAGCACCTCACTCTCTTGGTACCATATACTGTTTTGGTTACCTAGCCTCTCTGACAAGAATATACCACAAATGGGATGGCATTAACAAACAGGAGTTTATTCTCTTACAGTTTGGGGGCTTTAAGCCCAAGTTCAAAGTGCCAGGTCTAGGGACTGAGTGAAAGCCCCTGTATTTTGGGGCTCAGCTCTGCCTCCTGCTCCTGGCCCACTGGAATTAGAAGCATTTCTTCACTCACACAGCTGCTGGCTGCTGAGACTGACAAGCCCGAGGTTGCCAAGTAAAATGCTACAGTCCCAATGTTACCAAACCACACTGCAGACCATTAATTTAAGTCCATTGCAAGTCCCAAGTTTGGCAGAGCATGGCAGGCTACTGAACAATAACAGAGCTACATGCAGGGTCCAAGTGTGCCGTAAGCTAGAGACTGTTCCCCAAGGCTTCTCCTTATTTTCACAAAGCAGACTACGGCCCTAAGGCAGCTACTCAGCTGCTCACAGTAGATTCCAACATAGAGTTGATTACCAGTCTTATCATGGGGAATACTATATCCAGCTGACCAGCCACTCAACCAGGCCCAGCCAAGTTGACACACAAACTGAACTACCACAACACTGCTGCAACTGATTTTGAATTATCTTCAGCAAAATTTTACTCTTGTGTGATAGTGTTAAATAATTTCCACATTCTGTTCGATCACCTTTCTTTGGAATGGAGAAAAATATGCATCTCCTCCAGTCGGTTGGCCAGGTAGCTGTCTTCCAAATATCTTGGCACAAACAAATAAGTGCCTCCAGCTCTGCATCCATTTGTTGAAACATCTCAGCGGGTATTCCTTCAATTCCTGGAGCCTTGTTTTTCACCAATTCCTTTAGTACATCTTGGACTTCTTCCCTCATATGGTTGAACATGGCCCAGTTCTGTTGGTACAGTGACTGTATATTCATTCCATTTTCTTTTGATGTTTCCTACATCATTCGATATTTTGCCTACAGAGTCGTTTAATATTGCAATTTGAGGCTTGAATTTTTTCTTCAGTTCTTTCACCTTGATAAATGCTAAGTGTGCTTTTTCCTTTCCATTTTCTTACTCCAGGTCTTTGACATTTCAGTATAACATTTGAGTTTTTCTTCTCAAGCTTCCCTCTGAAATCTTCTGTCCAGCTCTTTTATTCCATCATTTCTTCTATTTGCTTCAGCTACTCACCACCAAAGAGCAATTTCAGAGTCTTTTCTGGCATCCATTTTGGTCTTGTCTCCCTTTCCTGTCTTTTTAATGACCTTTTGCCTTCTTCATGTGTTATATTCTAGATAAGTGGTCCATATCTATAAACTCTAAGAGATACAACTTTATGTTCCTTGCACCATTGTTCTGCACCCTTAAAAGCTGTTCCCATCAAGCAGTTCTTTTGGAGTGTAGCTACCTCCTCTAGGATAACACTTTGTACTTTATTTCTTGGTGCTCACTGGGACTTTAGCGACAGGTCTAGAAGCAAAAATGAGTGGTGGTAGGAGTCCTGGGGACAGTTTGCAAAGTTTTTTAAGGCATCTGTCTCAGGTGATGCCCCAGGCACCTCCCAAGAAGATATCTCAGACTGTTCAGGCACTGTTGGGTTAATCTTATCAAATAAGTGTAGGAAGTATAATGGTTTTATGGAGGAGGTAGTTTAGCAGGAAAAGATGGAGTTCTTTAAATGGGAGCTGGAGGGCTGGTTCTATTAACAAGAGGTGTTCAACAGAGTTCAGGAGCTCAGTGTCCCAGCTACTTGAATGTCTGCCCATGGGAATCCCAAGTTTGAGGATCCCATTTCTTTCCAAACAATGCCTTCACTTTAATTTCAGACACTATTCGAGGTTGCCAATTCAGTTGTTGTGATAATTTAGCCACTCTTATGATAAGAGTCTGGGTTTAGCTTTCAGCAATATCAGCTCTGTTACTACAAGAAAGAACGCTTTCTTTCAGGGCACAAGTGGCAACTTTCACTCTTTTATGTTTTATTTGAGCTGTGACTCTGAAGCCCTGAGCTCATCTCTTTTTCATGACTTTTTCTAGCAAAAGCAGGACCAACTGTCCAGTCTCCATATACTTCCCATTCTGACAAAATTGTATAAAACTATCAAGTGTGCAATCACCCAGAGCCTTGATTCTCAGAAATATTTGACCCATTGGAGGTGATATTTTGTATCATGGTGATATTTTGTATTACCACTTCATGTCATGGATTAGCAGTGCTCTCTTTACTATGGGAGGCAGACTCATCAGTGTTAAGACTAGGCAGATGTGAAAACAATTCAGGAAACTCCTCCTTCATATAAAGGATTTGTCAACCCTTGAACAACATGGGTCTACTTGTTAGCAGATTTTTTTTCATGATAGAAATCTTGTAGAAATCCAAGAGCTAACAGACACTGCACTAGAGAAATTAACAAAGGATCACTTTATGGAGATGAGTGCCTCTGAACCAGTGCCAGATAATGAAGAAGAAGGTGTAGAAGAAGCAGTGGCAGAAAACAAATTGATATTAGACAATCTGGCAAAAAGGTTCCAATTATAAAAACTGCTTTTGACTGATTTTACAACATGGACCCTTCTGTGATATGATCACTGAAACTAAAGCAACTGGTGGAAGAAAGATTAGTACCATATGGAAACGTTTTTAGAGAAATGAAAAAGCCAAAAGCCAACAGAAATTATATTTCCATAAAGTTACACACTGAGGCCTATCCTGCCTCCCCTGCCTCTCCTTCCACTGCATACACTTCCTTTGCCTTTGCAATCCTTGAGACAATACAACCAATCCCTCCTCTTTGTCTGGTTCTTCTGCCTACTGAACACAGAGATTACTGTGATGAAGACCTTTATGATGATCCATTTCCACTTAATGAATAGTAAGTCATCATCATGCCATACAGTTACTGAACTTAGTTATTGTGTATGTGTGACTGTCTTTGTGTGAAAATCTAATAACCATGACAACAACTACATTAATTGACTGTGTTATCCCTAAGGCTTCTAGTCTACAGTAGGCTATAAGTTAAGTTTTTGAGGAGTTAAAAGTTTTACATGGATTTTCAACAGTGCAGAGGGTCAGCACCCCTAACACCTACATTGTTCAAGAGTCAACTGTATTTTGTTCTTCCAGAACTACTCTCAGTACCAAAAGTCTTACACTGTACTCTCTAGAAGAGCAAAACCAATGTAGCATATGCCACCACCATCAAGTAAATTCTGAGTCATAGCAACTTTATAGGACAGAGTAGAATTGCCCCATATGGTTCCCAAGGCTGTAAGTCATCATGAAAGCAGACTGCCTCAGTTTTCTTCTGTGCAGCAGCTGGTGGTTCAAACCATAGACCTTTCAGTTAGCAGCCAAGTGCTTTAAGCACTACCCCACCAGAGCTCCTTAATGAAGCACATATATCTATATATCTATGTTGTTGTTGTTTTAGGTGATGTTGAGTAGGCTTCAACTCATAACAACTCTGTGTACAATAGAATGAAACACTGACTAGTTGTGTGCCATCGTCAGAATCCTTGCTAAGCTTGAGCCCATCATTGCAATCACTGTGTCAATCCATCTCCTTGATGGTCTTCCCTTTCTTCACTGACCCTCTATTTTACCAAGATGTCCTTCTCCAAGGAATGGTCCCTTTTGACAATAATGACCAAATAGATGATATAGTCTGGCCATTCTTTCTTCCAAGGAACATTCTGGCTACACTTCTTCCAGGAGAGATTTGTTTATTCTCTTGACAGTCCATGGTACCTTAAGTATTCTTTACCAACACTACAACTCAAAGGCATCAACTGTTCTTCAGTCTTCCTTATTCATCATCCAGCTTTCACATGCATGTGAGGCAATTAAAAATACCATGGCTTAGGTCAGCCATACCTTAGTCTTTAAAGTTTATAGATATATATTGATATACATAGAGAGAGAGAGACAGAGAGAGGTTTAGCTCAAGGAAATGGATCACGCAGGTATTGAGGCTAGCAAGTTCCAAATTTGTGGGATCAGACATCAGGTGGGAGGTTTCTCCTGACTCGTGTGGTTATAGAGGGGAGGAACTCAAAATAGCAGAGCAGATGGTAGGCTGCTGGCTTATGTCCCAAGAACTGTAGGCCAGAGGATGATGGGTTAGATGCAGAATCCAGAGTGTGAGCTCTGCCAGATATCCATACATACTGAATGAAGGAGAGACCCCCAAGGAAACTATTTGACTTTCAACTGATTGGCCACTCATATCACATGAAATGGAGGATGACTGCATTATATTACAAAATGGAAGAGCAATAAATCCAATATCTTCTAAACCACTGAGAATCATAGTCTAGCCCACTTGACATACACATTAACCATCACAGTGAGCTGAACAGTAGATCAAGTTATTTCAATTCTATCAATTGTTTGTGCCACTACTCAGTAAATGGTAATAATAATATACCTTATTATTATACATTAATTGTTATTGTTGTTGTTAGTGGCTGTCAGTCAGCCTCTGACTCATGGCAACCCATGCACAATAGGATGGGACTATTGAGATCCACAAGGTTTTGGTTTGGTGATTTTTGAAAGGAGATCTCTATGTCTATCTTCCTAGTCCATCTTAGTCTGAAATCTCCTCTGAAAACTGTTCAGCATCATAACGACACATCTCTACTGACAGATGGGTGATAGCTATGCATGAGGTGGTTGGCCAGAATCATATGGAAGGTGAAAATTCTACCACTGAACCATCACTGACCTCTTATATATTAAGATTGCCAAAACTGGGGATAGAGGCTTAAATTAAAATATTTTGTATACAGGATTTGTCAAATTATAGGCTAAATATCTCAAATTCAATAGTCCTCAAAGGTCTGATTTTCCCTTCCACCCTCCCATCTGCAGCTACAGTGCTATAGCCTTAGCCATAGCAAGGAGAAAGGGATCCTTCATCTGTGTTTGCATGTCTAGAGAGGGAGGTGCAATGAACTGCAGATAAAAAACACTAACTGCCGGATTTCTCTTAAAATATGCACTTACGTAGCATTTGACAATCATTTACGTTTTGGACTTTGAAGTATGTCTTCCTCTCTTAGCTGTATTTAGGCCTTGCCACCTTGTCCTTTCATGAGAATAAGGAAGGATATTGATCATTTTATTACTAATAATTAAATCTATAAGATAAATTACAATGTGTTTTTTGTTTCATACCAGATCTCCTGCTTAAATTAGGTGGCCATTTTAATGATTTGCTAAGCATGTTTTCTAAATAATAAAATTATTAATCTAAGTTAAAAATAACAAAACCCAGAGAATTAGGGTTTGTTAAGAAAAGACACTGTATATAAATAAGTGCTAATTCACCACTAGATATTGACTAAATAATTTTCCTTCTTAAAAAGAATTAAAAGTATATCCAAAATATTTTAAATTTTAAATTAAAATTATATCCAAAATATTTTAAATTATTTAAAATTATATCCAAAATATTTTAATTTCCAATGAGGAAAAAGAAATATTTTTTTAGGGGAGGAGGAATAGGAAAACACTATCCAAAGATTTTTCAGAAAGATGGTATTTGATCTAACACACTATGAGCTTCTTCAGAAAATCACCTTTGCATATATAGATCATGATAACAATATAGTTCTTAGAATGAAAAGCAGCAACATTTGCTAAAATTATGTTGCTAGTTGCTATGGGAACTGTAGTTCACAAATGTTTCATGACCAGAATCTAGTTGGAATTTGAGTGGGGTCTTATATTGATATCTTAATATTAATTGCTTTTGTGATATTCTTTACTGGAAACAACATAATGGTCACAATTGTTAAATATAAACATGAAGATATATACATTTTATTAAAATATGATTGGCCATTTAAAAATAGTTTGGGTTATAGACATAAAGGAGCATAAAAGCGGGGGATGAACTGTGCTAGTCTAAAAATTTATCAACTTTATCTTCAATAATAATATATTGAGCATAGATAGAACATGTTTAGGTAGTAAGAATTTTTTCTTTTTAATCTATGCTGAACATAATCTGCCTTCAGGAGTTTAATTTCGTAGCTCTGGTAGCATAGTGGCTAAGGCACTTGACTGCTAACCAGAAGGCTGGCGGTTCAAACCCACCAGCCACTCCTCGGAAGGAAGATGGGGCAATCTACTTCCATAGTGATACTGCCTTGGAAACTCAAGGAGGGGTCGCTGTGAGTCGGATCCGACTTGATGGCACATAACAACAACAACAATCATGCATATTAAAATTAAGTATCAATACAAAGTATCTCTCTTAGGTGATTAACAAGTGAGACAGGCAATATGTGTTAATAGAGATTTAGAGGAAGAAACAAACATCAAGATATAAATATGAGCTTTGAAGGTGAACACTAATATTATTGCCAGTTACTAAGTAGTGGCACAAACTATTAAGAGTTCGACTATTTGCCAAAGTGTCAGCAGTTCAAACCCATCTAGAGGTACATCAGAAAACAAACCTGGTGACCAGCTTCTGAAAGGTTCACAGCCTTGGAAAACATGTGAAGTAGTTCCACTCTGCACTCTAGGGGCCACAATGAGTCAGAATGAACTTGATTGCAACTAATAACAACTATGTACCAAGTGCTAGACACTGAACAGAATATCTTCCATATTTTATTTTAATTTTTTACAACAGCTCAAACAGGTAGATGTTATTGTCTTATCTTTATTGATGATGAAACTGAAGCTCAAAGTGTTTCAGTTAACTTTTTCAAAGTTGCACAAATTATTACATTTCTGAGCTAAGATTTAAATTTATTCCTATCTGATTCCATAATCTACACGTTTGCAAACACACTCACTGCTTTTGTTTTAGAGCATTGTGAGCAGAAGAAAGGAGTGAGCAAAGGGGCAGAAGTACAGAAATAAAATAGTAATAAGAGCAGCAGTTTTCCTGAATTCACCCTTGCTCTATATTTATACTCTGGGTTTAAGTGAATAAATCTATGTATGTACACATTCCCTGGCTTTTGTTTGTTTGAGCCCAGAGACATTCAGTAGTGTAATATGTGCTCTGGGAGACTCAAATGTTTTAAGAAATGTTTTAAGTTATTTCTAAGACTGTACACAGCCACTGCAACTGGTTCAAAATGGGAAATGGCATGAACCTGTTTCTGTAAGTATTTGAGCATCTACTATGTGTGAGTAGTTATGCTAAGTTCTGTATATAGTTCAACTCAATTCATTCTTATACCTGATACCCTCTGAGGCTGTACTCATTTCAAAAAAGAAACAGAGAGGTTAGTAATATTATCAGTCAATAACTAGTAAGTGACTGAGCTAAGACTTAAAAGCCAAGAAGCTTGGATCAGAGACTCTGTGGTTAACCTCTAAGCTAAACTACCTCTTAGACTCCATTCATGTAGGACATGGAAATTTAGGAATTTAGGATTTTACTTATTATTATTATTTGTACAAAAATTCATGATATAAATTGGTACCTATTTTGAGTTTAATCTCTATTTCACCATACTTTCACATTACAGGCTTTAAGTTTTTTTTTTTTTTAATTTGGCATTGAAAGGACTCATACAAGAAGATGTTTTATACAGTGAACTTTCTGTTAAACCTCAATTTTCAAGGATATATGTTAAAAAAAAAAAGTAAAAATTAACTAGATAGCATATGTTATTGTTGTATGCCACTGAGTAGTCTGACTCCTAGAAACTGTACAGGATAGAGTAGAACTTCCTCATAGTGTCTCCTAGGCAATAATCTTTAAAGGAGCAGAACACCACATCTTTTCTCCCATGGAGTGGCTGGTGGGTTCAAACTGCCAGTCTTTGAATTAGCATCCAAGCACGTAACCATTGCAGCAACAGATGTTATATCATATACATATGATTCATGTAACTATGAATGAGCCTACCTGTCCTGCCAAAATGCCAAAAACTATTAGAAGCTTTTCAGTAGAAAGAAAAACAGAAGAGTTTAAAAGAACATGTTAGCTATTCAAATGTAATAAATGTACATTTGCTATAAGAACAAGTTAAGACTAACAAGGGGAAAATAGCAAAAATTAAGAGAGATACAAAGGCCATTATGGAGCTCTGGTAGCACAGTGCCTCAGGCATCTGACTGCTAACTAGAAGGCTCAAACCCACCAGCAACTCTGCAGAAGCAAGACTGGGCAATCTACTTCGGTAAAGATTTACCACCTCAGAAACCCAAGGCGGGGAGTCCTGTGAGTTGGAATTGACTCGATAGCAATGTTGTTGTTTTTTTTTTTTTTTAATAGGCCATTATTTGACACGGTGGCTGCAATGATGGGCTCATGTCTGGCAAGGATCATGAGGCTGCCCTAGGACCAGGCTATGATTAATTCTGTTGTATGTAAAGTCACTGTGAGTCTGAGATGACTTAATGGCACCTAACAACAACAATATTATGAATTAAAGACA
The DNA here is from genome assembly GCF_000298275.1 of Orycteropus afer afer. Lineage (NCBI taxonomy): Eukaryota > Metazoa > Chordata > Mammalia > Tubulidentata > Orycteropodidae > Orycteropus > Orycteropus afer. The sequence continues at coordinate 3,427,103 of NW_006921712.1, forward strand.
TGGCTGAACTAGGGACTACCTAGGTAACAGGAATTATTGTTCTTTCTGCTCTTAAGTCAGAATCAACCATCAAAATAGTTGTAAATGGCTCTTAGTGTCTTTTTATACCTTTTTATAGTAAAATATTATAGTCTATTTGCAGTGGGCAGGAGCTCTGGTAGCATAGTGGCTAAGACACTTGCCTGCTAACCAGACGGCTGGCGGTTCAAACCCACCAGCCACTCCTCGGAAGGAAGGTTGGGCAATCCTACTTCCGTGGTGATACTGCCTCGGAAACCCAAGGAGGGGTTGCTATGAGTCGGATTTGACTCGACGGCACGTAACAACAACAACAACAACAACAACAACATTTGCAGTGGGCAGGCCCTTCTGGGAGATGAACCAGTTTCTACAGATTAGGAATTGGGTATCTCTGGAGAGCTCTATAATCTATAGAAACTGCTTCATTTCCTTATTCATGGGGGCATATTTGGTTGAGTTGTAGAATTCTCACTGGAAAAGGGGCAAGAACGCAGCATCTTCTGACCTCCTCTAACCAAAGAGGAAGACAGAATCAACATCAGCAGCCCAAGTCCTGCTCCTGTGAGGCTAGACATGCTGCCACCCCCAGTCCTCTTACCAAACTTGACACAAACCATTCCTCCCGTGGCACCTACCACCTCTCTGCTGGGTGTGATAATTTGCAGCAGTGGCCACACAGAACTCCCAGATTATGGGGTTTGTTAGGGAAGCAACAGGCTACAATTCAAGTTCAGGAATATACTCAGTCTTTCACAGCTAGCCATCTCACCCAGCAGCCGGCAGTCTCTCTCTTAGCAGTACATGTCTCTCGCATCTCTCTCTCTCAGCAAGTGCGTCCCTCTCAGCAGCGCATCTCTTAGCCAGCAGTGAGAAACTCCATCTGCCTCTAGGATGACTCCTTTTGAGCCTGGTAGAGTAGCCAAACTAACCAATCCCAACATCAGAACTGTATGCACCTGAGGGAGAGTGAACTTCCCAGAAGATTGCTTTGTGCTGCTTCCAACAGAAATACCCCAGGTAGATAATTTAACAATCAGGAGCTACTCAGTTGCTCGTGGCAAATTCCACCATGGAGTTTACAAAGACTATGGCTAGAAAAGCCATATTATGTAATTTACTACACTGTACTCACTTTCCATGTAGGAGACCAGGGTTTGATATACGGCCAGTATACCTGTCAGTGGAGGCACAGATGCTGTTATAATGCTGAACAGGTTTCAGTAGAGCTTCCAGCCTAAGATGGACTAGAAAAGGTCAGTGATCTACTGCCAAAAATAAGCGAGTGAAACCCTGTGGATCACAACAGCCCATCTGCAGCCAGTTATGGGGATGGTACAGGACCAGGCAGTTTGCGTTCCTTTGTGCCTAGTGTTGCCATGAATTGGCAACTGACTCCATAGTAGTTATCAAGAGCAATATCTCCTTATTTATAGTGATTTATTAATAAACCAACCTAGTTACCATGGAGTCAATTCTGACTCCTGGTAACCCCATATGTATCAGAAAAAAACTGGGCTCCATAGGACTTTCAATGCCTGAATTTTTGAAAATAGATTGCCAGACCTTTCATCTGAGGTACCTCACGTAGACTGGAAACTCCAACCTTTCAATTGACAACCAAGCATGTTAACCATTTGGACCACCCAGGGATTCCATAATGATGAATAGTTCTCTTCGTATGTTTATAATTGAGGAATTCATTGGTATACTCAGTGAATTTTTGATAATGTACAGCCATTCATTTAACTACACATTGTAAACTGTTACTTTTCAACCCAGTTTAGAGGAGCAACTTTTGAAATATGTAAAAGTATATAACTCTACATTAGAAACCTCCCAACACTGTGATTTTCTAGCCAAACAGCTGGGGTGTATGGAAAAATAAAATATTCAGAGGTTACAGTTTAAATATGTAAAAGCTACCGAAAGGAAAATTCTACATCAGAAATATAACCCAAGAGTAAAAATTAAGGTCATAGAAATGTAACTTTGAGAAAGTAGCGTTTACATGAAGAGATGTGTTAAAATAATTGATAGTAATACTTATTTACTGTTAATCCCTTCTTTAAAATACATGCTGAGTTTTTATAAATTCTGGAAGATTTAATCATGTATATACTATTTATCATTTTATTATAAAATTGCATACACTTATTACAGTCTTTGTGTCAATACTTGTTAAATAATAGAAATTTCTTCAAATTTCTTCATGTTTAACATGTCAGTTACTTCACTTCAAAGATTTATTATTTTATGGTTTTACTTAAATTAAAACTCATATTCAGGGTCACTGTTCTTTCTAACTGAAATTTGTTTTCCAACTTTGTAACATATAGCAAAAGTAGAGTTTCACTGTCTTAACCATTTTTTATGGAGAAATGTCCATGTGCCAAGTAGGCATTTTCTTTGACTCTGGAACTACAAAGTAGATGGATGACTCTCAGTCTAGCCAAAGAGATGAATTATCAATACATAAATCCAACATGCTACTAATTAGCTTAGCTATTAAAATGTGCTAGTAACCCAAATTATCCTATATCTAGTTATTTAGTATTTTTCCATGAATAAGAGTTTTGAAAATAAATGCATACTTAGATGGAAATAATCATTCAGTTGTTAATTCAATTAACTTAATTTGCCATTCATTTAATATTTAGTGCATTTCTTATTATTGGACAATAATTAATTATGTTATTACTTTAATCCTCCAAATATGTAAATAACATTAATATAATGTGAAAATTAAAGTAATTAAAAGAAAATTAAAGTAATTAAAGCAAAAATAATTCATAATCATTATTGAACCTCTAGAATATGTAGACAAACACCAAAGATGTTAAAACATAATCCAGCCACCCAAAGATAATTGTAAATAACATTTTGATATTTGTATTTCCAGTCTTCCCTTCCTCCTCCACATATATTTAATCATTATGTTGAACATCTTTGTACTGTTGTTACTTAATGGTTTATGAATAACTTTTGGTGTTGCTAAATCTTTTTCTAGGATTTCTGGTAGCATAGTGCCTAAGGCACTTGACTGCTAACCAGAAGGCTGGCAGTTCAAACCCACCAGCCACTTCTCAGAAGAAAGGTTGGGCAATCTACTTCCATAGTGATACTGCCACGGAAACCCAAGGAGTGGTCACTAAGAGTCAGGTCCGACTCAACGGCACATAACAACAACAACAACAACAACAAATCTTTTTCTGCAGATAAGGAGTAGCATGACTAAAATGTTCAGGATCAGATTACTTGGAAGTGCTACTAATAAAAAATAAAAATCTATCTTAATAAAAAAAAATGTGCAATTTTAGTTTTATAACAAAACAAATAGAGCTATAATTTAAGCTTCATAATTGATATATGTTTGATAGTTCTATTACTTTTCCAATAATTATGATCATTTTTGTCCACACGAATTTGTGGGTGGAGGAAAAAAAATAGTATTCTCTGTCTTTCCTTCCTTTACCCTAAGCCATGATGTCATTTTCAATATCTACATAATTTCCAATTATATTACTGAAATAAAAAACAAACCAAAAACCAAACTCACTGCCATTGAGTCAGATCTGACTCATAGCCACCCCTCCTTGGGTTTCCAAGCTGGTATCACTATGGAAGTAGATTGCCCAACCTTCCTTCCAAGGAGTGGCTGGTGGGTTTGAACCTCCAGCTTTCTAGTTAGCAGTCAAGTGCCTTTACGCACTGTGCTACCCGAGCTCCCTTATTATGTTATTGGTAAATGGTAATACTTCTATTTCCTGAGATCAGTGTATCAAAAATTTCTGTATTTAACACCTTCTCGAATCTTGATTTATTTTGGCAGATTTCACCTGACATCATTTCTGTAGTTGAACTCTTACATACTTTATTGAATTTTCTTTTTTTTTTTTTTTCAACGATCTCTTGAGGAACATGTTGGAGTCATTCTCCACCATAATTAATGGAACCTCTCCCCAACCTTTTCTCTATCACCACTCTTTCAGGATCTTCTTCCCTCATTTTTTGGGCTATGATCCCATAATTTTAATTATAGTTTCACTAATTATAATATCTTCTTTTTTTACGTGCTGATGCCCAACTAGCTTTTAGAGTCATTTCATAACCACACCTCTAGCCAGTACATACTTACTCAAATTAATGCCATAACTTAAAAAAGAAAAGTTTAATGCTACTGTGGATCTACCTTGAAACTTTTCTTTTTGCGATTTTATAAAAATATTTTTTTGACATAGAGTCTTGAATTTTTCATTTAGCATTCTGTTCTCATCTGTATGTTATAACTCAGTGCCTTGTGGTGTTAATAACCCTCAAATAGTATCGGAAGGAAGGTTGGGCAATCCTACTTCCGTAGTGATACTGCCTCGGAAACCCAAGGAGGGGTCGCTATGAGTCGGGGCCGACTCGACGGCACATAACAACAACAACAACAACAGTAATGGAAAGAGAGTGGAAGAAAGCAAAAACCTGAATTTTAATCTTGATCTTGAACATTAATAGTTTATCACCATTTGTGCACTTCCAAATGTCTCTCCATTGTCAACTATCACATATTTTTGTAGGTGCTTGGCATATATTGTTGTTGTTCTTGTTAGTTGCCCTTGAGTCAATTTCAACTCATGGCAACCCCATGTATGCAGAGTAAAACTGCTCCATAGGGTTTTCAAGGCTGTGAGCTTTCGGAAACAGATTGCCAAGCTGTCTTCCAAGGTGCCTCTAGGTGGGTTTGAACCACTCACCTTTCAGTTAGTAGTCGAGCATTTAACCATTTGTGCTACCCAGGGACTTTGCTGGGCATATAACAATCATTAAAACAATGTCTGTGCCCTTAGAAAGTTATACATAAACTGATAACTATATGATAATATTTAGTCTTAACATACATAAGGTGATAAAAAATCCCACTTTTCCCCAAAACGTCCTGGGTTATGCCTATTGTCCTGGCAGAATTATAACTTCTCCCTCACCCTCTCAAAATTTCCCTGATTTGGAAAATAAATTATATGGTCCCCCTAATGTAAAGCATAGTTCTCAGCACATTAGAATCACCTGGGGAGATTTTAAACATAGTGATGTTCAGTCTTCACCCCTAGCGATACTAATTTAATTGGTCTGAGATAGGGTCAGACCATTGATATTTTTAAAAATCTCCCCAGGTGATTCTAATGTGCAGCCAGGGTTGTGAACCACTGCCACAGGGTAATGAGCAAAGTATTATGGGGTTATTTAGGCAGGCATGATTAGTTCAGCCTGACCAGATCAAAGAAGTCTTCACAAAGGTAACATAAGCTGGGTATTGCAGGGTGAGTAGAAATTCATGAAGCTGAATGTATGTATAGTTGTTTGCATCAGGAAGAGCAGAACAGGAAAGGCAGACTATATACGCAGTGAACTGGGGGTCATGGAACGTGTTTAGAGCAGTGCTTCTTCCACTTTCCAGTGCATGCAATCAGCTGGGGACCTTGCTAACATGCAGATTCTGATTCAGTAGATTGTGGTGGGGAACTGAGATTCTGCATTTCTAATAAGCTCCCAGATGCTAATGATGCTGCAGGCTCCTGAAGCACACTTTGAAAGGTTTTCACGTTAGAGTGAAAACCAGGAATGTCCAGATGTGCAACCAGAATCCAGTCTCATGTCTACTGGAAGGATCTTGAATCCTAAGGTATAAAGCACCAAGCCCCATCTTCCTCATTTAAACCAAATCAACCAAATCCAGTACCATCAAGAAGATTCCAACGGATAACAACCCTATGGGACAGAGTAAAACGGTACCATTGGGTTTCCAAGACTGCGATCTTTTAGGAAGCAGATTACCACCTCATTTGGAGGGTGCAAAAAAAGGAGAATGCTTTTTTCAAGCAGTGAAGATCAAATGAAGTAGCAGATTTAAAGGCGGGCTGAAACTATAAAGACCTAATTCATCAGTAAAGGATTATTAGAGCTATTGTTACTTTCCTTTTGTATCATGGAGACCATCTGGGAATACTTTCTCTTGTCCATCTTCATCGCAGTGACTTATTTTCCTCTTCCTTCCTGATAGTTCTCTCTAACTGTAATTATTTGACATTGCAGTTCTAAATAATAGATGTGCCAAGTGTTCTGGGATGAGAAAATGCTACAAAATAAAGTTGTGTGATGATGCCAGCTGTCAATGCAGCTGAATGGCAAAGGAGAATTTTCCCCATCTCATGCTTGGGTCTCCTTTCACACACATGTTCAAAAAAAGCCTAGGAGACAGAAAAATGCTATTTGGGCAAATATTTAGAAGAAAGAGAGGGTGAGAGAAAGAGAACTTTCAGAGTACAATATATATATATATATATATATATATATATTAAAAGAAACACTGTAATAAACAATCCTTTTAAAAATTGCTTAGTGAAAGATTTTTTAATATAATTCTTAAGTTCAAGCACTAATGTATTTGTATAATAACATTCCCTATTTGAAAAGTCATCATTTTTTAAATTTTAAATTTGAATTAAAGTTGCAGTTATCATGAATTCCAGGGTTATTTAGCTAACATGCCTGTCCAAGGAACTTCTCATTGGTCTCCATGGTGTTTTATAAAGCTCAATGAATAACACATGTCCTATTTAGTACAAAAGAAAGAAAAACTCACACAGAATTGCAACACCCAGAAATAACTACTATTAATGTTTTGCTAAATCTTCATTTAAACCATTTAATATACATCAATATTTTATGCTGTCCATCACTTACTCAATAAATAAATGTTGGTTTATAAAAAAATTAACCTTTCTATACTACAAGTTGGGAGCTTTGGTGGCGTAGTGCCTAAGGCACTTGACTGGTGGCAGTTCAAACCCACCAGCCACTGGCAGTTCAAACCCACCAGCCACTCCTCAGAAGGAAGGTTGGGCAATCTACTTCCGTAATAATACCCTCTTGAAAACCCAAGGAGGGGTCACTTTGAGTCAGATCTGACTTGATGGCAGTATGCTTGTGTTTTTGTTTTTTTTTTTTTTTTACTACAAGTATTGTAATAACCAACATGCACTGAACATTTTTAAAACGTAATACTTTACTGGATTATCTCACTCAATTTTTTCAAAAATCCAATAAAATAAGTATAATGACAATCTCCATTTTCTGTGTGAAGAGACTAAAGTTCAGAAATCTACTATTCAAGGTTACTAAGCTAGTTAACGGGTGAGCTGTGATTTGAACTCATGGCTGATTCAAAAGTCATGCTCATAATCATTGCATCATGTAAGATATTTCTGTTGCACAGTTATCTTGTCCTATGACATTTTCCTAACTTATGTGCACAGGCAAAGTTGACTGAAGGGTCAAATTTACATAGTCCTGTTTGTTCAGACTTGTAAAGAATAGAAGCTGGTGTTTCCAAGTTCTTGTTTGAGGAGCTGAATCCATTTGTCATAATTAAGGCAATGTCTTCATTCTTTTTGTCATATACATAGAGCTAGCATCATTTGGTTTTCTAAATGTCTCCCACTTCTAAGCTCATTTACATAGAGATAGTCCAAAGACATTGGTTCTTCCATTTTGTTTTACATTTTACTTAGAGCTTGGCTGAGTTTAGACTTAAGGGCATGTAGTACTTACAACACAGATGCCAACTGGATATAGAAACATTTACCTCCTCTCTACACCATTTTGAGCTTTGAAAATATGGAACTAGGAATATTTTCTAAAAGATTAAGTTTCAGTAATCATTCTTCAGAAAATAAGATACTCTTTTACTTTTCTTTCTTTGATGGCTAGATATAACTGGGAGAAATAAAATTAATATTAAGAATTCAGTAAATGCAGTATTATTTTTGAAATACCATTTGTGCTAAGTTGTGGATAGTCACAGTATATCTGTCTTCAGCTATTGCTCTCAGTTGGATTGGGTTCTGGGAACACATCATAAGAGTAAGCCAGCTAAAGCAAGGCACTTCAACAAAAGGTCCATGGAGTTGAGCTCTATAGATTGGCTCTATGAACCCCTTAATACTAGGGTGTACATGCATTTTTCTGGAAGGTCAAGAATCACTCTGCTAAATAAATGATTCTGTGTCCTGGGTTTCAGCTGTCATTCTATTTGAGGAAACACGTATATCATTGTGAACAGTTGTTAAGTATTACATTTTAAGGCAGCAAAGAAAGATGATAGAAACTACACTGAGAGGATGGAGGCTGTAAATCTTGAGAGCAAAACTCAAGAGAAGTGAAAGAGAAGGCTATGTATAAATTAAGAGAAAGAAATGTGTGGAAATGGTACCAGAATAGTAAAAATTTCTTCCTTTATGCCAATGCCAGAGGCCACTAGCACCACTAATCAATGCTAAGGGAAGGGATGTTTCCACATGGGTGAGTACAGAGTGTCTGGGATCTAATATTGGCAGCCACAGATTTTATTGTAGTGCCTTGACTTTTTATTCCACTTAAGAGTGACCTAAGTCAAATGACCAGGTATCCTCTTCTTCACCTGGAACCCTGAACTTCAGTGTGAGCACTGTTCATTCATGTCATTTCCATTGGAGATGGGCTCTTCCTGCTGTAAATGAACAGGGACAGCCAAGACCACAGTAAACAGACTTTTCTTCAACATCTCCACATTGTCCTAATGTTACCACCTCCCTCAGCATCCCTCTCTACCAACACAAATACATGTATATGTGAATGGAAAAAGGATTTATGGCTTTTTCTTGGATAGTTTGAAAAGTTGAATCATTGCAGAAGACAGAAAATGGTTCATTTACAAAGAAAATTATAAGTCAGTGATGCACAGCAGTGCTAATTATTTTAAGTGTTTTGTTTATTCCAATTTAGCTAAACAAACCTGTTAGATGTCCTCTTATTTTTAGATTAAGTGCTGTTAATCTCTTTTTTAATCCATCACAGACAAATTAGCAGGGCTTCACTTCAATGCAATAGAAGTTATTTGTATAAAGATCCCATGAACAAGTACTAGATCATCCTTCTTTAAAAATCCAATATCAGAAATGATTGAAAGAAGTTGGGAAATAATTAACTTGCCATAAAAGGATTAGTTTTCTTCCTTGAAGCATTGACATACATTTGCATTCCCACAGCCCAAACTCTACAGAAGAGTCAATTCAGATCCAGTTTTCATAGTCCTTACTATTTCCGTAGGAGCTCTGGTAATGCCGAAGAAGCCACTTGACTGCTAACCAGAAGGCTGGCAGTTCAAACTCACCAGCCACTCCTCGAAAGGAAGACGTAGTGATACTGCCTCAGAAACCCAAGGAGGGGTCGCTATGAGTCAGGTCTGACTCGATGGCACATGTTGTTGTTGTTGTTGTTATTTGCCGTCGAGTCGGCCCCGACTCATAGCGACCCCTCCTTGGGTTTCCGAGGCAGTATCACTAGGGAAGTAGGATTGCCCAACCTAACAACAACTATTCCCATGTTATCCATGACTTTCAGGTCACATGACTTTCAGGCTACAGTTTGATTCTGTTCCATCACTTGCTACAGAGTGAGTTTATGAACATTTCATAAATTTTTAATCCCAAATTTAATGAAACAGGAACAAAAGTAGGAGATAACTCATAAGATTTTTTTCTAAAATTAAGTAAGATTAAAATGTATGTCCTTAGCATGGTTCCTGGCATATTGGCACATTAAAAAAAAAAAAATCCAGTTATTCTTTTGAGGTCTGGATTATTATTGTCTGAGGGAAAGATATTGAAATGAGATTTTTATATAAAAGTTGAGCCTTCTCTAATTGGATTATTCCAGATTAGTAATACAGAGACTTTATTAATCCTACTAAGGAGAAAGCCAAGATTTTACCATTAACTCCAAAACTGTTCCATTTTTCCAGGTCAGCATGACCTAAGCCATGACCTAAGACCTCCAGGAACTCCTTCTGACCAGGAAAAATCACGAAATCATATCATCTGTCTTTGGGCACCCTCCATGGCAGCTGCTTAAGTTTATTTGAAATATTAATTCCAGCCACCTTGGTATAATGCATCCATCTGTCATCAGATCCCTGTGATGGACACTAGGCATAGGGAAGAACTCTTCAATTTCCATGTTTTAGAAGACCACTGACAAGTATATTCTATATCCAGTCTTATTTATGTTGCTTGATGGTGGAAACATTAGATGAGAAACAATTGAAAACCACAGCAATACTGGCATTAATGGTGATAAAAAGAGCTGAGTTATACCTTTGCCATGTTCTAGGTATATAAATGATCTCAGCCTCCCATCATTCAAAGAAGCTACAGGTAAACCCATGCTCATATGTTACACTCTTTCGGAGGCGTGAAAGCTCATGCAAGCTTACCATACAAGCTCAACCTCACTCAAGGATAAATTAATCTCTGGGAAGACTCCAAAGCATTAGCAGCTTCAGCATTACATGGACAGTAAAAGCATAAGCTTTGTAATCAGACAAACGTGGATTTAATCTAAGTTCTGCCTTTAAATAGCACGTAAGTTATTTAAACACTGTTAGCTTCAGTTTTGTTATGAGTAAAATGAGGATAATAGCATCTGTTCCATAGGGTTTCCATGAAAGCTAAGTGGAAGAAGGTAGGTTCAGAATAAGCCCTCTATAAAAACGTGGTTTTACATGTATTTTCTCTATTCAGAGTCACCCAAAAAGAATGTAGAATTTGGAATGAATTTTGCTGGTATAGATCCTGCATCTGGTGTGTCTTGAGAGAATTGGAGGCACTCATGTGCCCACAGATTCATAGCTGGTTACGATTTGCTTTATAATTGGATTTTTTCATCTGAATGTGACTCAGTGCCTCTCAACATTTATTGCACATATGAATCATCTGAGAAACTTGTAACATGTAGATTCTGATTTACGTTGGCAGAGGAGCAAAATGGTTACACAGGTAAAACGTGTAATTCGGATACCAGGGTTCACCTCTCATATGTCTTTTGTTAGTCATATGATCTCTGATCTGAGTTTCTTATTTGTCAAGGGTGGATAATACTACCTATCTCTTAGAGGTTTTGTGAGGATAAATGATTCAATGAGTTGTAAAGTGATTAGGGAAGTACCTGGAATATCATAGTACTCAATCAATCTTAGCTCTGTTTATTTAGAAATTTTGCTATCTCCTTGTGTCCTATAATATAAAGACCTTCCACAGTTTGGCTGAAAACCTAACTCTCTCTCTTTCCTCTTTGACAACATTCATTCATGTGTCTAAACCTTCAGCTACATTGCTATTTCCAAACACTTATAAAATATTTTCATGATTTTTTTCAAGTATGATTTTATCCTTGGTGTTTCCTCTTCGTAAGATGAGCTTTGTCACTATCCATCATTTCTGCCAGGCAAAGAACTGTTCCTTCTTCAGGGCTACACTCGACTTTTCATCTTCTTTCACTCCTTGACTCTGTTTAGCTTCTAGAAGAATTGACTGCTTCCTCCTGTGCTCACATGTACTCGGTTCACTTTGACAACAGACCACTTTCCAAGTTGTACTGTAGTTAGTTAAAAGAAGATGAAGAACAGTTGCCATGAAGTCAGTTCCAACTCATGGCAACTCTGTGTGTTTCATAGAGAACTGTGTTCAATAGAGTTTTCAGTGGCTGATTTTCAGGGGAAGTAGAACTCCAGGTCTTTCTTCCAAAGTGTCTCTGGGTAGATTAGAACCTCCAATATTTTGGTTACCAGCCAAGTACATTAACTATTTGTACCACCCAGGGACTCATATGTTTACTTGTGTGCTTTTCCTCCCTGATAAGTTTTCTTAGAAGGAAAGGGATATAACTAGCTTGGAGGTATGTGTGAGTTCAGGAGGAAATTTTGTACATGCTTTCACAAAGTCAATTATTTCTCCTTTCCAATATATTTCAAACTAACAAGAAAATATTAATACTTGAATATATAAGCTTCTATAATGTGAAAAATATGTAAAGAAAAGTACCATGGATGGTCCAATGAGGTAAGGCAGCCAAAGAAAAAGGAAGTGAGAATCAGTGAGACAAGGAATGAAGCAAAAGTGAGGGAGAAAACTTCCTTTTGATATTACTTTCTGGCTAGCTTTCTAGCCTCCATAGCTTAACAGAGGTGCAGGTGGCCTCACCAAGAAAGGTGTAGTGGCAACTGTGTGGGACCACAGTGAATTGGTTTCCCCTGAGTTATGATTTATGAAGCAGTTTATTTGCTTCTTTGCTTCTCTTTTTCTCTGCATAGGTAGTAGCAGCCTTGGCGTGGCAATGGTCATTACTGTGTTTATAATAAATTTTGTATAGCTCCCTACAGAGTTTCTTATAGGCCTTACCTGCCTTAAGTCTCACAACAATTCTTTGCATCAAGTATTTTCATTGTCCTTTTACAAAGAAGGAAACTCAGGCTCGGCTGAGCAAAGGAACTTATTTAAGACAGACACCCAATAAGTGAAGAACCTTGAAGCCAATCCTAACTGAAATTCCAGACCTTTCTCTTCTGCCCTGCTACCTGTCAAAAACTCTGTACCCATTAAAAAAGAAACAAAACAAAACAAAAAAAAACCTCACTGCCACTGAAGACAACTCAAAGCGGCCCTGCCTTGGATTTCAGAGGTGGAATCCCTATGGAAGTAGATGGCCCAATCTTCCTTCTGAGTAGTGGCTGGAGGGTTTGAACTGGTAGGCATCTGGTTAGCAGTCAAATGCCTTAGGTACTGTGCTACCAGAGCTATTGTCTGTTGCTATGCAATACTATATTTAATATTATTAGAACTATATCATGCATTGAATTTGGTTCTGTGCATGATTTTAGCAAATACAAGATAATTAGGACCATATTTTCAAGCTGTGTTGTCAAAAAAAAATCCTATCTCATTGTGTATTGGATCCTTGTTGCTATGGAGGTATAGTGAGAGGGGATGAAGATCACATGCTCTCCATGGAGAAAGCTGGCCCCTTAAAACAAAGTTTATCAGAAATAGGACAAAATGTTGACATGGAATTTAGGCTACTGTGTAATAGATTCATTAAGCTCAAGTGGGAGAAGAAAATAACAAGTTGATGGCCCTTTAGGTTTTAGCAGACCTGAAATAACTTATCATTTTCAGGGCTAAACTCCAGTTGTACACATACACATGTACGTGTAATTCATAACACTTGTTGGAAGGGAATGGAAGCCAGGATGCCAGTCTTGAATCATCAAAGGGACAGAGGCAGGAAACAGTAGAGAATGACAGATAATTCAAAAGGAAAACAGACCAGTCTAGAGTGCAGGAAATGGATGACATTTTTAGCAGATCCTCAGATTAGGAAGATCTGCATGCCATGATGACAGCTGTGCAGAGGATATTTAAGTCAGTGGTTCTCAAAGTTTTCTCTTTGGACCTGCAAATTTTGAGCTTTTTAGAAATGTAAATTCATGGCTCTACTACAACCTACTGAATCAGCTACTCTGGTGATGGGCCCAAGAAAATCTTTTCACAAGCTCTCCAGGTGACTCTCATGCACATTAAAAGTTTGAGAACCACTGTTTTAGGTAAAAGAGGGGTGGTGGACTATACTTATCAATGGATGCATGAATCCATATATACAGTGCAGTCTAGGAATTCAATAACTTTCAGGCACTGTGCTTGTACACTGGTTACAAAGGAGTGAATAAGGCACAGGAAATCCATAATTTATAAAGTGAAGACAAAGTCAGTGCAATGAATATGGAAAACATATGAACTTTGTGCTAGGCACAAAGGAACACAAATGAAAGGAAGGGAAATGACTTCACATAAGGAATGATACTTGAGCTGAGTCAGTAAGAATGGATCGCTATTTTCAGGTGTTTGACGTGAGAACAGTCTGGGCAGAGGATTGTGGCATGCCTAGTAACCCAGGGAATTGAAGACAGTCATTAATCATATAGGGCTAGAGCTCAGAACACTATGTGTTAGGAAATAGCTCTAGATTTAAAAAAAAAAAAAAAAAAGGCTAGAGAAATAGAGACAATCCAAGTCATGGAGAAATTTTATGAATGACTATATATAAAAATAAGGAGCTCTCGTGGTGTAGTAGTTGAGGCATTTGGTTGCTAACCAGAAGGTCAGTGGTTTGAACCCACCAGCTGCTCCACAAAAGAAAAATGAGGCAGTCTGCTTCTGTAAAGATTTACAACTTTGGAACCCCGATGGGGATTGCTATGAGTTGGGGTCAACTTGATGGGAATGAGTTTCGTTTTAGTTTTATATAATAATAATAAATATAAATAATACATGTATGTTGCTGTTGAGTCAGTTCCAACTCATAACAACCCTGTGTACAACAGAACAAAACACTGCCTGGTCCTGTGCCACTCACAATTGCTGCTATGTTTAGCCCATTTTTGCGGCCATTGTGTCGGTCCATCTCATTGAGGGTCTTCCTCTTTTCTGGCTACCCTCTACCTTAACAAGCATGATATCCTTCTCTGGAGACTGGTCCCTCCTATTAACATGTCCAAAAAACATGCGAAAAAATCTCACCATCCTCGCTTCTGAGAAGCAGTCTGCCTGTATTTTCAAGAGGAATTTGTTCATTCTTCTGACACTTGATCGTATATTCAATATTCTTTGTCAACACCATAATTCAAATATATCAATTCTTCTTTGGCCTTTCTTATCCACTGTCCAGTTTTCCTATGCATGTGAGGCAATTGAAGATACCATGGCTTGGGTCAGGGAAAGCTTAGTCCTCACGGTGACATCTTTGGTTTTTAACACTTTAAAAAATTTGTTTGTGGAAGATTTGCTCGATACAATACACCATTTTATTTCTTGACTGCTACTTCCATGACCCTTGATTGTAGATCCAGGTAAAATGAAATCTTTGAAAACCCAGTTTTTTTCCTTTTATCATGATGTTGTTATTGGTCCAGTTTTGAGGATTTTTGTTCTCTTTATGTCGAGGTATAATACATACTGCAGGCTATAGTCTTTGATCTTTATCGGTAAGTGCTTCAAGTCCTCTTCACTTTCAGCAAGCAAGGTTGTGTCATCTACGTATCACAGATTGTTAATGAGTCTCTTTCCAAACCTACTGCTGTGTTCTTCTTCATATAGTCCAGTTTCTCATATTATTTGCTCACCATACAGATTGAATAACGAAAGCAAACCCACTGCCACTGAGCTAATTCTGACTCATAGTGACCCCCATTGGGTTTCCAAGGTGGTAAATCCTTATGGAGGTAGATTGCTCAGTCTTCCTTCCACAGAGTGACTGTTGGGTTTGAACCACCAGCTTTCTGGTTAGCAGTCAAGAGCCTTAGACACTATGCCACCAGCACTCCATACAAGTTGAATAGGTATGATGAAAACTATTCCTGATTTTAACCAATGTTTGTTCTGTTTGAAAGGCTTTCTCTTGGTCTGTATAAAAATTCCTCATGAGCACAATTAAATGTTCTGAATTTCTCATTCTTTGCAATGTTATCCATAATTTGTTATGAACCACACATTCAAATACCTTTCCATAGTCAATAAAACACAGGTAAACATCTTTCTGGTATTCCCTGCTTTTAGTCAAAATCCATCTGACATCAGCCATGATATCCCTCCTTCCACATCCTCTTCTGAATCTGGCTGGATTTCTGGCAGTTCCCTGTCCATGCACTGCTGCCACCACTTTTTAATTATCTTCAGCTTTACTTGCATATGATATTAATGATACTATTCCATAATTTTCACATTCCATTGGATCCCCTTACTTTGGAATGAGCACAATTATGGATCTCTTCTAGTCAGTTGGCCAATTAGCTGTCTTCCAAATTTGTTGGCATAGATGAATGAGTGCTTGCAGCATTGCTTCCAATATGTGTGTGTGTGTATGTGTGTGTGTGTGTGTAATATGTATTGAAAGTATGTATATTTTAGCCATGTATAAGAAAAATATTTTTTCTCTATCATAGTTATCTTTGGGTATGAAAAACAATCTTTCTTATATTTCCACAAATACCTCAAAGAGTAACATAGGCCAAAATGAAATTTATTTTTCTAACTAAGTTATTGGAAGAGTCAATCTAATTCCTCCACACATGAGTGAAAAACATTGAGTATATGCCAGCGTGTATGTGTGATTACTTCAGAAATCGTTATGTATTTTGAATGAAAGACCCAGAAATTAAGTGGATTATTCTTGAGTGCAGTCATTTACAAACTGAATTTGGTGACATTTTGCAAAATGTCTCCAGAGACCCCTTGAAAGGAGCAAGCATAATTTAATCTGTGTCTGTTGCCACCAATGCTATATCTAAGCCTGAGAAGTAGCAAAGAAAGCTTCTTCAGAGCTCCAAAAGTTTTCAAATTACTACCTTACTGTGTAATTGAACCATTTGTAAAGGTCAGTGGGGGGTACAGCAATGAAAATTAGCTGTCATAAACAATTCTCATTAGAATATACGATTGCATATTAGCAAAATGTGTTTGGAAAAATAACTGACTCCCAGGCATTTCAATATACTCCAAACTGTAAACCATCAGGCTGGAATATATAAAAGAATTTTCATTAGATAGTTCACTTTTATTTCAGTCTCCATAGAAACTGAATATTCAGATGTGTTAAGTTATTTTTGTCTTTGGAATTTTTGCATGTTTTGGAATTTGGACATGTGGATAGACAAAAAAGCCAGATGCAATGTATAGTATGCTGAGACGTGGGCTAGAGAAATATCACACCAGGCAATAAAATTCATCAGATAAACAGAACTCAAAGTTGCCACTGTTGAATGACAGATTCAAAAGTTGAATCTTAGAAATTATAAAACCATGGAAATTTTTTGAAAATAGATAAAACTAACATTTATTATGCTAGTATATAATATGGTCTTTTTCACAAACTAAGTGATAATAGGTACATGTGTGTGAAAAGTATGTCAACAGAGATACTCACATCAAGCTATTCTGTTTATGTCACCAAGTGGGGAAAACTAGAAAGCTCAGTAGCCTGACTTCTCACCTATTGAATAGCAAAGTATGATCTATGGCAAGTCTTACCTGAGTGGGTCTTTATTTTCTGTGTCAAATGTTGATTTTTTTTTTTCTTTTTTAAGACAGTAATGAAACTCACTTTTATGTACATTTGAAGGAAGTGATTTTCTTTGCCTTCAAAAAATTAATTCCTTTGTCTAATTGATTGAAGACAGTTGCACGAGGGAAGCTGTATACAATTACTAATTGTGTAGTGAACAAAAAAGACCACCATGTGGAAGACAAGCAGCCTTAAAGCAGTACTTTGTAGTAGCTGAATAGGAAGACTGAAGAAAAATTGATGCTTTTGAGTTGTGGTGTTGGTGAAGGATACTGAAAGTACCGTGGACTACCAGAAAAATGAAAAATCTGTCCTGGAAGAAGTGCAACAGAATGATCCTTGGAAGCAAGTATGGCCAGACTTCATCTCACCTTCTTTGGTCAAGTTGCCAGAAAGACCATTCCCTGGAGAAGGATATTATGCTTGGTAAAGTGGAGGGTCAGTAAAAAAGGCAAAGGCCCTCAATGAGATGGATTGACACAGTGGTTGCAACAATGGGCTCAGGTATAGCAAAGATTGCAAGGCTGGTGCAGGACTGGTCAGTGTTTCCTTCTGTTGTCCTTGAGTCCCTGTGAGTCGGAGGCAACTCAGTGGCACCTAACAACAACAACAGCTGAATAGAGATATACTGAGATAAGTGTTTATTTCAACGAAAGGTGACATATTTTTTTTTTTGTTCTCAAATAAAATGCCTACATGTTTTTGAGTTACTTTCCAAGGGATAAAATCAAGTCATCAAAACATTTCCAAATAAGTATTGTGCTTCTTTTACTTCAGTTTTCCTCTGTTGAGTATGTTCTGATGGAGAGTTGATTAGTTATTTCTTTTCTACATTCCAGAGTTATAACAACCCCCTAGTCATGGAACAGGTAGGGCAGAACAAAAGAAAAAGAACCCCAGATGAGCACAGAGACAAGAAGCCTGAATTCAATGTTTTCTTCTACCACTGAATGCAGGCCGTGTGACCTGAGGCCTCAGCTCCCCTAACTGTAAAATGCAGAGGTTGGACCAAATGATTTCAAAGACTTCCCAGTCGTGGTCATCCAGGAACACCGGAAAGCCACAGATTTGCCTGATTTCACAAAAGTTACATCATGACAAGTTTAGCTGCATGTTTACCACCAAACAAATTTGCTGCCTCCAAGTTTCCACCTGAAGAGCTCCTCGTCTTTCACACATTTGCCCATTCAGCCAAACACAACTGGAGTTACTTTTAAGCTAAATCATGTGGGTATGGGGAAAATTCTGAAAGAGGCAATCAGAAAAGTGCCTTGAGATACAATGTGGGTGTGTGTAATGTATACTCATATCAACACCAGTAAAACCAGACACTTTCAAGTGAAGGATAGCTACTGACCTGAGAAGTTCTGTCACTGGTTTTTAAGCAGTGAGTTCCTGGGAGGTAATCTCTGTTAATACTGAATATTATTGCTGCTCCATATGACTTCCTGGCAACTAGCCCCAATCAGAAGCAGATGGACCATTTTTCATCCTTGTGGGACTAATTTAATGATCTGGAGGCAGTGCAGGTGGTGGTTGAGTAGCCTCTCTTAGGGCTGCCTAGCAACAGAGCATAGTATTTTGAGGGCTAGTTTTACACAGCCTGATTGAGTAAAACCCAGGAGGTGACAGAAATGCTACAGACAAATGACCAAATGTATCTTGATGACCCACTGGAGTCCCCAGACCAGTCCTTGTCTGCTGAGACTCTAGATTTGGAGAACAGAGATGAAAAAAATAAACCAAAAATGGCTTTGTTTTCCAGCCCTATTTTATGCCTGATTTAGGAGTGACAAAAGGAATTTAGTGTCAAAACACTACTGCTCAAGTCCTCTACAAGCAGACCTTTTTTTTTTTTTTTTTTTACCCCTCACTGTCTCTATTGAGTCTGAATTAACTTCTTTATTCTTTGATTATACCCTGTTTTTTCTTCCACAGAGCCATGCCATGAACCTCTGCCCAGCAAGATCCTTATATCC
>NW_006921712.1:3446848-3467107 GCF_000298275.1 Orycteropus afer afer
TGCTCTCTATGTAGCCTGAATGATGTGTCTTTTAATCATAGACAGTGTTGCAGGTTATACAGAAACATTTCCATATGCATGCTTCTTCTCTAGCTGCCAAAGTGCTAATGTTCACTTTGCCCTTTTAAATATGACTGAAATTCTGTCAGTCTTACTAAACGAATAACATAATGTGGTTGTTACATCAAAGTGTTTTCAAGGCAGTCACATTACTGTTCATATTTTACTTTGCTATATATTTTGTTTCTTGCAAAGAGGGGATTGGGGATTGTTGCAATATAATCCCAGAAATGGCCAATTTAATCTGAAAAACAGATTTTTTAAAATTACTATCAGAGGTGTCATCCTTGTGTGTAAAACCAAGCTTTTTCATTAAAAAAAAAAAAAAGTGTTGCCAAAGAAACACAAATTGCATTCATTAGAAAATAAAAGTCAGACAGATTGTTGATGAATCGTCTAGAAGGCGTGTATGCTTAATAATTACTAGACATTGAATGTCTTTGTAATTGAACTTCAGCAGTCTATGCATTAATGAAGTCACTTGAAAGGGAAATCTGTGTAAGGCTGACAAACCCAGTGCTCTGCAGAGTTAGGTCCTGGTAAGTCCAGGTGACACGACATACCATTGTATTGTTGTTGTTGTTGTTATTGTTATGCGCTGTCTAGTCGCACCCAACTCATAGAGACCCCTCCTTAGGTTTCTGAGGCGGTATCATTACAGAAGTAGATTGCCCAACCTTCCTTCTCAGGAGTGGCTGGTGGGTTTGAAAGGCCAGCCTTTTGGTTAGCAGTCAAGTGCCTTAGGCACTAGCTACCAGAACACCTAACAAGTATTTATGTTGCCTGCAATTAGCCTTTTTGAGTTCAGTGGTTCTTGCTACTCTGAGTCCCTACCCATCATGAGGCTTTGTTTAAAGATGTTATCATCTTTGTTCTTTCAGTGTCTCTGGTGGTTTGATAAAAGACTCCTATTGTATTCAAGCCACCAGATTTTTTAAAAAGGTTCCCTATATCCAAGCACATTAAATATGTTATACTGGCTATTTTTGTGTATTCTTTTTCTTCACATTTTCTTTGTTTTGCTTATTTCAACTTTTTTAAAAAATCTAAGTTTGAGGGTTTGTACTCAAGTCATATTCATAACCCATAAAAATGTTCATTGGTTAGACACCATAAAAATCATTGAAGAGAAAATATAATGTTCTCAATTATATTTCTTCCTTGTTTTTATTCTGAAATGGTAATCTGAGTTCTAATGGAGGTTGCATATTCAGTAGGAAAAGAAAAAATTAAGGAAAAATGTAGTCTAAGGAGCTCTGACCAGAAGGTCAGTGGTTAGAACCCACCCGACACTCCACAGGAGGAAGATGAGGCAATCTACTTCCATAAAGATGGATAGCCTTGGGAAGCAGTAGGGTTCACTATGGGTCATAATCAACTTGAGAGCAATGAGTTTTGTGGGGTTTTTTGTTTGTTTTGGTATTCTGGTCTATTAGTTTATACCCTGTGTCCTAGAAACATGTTTATATTCTTAATCAGTTGCTGAAAGATCCATTTTAAATATAATAGGACAAACTGATGACATCATATCAAAACTTTAATTCTGAAAAGACAGGTGGTATCTTGTAAGCATAGTTTAAACTAGCTTCATTTTGAGGTAAACTGGTATGTTGTTGTTAGGTGCCATCAGGTTGGCTCTGACTCATAGTGACCCTACGTACAACAGAAGAAAGCACTGCCCGGTCCTGCTGCAGCCTCAAAATCCTTGCTATACCTGAGCCCATTGTTGCAGCCACAGTGTTAGTCCATCTCGTTGAGGGCCTTCCCATTTGTCACTGGCCCTCCACTTACCAAGCATGTATCCTTCTCCAGAGAATGGTCCCTTCTGACAACATGACCAAAGTAGATGAAACAAATTCTGGCCATTATGTCTTCCAAGGAACATTCTGGATGCACTTCCTCCAGCACAAATTTGTTCGTTCTTCTGGCAGTCCATGGTATTTTCAGTATTCTTCACCAACACTGCAACTCAAAAGCAACTCATCTTTGGTCTTCCTTATTCATTGTCCAGCTTTCACATGCTTATGAGGCAATTGAAAATACCAAGGCTTGGGTAAGGCTCACCTTAGTCTTCAAAGAGATATCCTTGCTTTTCAGCACTTCAAAGAGCAAAATTGATACAGGATACAGTAAAACCTTCAAAAGCCAGAAGTTGTGTGAGGCAGAAACCTGCTAGAGAACAAAAGTTCAAAACTAAAACAACGCAAGATTCTTAATAGAGAGTAAGTATCCTGTCAAAAGCAGAAAACTTGCAAAACCCAGAAAAACAAGGCAACCCTATTGAGTTCCAGTACTCACAGGCTTCACTGTATTTAATAAAAGGGTATTTCTCATGGATGATTTTTCTTAATTTTATGTTAGTTATGTCCAAGATTAAGATACACTCTGTTAAATAACAACCAAGAGATTTATTGAAAGATTGAAGCAGTTCAAACCTAGAATATGCTCAGTCTGTGAAAACTAAGCATTCTGAAGATTTGTGGACAGATTCATTTATATAGTAAAATAAAGAACTAAAGTGTAATTTCCTTATTGGGAGTCTACAGATTGGAGTAGTAAGGGGTAGGCCAATATGAAGCGGGGCTTATGTGTTGATTGGCTTACAGAGCATTTGTGGGCTTCTTAGATTGGTTACATGAGGCAATTGCAGAAGTACATGACTAAAGGATTACAGGGAGGTCCCAGGACAATGGTAAGATATTCCTTTTCTGAGAATATTCTATTAAAGTTGCTTCTTAGAACATTTCCTGAGGGCTTCTTGCACAGGAGACTTCAGATAAGACTTTTGTGTCAAGACCCCCTCAGGAGTGCTCCCTTGACATTCTTCTCTAGTTTAACTGCAGAGATAAACATTTCCTTAGTTATATACTTAAGTCTGCACAACGGTTAATGGTTATGGGAGAAGTAAACAGAAATTAAGACGGAGTCTATACTCAGACCCAGACCCACTATTTTACTAGGGCCAAGTGCCTTAATTTGGGGGTTTTCACATACTTGTCATATTTATTTTCACTTCTAATGCAAAGCATAACTTCCATATCACTGCTGTTAGATCCCATCAAGTCGGCTCCAACTAATAGTGACCCTGTGTACAACAGAAAGAAACATTGCCTGGTCCTGCATCATCCTCACAATCCTTGTTATGCTTGAGCCTATCACTGTAGCCACGGTGTCAATCCATTTTGTTGAGGGTCTTCCCATTTCACGCTGACCCTCGACTTTAACAAGCTTGATATCCTTCTCCAGGAAATGGTCCCTTCTGACCAAATGAACAAAGTAGATGAGACTAAGACTGGTCGTTCTTACTTTCAAGGAGCATTCTGACTGTCCTTCTTCCTGGACAGATTTGTTCTTTCTTCTGGTAGTCCATGGTATTTTCAGTATTCTTCACCAGCACCACAATTCAAAGGCATCAATTCATCTTCAGTCTTCCTTATTCATTGTCCAGCTTTCACAGGCATATTAGGTGATTGAAAATACCAAAGCCTGAGTCAGATTCTCCTTAGTCTTTGCTCTCTAAGTGACATCTTTGCTCTCTAACACTTTAAAGAGGTCTTTTGCAGCAGATCTGCCCAGTGCAGCATGATGTCATATTTCTTGACTGCTGCTTCCATGGGTATTGATTGTGGATCTAGGTAAAAAGAAATCCCTGACAACTTTAGTCTTTTCTCCATTTATCATGATGTTGCTTATTGGTCCAGTTGTGAGTATTAATGTTTTCTTTACGTTGAGATATAATCCATACTAAAGGCTGTAATCTTTGATCTTCATCAATAGGTACTTCAAGTCATCTTCACTTTCATTAACCAAGGTGTGTCATCTTCAGATTGTAGGTTGTTAATGCTTATGTCTCCAATCCCGATGCCAAGTTCTTCATATAGCCCAGCTTCCTTATCAGTGGGAAGCTAAATATTTCACCTGAACCAATCTCACTTCCCCATCCTGTTATTTTGAAAGATTTTCACTTCTTCTAAGAATGTCTTAATAACAGCAATCAGTAGCTGATTTTTGGATAATGATCAGATTCCATTATTTTCTATTTTTTTCTATTAATCCTATTTTATTTAGTTAAATTTTATTGTGCTTTGGTTGCAAATTTACAGAGCAAAGTTTGTTTTACATACAACAGTTTGTGTACGTTTGATTTCTTGCCCCAATTACCATCCCAACCATAACAAACTCTCCTCCGCTCCCATCCCTGTAACTACCCCCCCTCCTTGTGCCCTTCTTAACTATGGACTTCTATGTGTCTAGCTTTCCTTCTATGTGAATGCTGTCCCTCCAGTGTCCCATGGCCAATTTCTCTAAGGAGTGTATCTCCCTAGAGTAAGTGGGTACATTGCCTGGGATAGGTGTTCTGTATGTAGGTCTTTCTACTACTGGGCTAAGAGCCAATTCAGGGGAGTGAGTCTAATTTTAGGCCTGAAGGGTAATCCAGGGCTATTGTTTTGGGGGTTCCACCAGACTCTATCAGACCAGTAATTCTGGTCATATTTGTGTTTTTGAATTTTTTTCCACATTTTTCCTCCCACTCTATCCAGATCTCCAGTTTTGATCCCTTTCCAAGTGGTTGGCGTCAGTAGCTGGGCACCATCTAGTTCTTCTGGTCTTGGGGTCAGTCATATCCTTGGACTAATTATTTCCAGGTGCCTTTGATTTTCTTCACTCTTCTTTGCTTCAGATGAGAGGAGACCAATAATTGCATCTTAGATGGTTGCTCTAAAGTTTTTAAGACCCCAGTCACTACTCACTGAAGTAGGTTGTGGAACAAGCCATTAATCCTATTTTAGATGACATATATATTTTACTTGGAGAAGTTATAAAAAGTAAGCACTCCTATAAATTTAATTCTTTGTTTTAAGAAATCTTTTGTGTTGCCTTCTTGATAGTATGAAATGGTATTTTGAGAAATATACTAAAACTTTCGAATTTTCAATAGCTCATTCATTTAGGGTAGTATAGGTTTTCAACTAAATGAACATTCTCCCAAGTAAAAATGAAAACTTTTACTATATTTTATGATTTCAGGTGGAAGTTATTCTAATATATATTGGCCTTTTCTTTCATTACCTTGAATTAGTTTAAATTACTGATATTTCACTATTTCTGACCTTCAAAAATGATAAGTTCCTATGGATTAACATCCTACCTTTGAGCAGGGGTTGTTATCTAGTATCTGTGGATGATGGTTGGACCTCAGAAGTTTATGAACTTAAAATTTCTGCAAAATTGTGTATAAATGTCTGTGAATTGTTATCAGTTTCAAAGCAAGCTCTGATTCTACCTAAGAATGTATCTGAATGACTCTTCGTATTGTATGCATTTGCTGAAGATCATAGGTGTATTTCCATGGGAAAAAAGGGTCCTTACTTAGTGTTAAGACGTGACTATGAGTTTGTATGTGTATAAACAGGACATAGAAAGTACATCCATCCTTCTGAGATGCAAAGAATGATGTGGGGAAGGGATCTGAGAAAGGAATCCAGAGAACAAAGAAAAGGGCCAGGGGGATTTTCTAATTATAAAGTTTTATATAGGCTCTGGAGTCCCTGGCTGGTGCAAATGTTTGGCTGTTGTTGTTGTTGTTGTTATGTGCTGTCTACTAACTGAAAAGTTGAAGGTTTGAATCCACTCAGAAACACTTCAGAAAAAGGCTTGACAATCTACTTACAAAGAATCAGCCATTGTAACCCCTGTGCAGCACAGTTCCACTCTGACCCACATGGGGTTACTGTGAGTTAGAATCTACTTGACAGCAATTGTTTTCATATAAGCTCTGTTACATCTGCTTGACATCTCAGAGATCTTCTCAGTTTACTTCCCAGACCAAAGTGTATTCTCGACTGGAAAAATAGCCAAATATTTTAGATGTATATACATGAGGGGTAACTCTATTATAATAAGTATTTTGATATTTTAAGTGCTTGTTGAAAGATAGTAACTTGTCAAATATATCATGTTCCTGTTTTGAAGTCATGATATTCATTATCCATAATTAATATTGCAGTTGAGGAATGCTCTAAAGATGCTCTATAGTGAGTAAGCTTGTTAGTCACTGTCAAGAAAACTTTAAATGATTTTGGGCTCATTTCCTCTTCAAATTAAGTGCAATACCAAGCATGTATTATTTGCAAAATTGATTAATTGCTTGTACATATAAAATGCAAACAGACCTATCACACTGACAAAATCTGTCAGTTTGACTCAGTGCCTCTCTTTTGGCATTTTGAATCCTATTGTTTTCTTAATGGGAAGTAGGCAGGGGCAGGAGAGGTTCTGTACTTTGAGAACTGCTTGTATTTAATAGGATGAACTTAGTAAATACTTTCATTTTTATGTATTGGTACAAATGACTCCAATAATAACTAGATGGTGGCAAAAATATGTGCAGTCCTAGTAAGAACAATTTTAACTAACTAATTCTTAGGTTCTAAATTTCTGTTCTGTCACTTGTCCTTTGAAACATAAAGTGACAGAGGCTTAAGAATTGCATCTGTAAGTTTAAAATTATGTTATATTTGTTGTTGTTGTTATGTGCCGTCAAGTCGGACCCAACTCATAGCGACCCCTCCTTGGGTTTCCGAGGCAGTATCACTACGGAAGTAGATTGCCCCATCTTCCTTCCGAGGAGTGGCTGACGGGTTTGAACTGCCAGCCATCTGGTTAGCAGTCAAGTGCCTTAGCCACTATGCTACCAGAGCTCCCTTTAGAGACCACTTATCCAAATATACCATAAATCTTTTTCTTATATCTAAATGGTTAGTGAACTTTTGTCTTATAACTAATTATTTTGTTAGCTGTGAAGTAACCAAAACTTTAACCCTGATTTTTTTTAAATAAATCTTTATGGAGTAAATGTGATGTGTCAAACACATGTGAGGACTTTCATCATCTTGTTTCATTTAATCCTCACTTGTTGAGGATTAAGATGATATGGTTTCACTGATAAGACAAATAAGGTCCAGAAATGTTAATTAAATTTCCCCAACCCTAAGAGTATTCATGTATACTCTGTTGTAGAACTGTTTGTATTTAATAGAATGAATTTAGTAAATACCTTCATTTCTATGTATTGATAGAAATGACTCCAGTAGTAACTAGACAGTGGCAAAAATATGTGCAGTCCTAGAAAGAACAATTTTAACATATTTTCTAAAATAATTCTTAGGTTCTGAGTTTCCGTTCTCAGCCACTTGTCCTTCGAAACATAAAGTGGCAGAGGCTTTTAGATAGATTGCTTTGAAACTGATAAACAACTAGGAATCCAAACTGGATGTAAATGCATTTCTCTTTCCACTTTCTTGTGGCTGCCTCTCTTGAAAATCATGAGATTATCTCACAACTACCATGATTTGGGAAGCACTTTATTTATGTTTTTCATGATATACTTTTAATTTGTAGGAAAGTTAATTTTGATTTTTTCTGTGTCTCTGTACACATTTTTCTAGACATTGGATTATGACAACATTTTCTCTTACTCTAAAAAGATGACATTTCATAGTTTTTTTTGTGGTTCAGCCTCTTTGGAGAATTTGAAATAGAATCAAGTGTAAGGATTTATTTTTCAATTAGAGAAATATAGTTTCTGGATGAGGACTACAATATCTTAATATAGAAACTAGTCTGTTCTGGATAAACAGTGTATTTTTTATTCAGTATGATTTCCACACAGTCTGAGTTGATAGGGATACAAAAACTACACACTCTATAGAACATAAACAACAGGGAAAAAATTGGAAATAATTGAATTTGGAAAACCTGGTCTAGCTCTTCTGTCTATATATATCAAAATAAATGACAACTCAGTAAACTTGTAAGATAACTGATTCAGTTGAAACAGGAGGAAGGAGGAAGACTAGTTGAGTTCATGTTGAAAAGAACATACTGTTTTTCACTTGATTATTTTTGTATCAGGCAGATATAAATTAATTTGATTTCTCTTCTGATCAGTCAGTCTGTTATAATTCAGCCTTGAGGATTCGAGGCTAAACAGTGTGGGTTGCTTAGCAGCAGGTGCCAGTGGGAGAAAAAGAAAGCCAGGACTCAGCAGTCCAGGGTGAGGAAAACTCATCCAATTTTTAGAAGCTGATTCTACTCTCTGAAGAAACATTATCTCTGCAAAACATACTCGACCCTCACATAGGAACTGACGTATGCAATTTTAGTGTATGATTTATAGGATCAATTTTACTTTCAAACGATTGATTCAAGAAGAAAATACTACTTTCCAACAGATGACTTAAACAAATATTGCTCCTCATTCTATTATATGAGAAATTTTAAGCAACTGTAAAAATCAAACTCAGCAGTGACTGAATGAGGGGTCTCTAATTTGTTGATTATTTACTAGTGATAACACACAGTACTGAACTACTGTGTGATGAGACACTAGTGATTTAGTAGTAGAATTCTCACCTTTCATGATAGATGGTTGGATCTGTTTGTGCACAAACTATCTATGAATCAGGCCTACTTTCACAGCAGCTAACAAAAACAACAACATGCCGGTGGTGACCCAGGTTTGATTCCCAGCCAGTCTTTCTCATGCGTAATCACCACTCAACTCTATTTGGAGGCTTACATGTTGCTATGATGCTGAACAGGTTTCATCAAAGCTCCAGGCTAAGAAGAATAGGAAGAAAGGCCTGGTCATCTCCTTCCAAAGATCAGCCAGTACAAACCCTATGGATCACAGCTACCTGATCTACAGCCAATCACAGGGATGGCAAAGGAACAGGCAGCGTTTTGTCCTGCTGTGCATGGGGGTAACTCGAGGGCAGCTAATAACAGCAACACTGTGTTATGGATTTTATAAAATACACATAAGCAACTGATGAGATTAAAAAAGAAATGTTGGAATATTTTCTTCACTATTCTGATGAATAATCTGAGATCCCCAGGTGTTCCATTTGGAGAGCACTGTGCTTGTTACCATCTAAGCCATAAGGCCAACCAGTCTCACTTATGACTTTTACTTAAATTCCTGCTAACAGTACTTCTGCCTAAAGTGACTAACGGGGTACTCACAGGCATCGCGTTGAAGAGGTACAACAATCTTAACTCCACTTCTGGAAATGGTTGAAACAAGAGAATCTAATCAGGACAACAAGAAAGGACCTTGGAATATCTAAGTCTTGCTTGCATTTCCTGGCAAGAGTTCAGGTAAATAGATTTGCTAACTAAGTACTGACAAAATTAAAGCATGATGTGAGTGCACCAGCTGAATAAGTTATAGTTCAAGGGAAGCCTCCCTTGAAGTTCAGCCTGAATACTAGGGATGGAAAAACAAGAAGTTACAGGAACATCATGAATCATGGCTCTGATTGTGAAATTTGAGCAGTTTCACAAAGTTTTTGTGATTTTCTTTTTCTTTTCATTTTGTTACCTACATATTCTAGGAGAACTGCTATGACTCCTGGGTCAATGGGTAATTTTAATAAGGTCAATGGATAATTTTACTAGCTGTAGTGAAGGAATATATTATCTAAAACAAAAAAATCATTCAAAGTACAACCAGAAAATGCACAATAATTAGGAAAAAAATGAAGCACAGAGGAAAACGATAATACCCAAAGTGTCTTATGGAAAAAACAGTCAATCAGTATAGATGAAATTGAGTATCTCTTAAGTGATCCTTCTCAGAATAATAACTGAACTCCCATTATATGAAGGAAACTGTCTGCAAAACAGAGAGATAGAAAATTAAAGGGATGATTGGTGCTGGAAAAGACTAACTGGATGGTTTCCTGAGAGAATTCTTCTCACCAGTTTTCTTCCTTTTAAGATGTTTAAGCCATGACATAAACTTTTGAACCTGAAACCTGAACTCACTATTATAAGCCATGCTTTCTTGGCCTTTAGCAAATGCAGAAAAGCACATTTAAATAAATATTAAAAAGCAGGGCAATGATAATTATAGTATCAAAATTTGACCCCTCTTAAACAAGAATTTCCAGGGAGAAGATAAAGTCACTTTAAAAAAAAAAGAAAAAAAAAGTTTTAAAATGCTTATGATTTCTTGTTTAAATTCCATTTCTAGTAATAAGTTAACTTCAGATGTCTTAGGGTTTTCTGTTTAAACTAGAGTGCATTTTTTGAGGCATATAAAAAGATAGAGAAGTCGAACCTGATAGTGAAAAAAATACATTAAAATCTGCTAATTTATAGAATGTTCAGGCTTTGCTTCTCACACACACACACACACAAAAGTATATTTTGTCATTTTGACTTGAATAGTTTTAAATGACATTCTGGTGCCATTCAATTCAAAGATATAGTAGTGAAAAACACACGTGTTTGACCCTCAGCAACCATATTCTTATGTTGTGACCAGTGAAGAGACACTTTTTACTTCCATTTTTCCTCTTTCACATTGGAAATGTGCCTTCTGGAATTAAGTATACAGTGATAGTTTGAATATATAATGATTGGAAAAGGAATTTTTTTAACATATAATTTATCACTGAGTGAGTGTCCTGGTTACCTAGTGCTGCCCTGACAAGAATATACCACAAATGGGACGGCCTTAACAAACAGGAGTTTATTTTCTCAGTTTGAAGGCTTTAAGTCCAAGTTCAAAGTGCCAACCTCTAGGGGCTGGGTGAAAGCCCCTCAACCTTGGGGTCCAGCTCTGCCTCCTGCTCCTGGCCCACTGGAGTTAGAGGTTTTTCTTCACTCAGACAGCTGCTGGCTTCTGAGGATGAAAACTCCAAGGTTGACAAGTAAAAAGGCACAGTCCTGATGTTACCAAACCACACAGCAGACCATTAACTTAAGTCCATTGTAAGTCCCAAGGTTGGCAGAGCACAGCAGGCTGCTGAGCAACAACACGGCT
Source organism: Orycteropus afer afer (assembly GCF_000298275.1). NCBI lineage: Eukaryota > Metazoa > Chordata > Mammalia > Tubulidentata > Orycteropodidae > Orycteropus > Orycteropus afer. The sequence goes on from NW_006921712.1 coordinate 3,457,743, forward strand.
ACATGCAGGGTCTAAGCATGCCATAGGCTAGAGACCATTCCCAAAGGCTTCTCCTTATATACAGGAAGCAGACCACATCCCAAAGGCAGACACTCAGCTCTTTGTGGTAGATCCCACCATGAAGTTGACTGACAGTCTCATCATGGGAAATAACTACCACCAGCTGCCCAGCCACTCAACCAGAGCCAGCCAAGTTGATACACAACATAACCACCACAGTGAGTAATCACTTTTTCCAAACATCTCAAATAGTGCTTTTCTGTTGTACAGTATGTGATAAAAATTTAATTCTAACACTTACGAGAAAATTTGTGTGCATGGTACTTAAGAAATTCAGAATGATAACATTTTAAACTAATGAGCCACTACCATTTCTATTCACTTGTGTCTCTTTGTTAGATGTGAAATACGAAAATATGACATAGACATATAAATGAGAGAAAGAAAATCTTCAGTACCTCATTAAAATTGTATGTTTTGATTAGGTTAGATATTTGTGACAGATACTTGGATATATAGTGGTCAAAATGTAAAATCTCAGAGTAGGTGCACTGGTGACATTAGGGGATGTAAAAGCTAATATTATTTATTTTAAGCATACTTTTTTAAAAAGAGTTTAAAATAAAGATAACTGCAGAATTTATTTTTTATTTTTTTTATTTCTATTGTGATTTGGGTGAGTTTACAGAGCAAATTCACTTTCCATACAGCAGCTCACATACACTTTGTCTCATGACATTGACTACAATTTACTACAATGCAACAGCTTCCCTCTTACTTCCTCCCTATAGTAACCTCTTCCCTGTGTCTTTCCCTCCCATGAATTCCGCCCCTGCCTGCAGCTGTCTCCCGGTGCATACACAGCCCTTCTATTCTCCCATGATTGATCTCTCCAAGGAGTGTGTCCACCTAGTGTAAATGTTCATCTCATATGCTTGTCTTTTGTTTGACTGGAAGCCACAGGAGTGGGTTCAGTTCCAGACCTGAAGGGTGACTAGGGACCACAGTCCCAGTGGTTCCATCAGGTTCTATCAGACCAGCAAACCTGGTCCTTTTTTTTTTTTAATGATTTTGAGTTTTGTTCCACATTGTTCTCCCACTCTATCTAGGATCTCCTACATAGTGTTGTCTATGATTTTCTCAGAAAATCATTCACTCATAGATCTGGTAGGCATGATATATTTTAAAGACAACAAATACAAATAAACCCCTGCATAGACACATGGTAATGAAACTTCAGAATGCCAAAGCCAAAAGATTTTGGCCAGAGAAAAATGACAAATAACCTGCAAAAATAAAGACAAAAGACAGAATGAAAGAGCAGTTTTAGAATCCAGAAGAAAAGAGAATAACATGCTTAAAATGTTAATTGAAAATAAATGACTGAGTAGAATTTATCTAGAAAAATAATTTTTCAAAAATGAAATTTTATGTAGTTTGTGAAAAAAAAAATTCAGAAACAATACACGTGGAAAATATCAAGAGACTTGCTCTAAATAACACACATTAAGAAATAGAAAAATGATTCTAGGATGATTTGTTATACAAGGAGGAATGGTAAACAAATAATACCATATGGCAAATATAGAACAAAGATGTCTATAAGGTCAAGTTGGTGGATTGTATTATTTAGCTCTTCTGTGTCTTTGTTGAATTTCTTTCCAGTTGTTCTATCTTTGTTTGAAAGTCGTGCATTAAAGTCTCCTACTATAACTGGAGTCATATATTTGCCTTTTCAATTCTGTTAAAGTCTGATTTATATATTTTGGGAGTGTTTCATTAGGTCCATATTTAATATGGTTATATCTTCTTGTTCAATTGATCCTTTAATCATTATATAATGTCCTTCTTTGTCTCATATGGTGGTTTTTGTCTTAAATTCAGTTTGATCAATAATTAATATTGCCACTCCTGCTCTTTTTTGGTTGCCATTTGCTTGATATATCTTTTTCCAACCTTTGATTTTTAGGCTATTTTTGTCTTTGTCTCTAAGGTGTGTCTCTTATGGACAGAATATTGATGGGTTATGCTTTCTTATCCAGCCTGCAACTCTTTGTCTCTTGAGTGGTGCATTTAATCCATTGACATTCAGTGTAATCATTGACAAGTGTGAATTTGTTGCTGTCATTTTGTTATATGGTTTTCATGGTGTCCCTGATTTCCTTGTTCCATGTAATTTTCTATGCTGAGCTCATGATGTTTATGAATCATGTTATCATTTCCTTTGTCGTTTTAGTATTTGCTAAGTATTTGTGCTTGTCCTCTTTTTAATTATGATGTGAAGGTTTATCATTTCTCTTTGAGGTTACCCTGTGATTTAGAATTTTGTCCCCAAGTTTAGAACAGTCCATTCTATCATGCAACTCTCTTGACTTCCTCACCATTTAGAAATTCTGTAACTACCCTATTTTCTCCTCTTTTTGGTTTATAGTTGTCCTCATTAGCCAATTGATGTCTCTGGTTCCCTGTTTACAATCTTGTAAGCTTATTTTACTTTGGATAGTTCCTTAGCTCTGTTGGTTTCTGGGTTATGTCATCTTGTGTGTTAATGGTCAGTTGTTGTTTGCTATTATTGGTTCTCTGTTCAAAGGATTCCCCTTAGTACCTCTTGTAAGGTTGTTTTGGTTTTAACAAATTCCCTTAATTTCTGCTTATCTGGAAATCTTCTAATTTCACCATCATATTTGACAGACAGTTTTGCCAGGTATATAATTCTTGGTTGAAAATTTTTCTCTCTCAGGATTTTATATATCCCATTGCCTCCTCACTTGCATGGCTCCTGCTGAGAAATCTGAGCTTATTCTTATTGGTTGTCCTTTGTGGGAAACTTTGCATTTTTCCCATGCTGCTTTCAGGATTCTTTCTTTATCTTTGTTTTTGATGAGTTTAATGATGGTATGTCTTGGTGATTTTCTTTTGGGGGTCTATCCTGTTTGAGATTCTTTGGACTCCCTGAGTGGATATATTCTCATCTCTCATCATATCAGGGAAGTTCTCTTCCAACAAATCTTGGACAATTTTCTGAGTGGTTTTCTTTTTCTCTTCCTGTTCTGGAATTCCAATTCTCAAAAAAAAACTCACTGCCATCAAGTTTGATCTGACTCATAGTGACCCCTCCTTGGTTTTCTGAGGTGGTACTTCTATGGAAGTAGATTGCCCAATCTTCCTTCCAAGGAGTGGCTGATGTGTTTGAACCACCAGGCTTTCAGTTAGCAGTCAAATGCCTTAGGCACTATGCACCAGAGTTCCCCAATTACATGTAGGTTATTCCTTTTGATGGTATCCTACATGAACCTTTGGCTTTCTTCATTGTGTTTTCATCTTTTTTTCTGATTGATCCCTTTCCAAAGAAGTATTCAGATATTTGTCTTCAATCTCACTAATTCTGTCCTCCATTGATTCGATTCCACTCTTTTGCCCTTTCAGTGTGTTATCTAGTTCTGAAAATTTAGTATTAATCTTCTGGATTTCTATCTGTAGATTTTGTTTCTTTCCTAATGCTTCATTTATTTTGTCATTTTATTCTTGTATTTTCTCCTGAAATTGTTCTAGGATTTTGTCTGTGTTTTCCTTAATTTTGTCAGTGTTTTCCTTGATTTGTCTCTCAATCCTTTGAAGACACCTAAGTATAATTCTTTTTAATTCCTTATCAGGGAGTTCTAATGCTACTTTTTCTTCAGGAATATGTTCTGGGTCTGTATCATGCTCTTTTGTTTCTACCACTTTATCTTGCTTTTTTGTGTGGACAGTGATGGTCTGTTGTCTCTGAGACATAGTGGTGTTGTTGTATTTAGATCTCTGCTAACTGTTTGTGAAAAGCAGTTAAGGGTGAGTCAGGCTCTTCTTCGTGGTCATTTATCATTGCCCAGTTGGTGGAGAAGGAAGTGGTGGTCTCACTCAGTAAGTGGAGCTGCAGGAGGTGCGGGTGTGGTTATGTTATATGAGCATGGCTGCTGTCTCCCACTCAGAAAAAAACAATGATCGAGAAACCAGAAAAGTAAAAGCAAGTGGACAAAAAAAAAAAAAAAACACCAGGAACAATCATGAAAAAAAAGAAAAGAAAAAAAAAAAGAAAAGAAAAATCTACAATATCTGGGAGGGGGCAATAAGAGAAAAGAGGTAGAGTAGGAGAATAATGATGGATTATAATGTGAAAAATGCAAAATGGAAAACAAGGAATGGTGTTAACCACGAGAAAGAAAATAAATTAATAAATAAAAATGAGAACCAGGAACAGGGAAGAAAGAAAAAAGCTGAAAACTAGAACTTGAGAAGGGAAGAATAAAGAATAATAATAAAAAGGATGAACAAAAAAAGAGCAATTATTCTAGTAATAATTTTAAAACAGACAAAAACAAACTAAAAAAAAAGGAAAAAATATGGGCAGGGTGGGCCAGAGCACATAGGCTCTGTCAGAGCACACAGACTGTAATGGAATTCCTGCCAGCCTAGAAGGTGGGTGAAGGTGAGGGATGGCTGCATCTCCATTCACCAAGAGGGTGTGGGTTATAAGAGTAACAAAGGAAATAACACACCTTTCCAGTCATTCATATCAGGAATGTCCTTGTGGTTCCTGGCAAGTGGAGCCTATTCTTAGGTCCCTGGAATCTGAGAGAATACTGTCACTTTAAATATCCAAAATGGTTGAAACACTTGTAAACATTCAAAATGGCTGCACCCTCCAGAGGGGCAGAAGTCCACAGCTCAGCCCATCTCCCTCTTCGCTGCTTCCCCTTTTATTCAGTAGCCACCAATCCTGTCCTGCATGCAGCCCCTGGCTAGCAGGGCTGATTTTTAGGTTAATTCTTAGGTCCTAACACCATTTGGCAATATCCAACCTGTCCCTGCCATCAGGATCACTGACAGACTACAGCTCTGTATGTCTCCTTTTTTGGTGTTTTCATGCAGGTTCTTCTACTATTTGGAGTTTAATCCACTTCTGTATCCTTCCTTTCAAAAGCTCAGGGCTCCAGGATTATCTTCTGTATCTGTGTTAATTGATTCCCCATTTATTTGTTGAAGAGAGTCTGTAAAGTTTGTCTGCTTATTCCACCATCTCACTGGAACCTGGAATTGATTTTTAAACTTTTTTAAATAACTGTTCTAGAAGGCTAAACATTTTAAAGCTTAAATAACCTGGGGATATTTGGTGCTAATCAAAAACTCTGAAGGGTGATAAAAAAGGAATGGCTAATAGGCCCACCTTTTCAAGGTGAAAGAACCATAAAATATAGTCAAACTGAAAGAGAAAAGAAATCTAAAGGCAAAATACAAACTATAGATCTGTCAGCTATGGAGTGACATTTTCTGTGAAAGTCTCCCATGCTCCCTGAATTGGGCAAAGACAGGAGCCTAGGAAGCCTGATAAATACGTAGCTGGTATTTCTACTTTCATTTTGATGAAGTTAGCTCCTCTCTAAGGTGTAGACTTAGAGTTATCTTCTACATTAGCTGACCCTAACCAGACTTTTGCAGCCACATTTCCCACTGACACCGGACAGATACTCTATTTGCTAGCCATTTAGAATTATTATTCACCATCCTCCAATCCTCCACCTTACTGACAATAATTCAAAAATGGTTGCAGCAGTATATTGACAGAGACCTTTCAGAAATGTAAGCTCGATTCAGAAGAACAAGGGATATCATTGCTGATGTTCAATGGATCTTAGCTGAAAGCAAAGAATACCAGAAAGATGTTTACTTATGTCTTATTGACTATGTAAAAGTATTCAATTGTGTGGATCAGAATACATTATGGGTAACATTGAGAGAATGGGAATTCTAGAACACTTGATTGTACTCATGAGGAACCTGTACATAGATCAGCAGGTTGTTGTTCGAACAGAACAAGGGGATACCACATGGTTTAAAATCAAGAAGGGAGTGTGTCAGGGTTGTATCCTTTCACTATACTTATTCAATTTGCATGCTGAGCAAATAATCTGTGAAGCTGGACTATATGAAGAAGAACGTGGCATCAGGATTGGAGAAAGACTCATTAACAACCTGCGATATGCAGATGACACAACTTTGCTTGCTGAAAGTGAGGATGACTTGAAGCACTTACTGATGAAGATTAAAGAAGTAGGGATTATACCTCAGTATAAAGAAAACAAAAATCGTCACAACTGGTCCAAGAAACAGCTTCATAGTGGATGAAGAAAAGATTGAAGTTGTCAGGAACTTCATATTACTTGGTTCTACAATCAACGGCAATGGAAGCAGCAGTCAACACATCACAAGACATATTGTACTGGGAAAATCTGCTGCAAAAAACCTCTTTCAAGTGATGAAAAGCAAGGATGTCTCCTTGAAGACTAAGTTGCACCTAACCCAAACCATGGTATTTTCAATCACCTCTTATGCATGTGGGAGCTGGAAATGGACATGGAAGACCAAAGAAGAGCTGATGCTTTTGAATTGTGGTATTGTTGAAGAATACTGAAAATACCATGGACTGCTAAAAGAACTAACAAATTCATCTTAGAAGAAGTTCAGCCAGAATGCTCCTTGGAAACAAGATGGCCAGTCTTCAACTAACCTACTTTGGTCATATTGTCAGAAGGGACCATTCCCTAGAGAAGGATATCATGCTTGGTAAAGTGGAGGGTCAATGAAAAAGGGGAAGGCCCTCAACAAGATAGATTGACAAAGTGACTGCCATGATAGCCTCAGGTATAGCAAGGATCGTGAGGCTGGCACAGCACTGGGCAGTGTTTCGTTCTGCTGTGCATAGGGTCGCTATGAGTTGGAGACAACTCGACAGCACCTAACTGCAACATGACAACAATCCTCCAAGCAGTCAGTGCGCTTTCACATTTCCAAATCTTTGTCTGTCTGTGCTTTGTGCCTACAGTATCTTCCCACAACACTTTGTCTCTGCCTCAAAAAAACAGTGCAGTTGTCACTTCTTCAGGGACACCTTTTCTCATGCTCCAGAGAGACTTGGTGCCTTCCTCCTTTTTGTTTCATTTGTTCACAAGGGCAGATGATCACAAATAAAACCCCCTCTAGATAATCTCCATTGTAGAGATCTGTCTTGTTTGTCACTCTTTCCATGGAGCCTGGCACAAGGCAATTTTCTCCAGTGTTTGCTGAATAAATGAAAGAATGGTAGTGTTTGAAGTAAACAGGGGAAAAAATACTCATGGTCATTTGTATTAAGTAGAAAGTGCTTCTTTTCATCCACATAACAAATGCCTATCCTTTTAGCCATCTAGCATCAAAATCAAGACTCACTTCTAGTAACTAAAAATAGTATAGCTTGCTCGTTGGATGCTGCTCACCACTGCCAATAAAGATATAAACAGGAGGAAACGCATAGTGGTTTTCAAACTGTGTTTCACAGAGCCCAAGCATTCCAGGCTGTACTATAGGGTAATGCAATGGTGAGAGGTACCCCAGAACTCTGAGGCCCCCATTTCAATCAGAGGAGCACCATGTTTATACATTTCATCACACAATTTTATTTTATAAGATAAACTTTTGTTTCTAAATTTTTTTAAAATAATTTTCCACCTAAGGGAATGCTGGCTTCCCCAATTCCCCATTCTAAGGGAAAATGCTTCTTGACACTTCTATAAAGTGGTAATGTTGGCTTGCAACTTGACCATTCTGTGGAGCCACTTTTGGTAATAATTTCCCTAAGAGGGAAATTCTGACTCAGGGTCAGAATAACAAATAAATCCAGGTTGGTTGCAAACATCTCTAGGGATCTCAGTTAGTTCTGAGAATTATTGTGTCTGTTCAAATGATGTGGACTTTGAAGCATTAGGCTTCTAATCACACTAGGTCAGTAACCCTAGTTTTGGCTCCACCCTGGAAAGGATCCCCAAGAAGAACTGTATTTATTAGCCAGCGCCATCCTTGCCATCGTTCATTCTATGAAAAAAATACTTCTGAGCACTTATTGCATGCCAGGCTCTGGGCTATGAAGAATAATTACAATACTGCCATAAAGGAGTTTTGAAGGAGGGTCCTCCTGTGTCCAGTGCTTCATTTCTGGCAGATGTTCCCCTCACTCCAGCTTCTACACAGGAAAAGAAAACTGTGGGCAGTGGGCAGCTGGCTATTATCAGCCACCAGCTTCCCCAGTTCCAGTAAAAAACAATTCATTAGGATTCAGTTCTGTGCTATATTGTGCCCAGAGAGAACTTTGTCCAAGAATGAGATTTTATTTTGGTTCCTACAAGCATGATTGCAGTACAATATCACCACATTCCGAGGAGACTCAGTCATAGAAAGGTTGACCACCCAAATGCAGCAAACTATTTTAAATTTTGCTTTAGTATTATCTGTTCTGAAGGTTTGTTTTTTTAGAAGCTAATGGAAGGTAGCCTAGAGAAAAATACCTACAGCTGAGTTTTATACTGGACCTCTTGTCAAAATTTAGCTTCCTCACAAGATCTCTGTCTTATATATACTAAAAGTTCTCTGGTGACATAGAATCACTAGAGGATTATTTCCATGCTATGTTTTAAGCCAAAGATTATTTCTAATGTCAAAAGCCCCTAAAAGCCATTTACCTAGGAATTTTTTATTGTAATAAATTTGTATATTTTTTTTTTTACTAATTAAATTTGTATTAAATTAAAGTTGTATTAAAAATGTTACTGGGTTAAATATATTAACCCAAGAATAGGCCTTACTGAAGTGTTTCCGTTGCTCCAAAGGGAATTAGCTATTTTAAAAAAAATTCTATCTATGACTCTTTTCCAATAATAAATGATCCATGATAATTTTTTCAAGAGTTGCACAAAATAGGAATCATAGGTGGCACAAACAGTCAAATACTTGGCTGCTTACCCAAAGGTTGGAAGTTTTAAATTTTTGCCTGGGAAGAAAGGCCTGGCAATTTCCAAAATGTCACAGTCACTGAAAACCTCCTGGAGCACAGTTCTACTGAAGTACGTGGGAATGCTATGGGTCACGATCAACTTAACAGCAGCTGTTATAAAACTCTATCATGATTATTTACTCAAAAGAAAACATTATGGTTGCATGATAGATATTAAACTCTTATTGTGATACTGGTTCTTTGTGCTATGATTGTTCTGTTAAGTTCTCGTGGCCAGATGGTCAATCAAAAGTTTTCCTGAACTCCCAAGGCTGATATTTAGCTAGATTTCACAGAGATGGCTTCAGTAATTCCTTATGACCAGCATCAATCGCAGCGGATGATGGAATTCATTCTAAATGGTTGATGCTATGATATAACACTTGATAAATATTTTTAATATCACCTCTCCTGAAATATAATATCACCTCTCCTGAAATATAATATTTTGTAATATTACATTAAAATATATTCTCTTCTTAATACTTTTATTATATTTTATGTATAATAAATAATCTAAATAAAT
>NW_006921712.1:3467207-3482317 GCF_000298275.1 Orycteropus afer afer
AAATGAGAATGAAAACAAAATATAACAAAATCTTTGGGACAGAGCAAAAGCAATGATCAGAGGACAATTTATAGCAATAAATGCATACATCAAAGAAAAAGAAGGAGCCAAATTCAACATCTTAATGCAACGTCTCCAACAACTAGAAAAAAAGCAGCAATAAATAAATAAATAAATAATCTAAAGTATTATATATTTTAGATATGATCAAACCAGTGGATTGATAACAAACGGAAGTATATCTTGATATCATATTCTATTTTCTCTTAAATATTTGATGTTTGACTAAATCCCCAAGCAATTGATTAAATAGTTTAACAGAATAAAAGTAAAAGTGAATAATCTGTCAGCTGAATCCTGTCATTTTATAAAGTTAACTCCCCTGGACCTTTCTCAGTCTTCATCATATAGCCTTTCATAGAAAGAATGAATAAGCAAACTATAGTCTACTGACATATATCTGTATCAAAGGAATACTATTCAACAATAAAGAAGAATGAAATAACAGTACATGCAAGAACACAGAAAAATCTCAAATGCATTGCCATGGGCTCTAGTCAAAAAAGTTTAAAAGTGGTTGGTCTAGTAAAAGAATCTAAATTAAAATGTTATTCATTGTAGGATTCTATTTAAATGACATTCTGGAAAAGGAAAAACTGTAAGAACAAAAAACAGACCTGAAGTTGCCTGGGGCTGGAGATAGGGTGGGAGTTTGACTACAAAGGGGGCCCAGGAAACTTTTGGGGCTGATAGATTGTGGTGTTGATTATACAATTGAATGAATTTGTCACAATTCATAGACATATGCACCTAAAAAAGATCAAGTGTACTTTATGTAAATTAGAACTAAATAAACTTGACTTTAAAAAACTGAACTATTATTCACAATGATGTCATTACAGATAAGGGGAGTTATATAACTACCTTTATTATAGCACAAGAAAACTGAGGATAAATTTACATTTGAGTAGAGGCAGAAAGTGAAACCTCAGAGAAGATTTGGAAATGGACTGATTATGTTGTTTGGTCTAAGACATGGTGGAAAGGCCGTACTTTGGAGTCTGACTGGGTTTGTTTCCAAGCTCTGTCACTAACTATATTGTTTGATTGTGTCCAACATACCTATTATCTTCTTAAAATTTCAATTTCTTTGTTTATTAAATGAGGTCATAGCTATATTTAAGTTATTATTAGCTAATATATGTGTAATAGACTTGATTCGTAAAAGACTTTTATGACAACAAATAACTTTTTATGGCAAGAAATAACTTCTTATTCCAGAATCTGGCTACTAATATCTATCCTTTCTCCCAGCTGTGTACCAGCCACAGGGACCCTCTGAACTGCACCAGAAAAGCAGCATAGCATGATAGCCCTAGGTTCACTCATTGTGTTAGTCTGGGCTTGTAATTTGTGTTCTCTATGCTTCAGGTGGGAGCTCTGGTAGCATAGTGCCTAAGGCACTTGACTGTTAACCAGAAGGCTGGCGGTTCAAACCCACCAGCCACTCCTCAGAAGGAAGGTTGGGCAATCCTACTTCCGTAGTGATACTGCCTCAGAAACCCAAGGAGGGGTCGTTATGAGTCAGGGCCAACTTGATGGCACATAACAACAACAACAACACATGCTTCAGGTACCTGATCTGTAAAATGAGGGTAAGATTAATATGTGCATAATAGAGTAATTGTGTGGGTTAAATGAGATAATGCATGTGAAGCTCTCAATTTTGATTCTGATGCAAAGCAGCCCTACAGGACAGAGTAGAACTGCCCCCTTAGGTTTCCAAGGCTGTAAATCTTTCTGGAAGCAGACTCTTTCATATTTCTCTCGCAGAGTGGCTAATGGGTTCAAACCACCAACCTTTTAGTTAGCAATCAAGTGCTTTAATACTACATCACCAGAGCTCCTTTTGATTTTTACTTAGAACATATTAAATACTTTGTAAATATCTATTATTGTTATTACCATAGTAGAATGGTTTTCAGGAGTTGAGTATGGTAGGGAAAAGATGGGCTATTAGAGGAAATAAAACCAAACTCACTGCCTTCAAGTTGATTCCAACTCATAGCAACCCCAAATGGGTTCCTGAGACAATAAATCTTTATGGAAGTAGATTGCCCCATATTCCTTCTGTAGAGCAGATGGTGGGTTTGAACTACCAACCTTCTGGTTAGCAGTCAAATGCATTAGGCACTGCACCACCAGAGCTCCTTATAACAGGAAATATGCTAAGAATTTTAATAGATCTCCTGGGGCCAACTTGATAGCTCTCTCTTTGTTTTTTTGTTTTTTAACTTTTAGTTGTCATTTGGGTGAAAATTTACAGAACAAATTTGTTTTCCATTCAACAGTTAATACACATTTTGTTTCATGACATTGATTGCAGTCCCCACAATATAACAGCTCTCTTCCCATTTCTTCTCTGTGGTTACCTTTTCCTTGTTTCCTTCTTTCCTATGCATTCCTGCCCTCTGAGCTATCTCCCTGTACAAATGCTACCCTTCTGATCTCCCACTCTTGATTGTTCTAAGGAGTGCAGCTACCTGGTGTGTTCACCTTGTAGGCCTGTCTGTTGTTTGACTGAAAATTAAAACACAGGAATGAGTCAAATTCCAAGCCTGAAGGATGTTGATAATTCTTTCTTAAAGACTGGTCACCTATGGGTCTTCTACTAAAGGAAGCATGTTGTTGTTGTTGTTATGTGCTGTCGAGTTGGACCCGACTCATAGCAACCTCCTTGGGTTTCTTTCTTTCTTTCTTTCTTTTTTAATTGTGATTTGGGTGAAAATTTACAGAGCAAATTCACATTCCATATAGCAGTTCACATACACTTTGTCTCATGACATTGACTACAATTTACCACAATGCAACAGCTTCCCTCCCACGTCCTCCTGATGGTTACCTCTTCCCTGTGTCCATCCCTCCATGCACTCCTGCCCCCTGAGCTGTCTCCCTGTGCATAAGCAGCCCTTCTTTCTCCCATGATTGTTCTCTCCAAGGAGTGTATCTACCTCAGGTAAATGTTCAACTCATATGGTTGTCTTTTGTTTGGCTGGAAGCCACAGGTGTGGGTTCAATTCCAGACCTGAAGGGCAGCTAGGGGCCATAGTCTCAGTGGTTCCACCCAGGCTCTATCAGACCAGCAAACCCAGTCCCCCTTCTTGGGTTTCTGAGGAAGTATCATTACAGAAATAGATTACCCAACCTTCCTTCGCAGGAGTGGCTGGTGTGTTTGAACCACCAGCCTTCTGGTTATCAGTCAAGGGCCTTAGCCACTACACTACCAGAGCTCCAAAAGAAGCATAGAGACTGATTGTTTTTTAAAATCATGGGCAGAGGTAGCTCTGAATTCAGTGAAATTCCTTTGTGACTGTCTTCTATATCACCTGTCAGTGTTCCTTTTTCTTTTTTCTAGTATTTAGGTTTGTAAACCATAAGTAATAGTCTGCCAATATATGTGCATTTTATTATTATTATTATTATTAGCAGAGGATTCTTAGATTTTGTCAGATTCTCAAAGTATCTGTAATCCCCCAAAATTATAAGAACCATTTTACTAGACAAACAGTTTTTGAAATTTTTTGACTGCAAAGCACTGTAAGAAATGCATTTTGTTTGGGGATTCTTATACAAACACACAAACATATATTCAGCTAGGTATTTAAAAACAGAAAAAAAAAATTCACAAAACAATACGCCTTTAACTACCAAACCAAACCAAACTCAACTGCCATTGAGTTGATTCTGACTCATAGTGACCCCCTTTGGGTTTCTGAGGTGGTAAATCTTTATGGAAGTAGATTGCCCAACCTTCCTTCCATGGAATGGCTGGTGGGTTTGAACTGCCAGCCTTCTGGTTAGCAGACAAATGGCTTAGGCACTATGCCACCAGTGCTCCTTTCCTTTTACTACAAGGTATGCATATTCTGATACTTTCTATTCTGTACTGTTCTACTCTAAAATATTCTTTAAAAAAAAAAATCTGGCCATGAACCACAAAACTGATTGAACATTCCACTAATAGGTCACTGATGTTTTTAAAAAACATCACATTACATAATATTTTGCATTTCAAATCTGCATCTGAGGTCCAAGAGGAGGAATTCTTTGTATTGTCTTTTGAATATTCTTATGCAAATGAATTTGAGGCTTTATCCACATAAAATCCAAAGAATCTGATCATATCTGTCAGTTTAGTCAAAAATTCTGTCAGTTTCATGAGGTCAGTCAAAACTATTCATTTGGTAAACCATCCTGTTGTCCTTGCAATTGTTTTCTTCTTTGTAATACTATGCAGTTCTACATGTTAATTCTCTCATAGTCATTATTGTATATTGGCTTAAATTATAGTTATTAGCTTACTGGTTTGCTCTCCTCTACTGAATTATAAACTCCTTGAATACATGATTGGTCTGTTCATCTATTAATGCCCATTTTCCTTATATAATTTACTTTTTAATAATTGTTAGTCTAATGGTGGATGAATGAATTTAACTAAGGAAGTAGGTTTGAACTATAATAATACTAATGACATCCATTGAGAAATCCTGCAGAGCAGTCTAATGTCTTTTTATCCTCCATAAATACTGTGTTTGCAAAATAAAGCATATCATTGGTGACCATAGGTCAAAATAAGAAGAAAACGTTTTACCATGATGTTTTATTTGTGAGGAGCTCTAGTGATTCATAGCTGGATAGTTTATGAGGATCAATGAAGGGCTGGAATTAATTACCTTCAATGCTGCTTCAGGTCACCGCCCCTAAGCCCTGTGCAATCATTAATCCACATAAATCACCAGAGAGGTCCTTGTTGTCTCTGAATCACCAATGCAAGGTCACGAAGATGAGTCCAGTGCAGTCCCATTGCCTTATGGCAAAACAAAAGTAGCATCCTTCTGACATTAGGACGTCAGGGAAATGTTTGTCTACTAGAATATTTTTTTCACCATTATTGAATGATATTTCCAGATTGGGATTTATAGGAAACTTTTACTCTTTCTAACTAAATGCAAAGGTTCCATTTGCAGATTCCCCCTCTACCACACACCCCCCGCCCCCAGAAAATATCAGAAGTACCTTTCCTTCATTAGAAAGAATGTCCTCTATAATTACTCTTCCAAAGTTTGATATTGTAAGAAATAGAGATGGCCAGTATTCCTTTAGAATAAGAGAAGACTAGGGGATAAAATCATTCTTCAAAAGGAGGTATCATTTTGCATGTATGGTACTGTTTCAGTGATGGCTAGCATTGATCTATGGGTGGATAGAAGGGAAGACAGGCTGAATGGTCAGGTATGTATACTCAGGTGGGCACATGCCCATGACTATGTACAGGGTTGGCAGATGATGTTTCTACAAGCATATTTGTATGTGCTATAAGAATGTGTGTGTATAGTAGAGCTGACAAGGGACAAGGTTGTGGTGGCTTCTTGGCCATAGCCAGCTACCCAAAGGGAGCAAGTAGTTGGACCTGTGGGCTCAGGACAATGACCACAGGGTACATCAAGCTCAACTGGCATAACATACTACACAAAAACATTGTTCTACATCCTACTTTGGTGAGTAGCAACTAGGGTCTTAAAAGATTGCAGGCAGTCAGTAGATGCAATGATGTGTCTCTCCTAGTTCAGAGCAAAGAAGAATGAAGAAAAGCAAAGATGCATGGAAACAATTAGTCCAAGGAAGTAGTAGACCATGTGATCCTCAGCCTATATGACCATGAAACCAGAAGAACTAGATGCTGCGTGGCTACCACTGTCAACCACTTGGAGGAGGGTCAGTAAAGGAGATCCTGGATAGAGTGGGAGAAGAATATGGAACAAAACTCAAAATTATTGAAAAAAAAGAGACAAGGTTTGCTGGTCCGAGAGAGCCTGGTGAGACCCCTGAGACTATGACCCCCACTTACCCTTTAGATCTGGAACTGAACTCACTACTGTGGCTTCCATCAGGTAGATATACTCCTTGGAGCACAGGAGAATAGAAGGGCAGTGTTTGCACAGAGAGATAGCTTGGGGGGCAGGAGTGCATGGGAGAGAAGAACACAGGGAAGAGGTAACTATGGGGAAGAAATGGGAAGACAGCTGTTATACTGTGGGAAATTGCAGTCAATGTCATGATATAAGGAGGTCTGGTGGCGTAGTGCCTAAGGAACTTGACTACTAACTAGAGTGCTAGAGGTTCAAACCCATTCCTCGGAAGGAAGGTTGGACAGTCTACTTCCATAGTGATACTACCTCAGAAACCCAGAAAGCATTTGCTATGAGTAGGATCTGACTCAACGGCAGTGAGTTTGGTTTGGGAGCTCTGGTGGCATAGTGTCTTAAGGCATTTGACTGCTTACCAGAAGGCTGGTGGTTCAAACCCCCCAGCCACTCTTCAGAAGGAAGGTTGGGCAATCTACTTCTGTAGAGTTACCACCTCGAAAACCCAAGAAAGGGTCGCTGTGAGTCAGGACTGACTCAACAGCAGTGACTTTTGTTTTTTTTGATGTCATGAATAAAGTATGTTTGAACTGCAGTGTGGAAAATGAATTTACTCTGTTAACTTTTACCCAAATCAGAATAAAAAAATTTAGAAAGGAGGTGTCATTGCTCTGTTGGAGTTGCAAAAGGAAAGATACAGTGAGTAGTAGCTGAAAACTCAGATAAAAAGATCATCCATTATGTGCAATTAAGATATATCATGATTTTTACCAATTTTAAAGATGCTCTCATCAAAGCATAGGTTTCCTTTGTGTGCCTCTTAACAGAAAATGTTTTCTTTCACTTTTAATAAACTTTTTAAAAGACTTTCAAATGCTTTTCAAAAATCTTCCTTAAGTGCTGTTTATGTATATACCCATGTGAGAAAAAAAAAAAAAACCCTAATTATATTCCTATAGCACATTTAAAGACATATTAAAAAATAAATCTATAGCTCTGGTGACGTAGTGCCTAAGGCATTTGACTGCTAACCAGAAGTCTGGCAGTTCAAACCCACCAGCTACTCCTTGGAAGGAAGATTGAGCAATCTACTTCCGTAATGATACTGCCTCACAAACCCAAGGAGGGGTCCTATGAGTTGGATCTGACTTAACAGCAGTGAGTTTGGTTTTTTGGGTTTTTTTATAATGCTGATAACTTTCTTTCTTTCCTCTGTGCTCCTAGGGATGTCACTTGATCTACCCTCCTATGTTCTTTCTAATTTTTTGTAGTTTAGCTGAGCACAGCATGTGTATTTTAAGCTGAGTAAAGCTAATTTCCGCTGAGGCTAGCTTGGATATTTTGATCATATGCTCCCTTTGGTTCCTCCTCATATGCAGATTTTAGTATTGCTATCTTCTGAGTGACATTCCACAGAAATTAGCCTCTTCCCTTCAGTGACTTGCCTTTGAGTAGGGCTCTGTGATGACTGTGTATTCAAGTTCAATTTATTAGCTCTTTTTTTAAGTAAAACAATACATTGTAATCCATTTTCTTCATGTGACACTTTGGTAATGCCTGGAAAACAGAACATCCACCTTTTGAAGGATTTATGATTTTACTCCTATATACACTAGGCATATATTCTTTTGTTTCAAGTGGATTTGATATATTCAATTGGGAATATTACATGACGGATGTGTGGTACAGGTGTGGAATGGACTGAAGAGAAAGGTATTACTAAATCTTCCTGCCTTCATGGTAGGAAAAGATGCATATTTGCCCCCACAGATAGGCAAGATGTGAGACCCTGACCTATTTGCCTAGTTCACATCAATCCTCGTTGTCTTTTGGATAAGGGCAAAAATTATAAACCACATCATAAAATACCAACATAGATTTAATAGGATATCATTTGAATGATCCATGTTTGTGTTAAAATTTGCATAAAATAGATAATCCTGGATGAAGCTGAACTTTCCTGTTTCTATGTCCTTTATATGCTGTTCTTTCCTTCTAGAATACTCTTCCTCTATTAAGTCTTAATCATGAGGAGTCATGCTCTTCTAGTGAAATTCTGCCTCAGAAATGTGACATTAAAGCCTTAGATAAGTTTGATATGTCAATCATCTTTAGAGTGTCTGTCTGATATGGTACTTAATTTCTCACAATTCACCTGTCTATAATAATGATAAATAGCATTCTTCTATCCATCTGCTCAGAGGAATGTGAATCCAAAATAGCTAGCTTATTTACTTCCCTGACATTTATTTTCTCATGTTTAAACATATGGATTATTATGGGTTCTGAGACTCTGAGCTGACAAGAAATTAGATTATGTGGCCCAGAATAATTCAAAAGGTTGGAAACAAAAAGAAATAATGCCAAATGAAATTATAATCCAAACCAATCCACTGTACCATTTCAGGATATAGACATCTGAATGACAGAGTGAGTCCTGGCTAAGTGTGTATTAGAAGGTAGGACAAAGGGTGTCAGGTCAATCCAAAGAAACCATTACAGTTATGGAGGTCAGGGGTTGCTGTTTTGGTTTTGTTTATTACCCTCCATAAGTATGGCTCAATTTTTTCATTCTTTTTATGCAAGGGGTTAGCACAACTTTCAGAAATCATTCACCTTCCCTTTCCCTAATTGTCATCTTTTACTTAATCAGCATGTTTTCATCCATCAATTAAAATTGCAGTGGGCAATTGAATTTGACCCAAGTTGGTAGTAACTAAGACTATCACCATCTGACAGCTGTTGGGTAGCCTATAAGAATCAGGCTGCTGGTTTCCATCCAGTTTTTAATGGAAATCTGTTTGCATTATTATGCAAATTTGATCAAACAGTTGTTGCATAAGTAATTTAGTATTGTTTTCAAGAAAGAGTTTTTGCTAATATCTGAGCAATTGCTCTTGTAAGACTTTAAATGCTGTTCAATAAATATTCTCTTTTATCTGTAACCTTAGCTATCTATTCATTTTCTTGCATTTATCTTACAAAATAGCCTGTTGGCCATCATTACTTCTTTTTCAGGCTGTGGCAGCAAGTGACCGCCTATGAGATGTCTCCAGGTCAATGTTACCCTACCTTTACATCAGGAGGGACATAAATGTGTGTTAGGGAGTATGAAAACCTCAATTTATGTATATCATTTTGTGTGTCTGTGTATCTTTCCACAGAGTCTGTCCATGCTTTCCATAAGAGTTCTCCAAAATAATAAGGACCACTGTTTTAAATTTTAGCTTTTCTCAGTTAGCCTATATTGCTGTTGTTGGCTACCATTGTGTTACAGAGTAGAACTGCTTCATAGAGTTTGCAAAGCTTTGACTTTTCAAGAGAAGATCACCAGGCCTGTCTTCTGAGGCACCTCTGGGTGGATTCCAACTGCCATTCTTTCAGCTAGTAGTCATACACTTTACCATTTTTGCTACCAGACTCTTCCTCCTCCAGGTCATACTTATTAGATTTATCTCTCCATTAATGCTTGTCTTCTCCTGTAAAATCAGTTCTTACAATGTATGCATAACTTTATCAGGAATCCAGGAAGGCTTTGTAGATGGGCCATTATTTGATTTAACTCTTTAATGAAGATTAGGTTTTAGCCAGGCACAATGAGGAGAGAATTTATAAAAAGATAGGAAATTACTGAGAAATCCTAAAGTCAGAACCCATGTTTGCAATCTGTAATTCACAGAATATAGTCCCTAGAAAGCTTAATATTGCATAAGTGGTAACAAAACCATTAATTCTGGCAACCTCTTCAGGCCTCATAATATGAAGTGATAGCAAAAAGAATTTTGGGGGCAACCAAATTAATGGTTTTCACCATAATGAAGCACAACCTTAAGGAGCAAGGGGTAAGCAGCAGAATTTTTATCCCATTCACTTTTAAAGGACCCAGTGACCTTGAAAAGAGAAAAGTGACTATAGGTGTTTCAGTAAATTAAGTCTAAAATGATGCTCCATTTCCAAAACTGAAGTGACTTCTTAAACTTGGCTCAGCCACCAAAAACTACAAACAGGAATTGTAAGGAGGTAAATATAAGAAGAAATGGACTATAGTGATATAATTAGCATCTGTTTGGAGCATTTCTTTCCTGGTTGTTGTTAAGAGGAAAACGACCTCTGTGCATTTTTGCATGAGGATGCTTTGTTCTGAAAAGCATGGTAGAATTTACTGCTGAGGTACTAAAACAAAGTGACATAATTAATCACTAATTATTTGTAAATGGCTTTCTGAAAATTGGATCCGTTCTTAAAAGGGATGGGGATAGAAGAGTTTACTTGACTGAGAACCTACTTCATAAAGAAAAATTTTAAAAGCACATTTCATTTCCTTTTAAGTGGGGATTTTTGAAAGCAATAACATGCTATAGTTATCTGTTTCATTTTGGCAAACTCTTGGTTACTGTCTCACATGATGTTGTTGTTGTTATATGCCGTGGAGTCAGACCCGACTCCTAGAGACCCCTCCTTGGGTTTCTGAGGTGGTATCACTACAGAAATAGATTGCCCAACCTTCCTTCTGAGGAGTGGCTGGTGGGTTTGAACCGCCAGCCTTCTGGTTAAGCAGTCACTATGCTACTAGAGCTCCTATATCATTCCTGTTATTCAAAGGAGTTGGCCAATTCTAAAATGGGAAAAAAAAGTTCATTTTGAAATAGTGTTTTTCCTTGTATCTCATGAAAAGCCCCTTGTGGTCCAAGCTAGAGTTAATATCATGCTTTATAGTGCTTTGCAATAAAGAAATATGAATAACAAACTGAAATTTTTCATGGAAACATTTGTTTGTTTGAAAATGCGGTTGCTATAATTATTTACCCTGGTAGGATTTATTGTGACAGTAGTTCAGTTGTGTATTTAAATTGGGTTGTACTAGTTTGACTTTTTAAAGTTTTTAATGAGAACTCCAGGCCTTATTCTAAGTATCTTGTGTATATTAAATCACTTACTCCCCACAAGAACCCTATAAGGTGGGTACAATTTTGATCTCCATTTGCAGGGAAAGAAACTGCTATCCACAGAGAACAAGTAATTTTTCTGAACACACTCTTACTGTGTAAACATTTGAATCCCTGAGGTCAAATTATTGGGATCACAACCTCAACCACGACTATGCCTCAAGGAGTTCCTGGGTGGCACAAATGGTTAAGCATTAGACTGCTAACTGAAAGCTTGATGGTTCAAAGCCATCCAGAGGCACCTTGGAAGAAAAGTTTGGTGTTGTTGTTGTGTGCCGTCGAGTCAAACCCGACTCATAGCGACCCCTCCTTGGGTTTCCGAGGCAGTATCACTACGGAAATAGGATTGCCCAACCTTCCTTCCGAGGAGTGGCTGGTGGGTTTGAACCGCCAGCCGTCTGGTTAGCAGGCAAGTGTCTTAGCCACTATGCTACCAGAGCTCTGCTTCCAAAAGGTCACATCCTGGAAAATGCTTCTACTCTGCACATGTGGCATCATAGCAGTGGGTACACTGCCTCAGGAATATCTGGGTGGTACAAATGGTTAAGAGCTTGGCTGCTAACTGAAGACCTGTCAGTTCAAGTCCATCTAGAGATGCCTCAAAAGAAAGACTTGCCTATCTAGTTCCAAAAAGTCAGCCATTGAAAACCATATGGTTTTACTCTGACATGCATTGGGTTGCCATGAGTCAGTCAGTGGCAACTGGTCTGATCTGGTCATACTGCCTCAAGAGAGAGGATATTCTCTCTCTTCCTGCTCTTGTTTCATTATGCTAGAAACTATATGTGACTAAAGAAGAGTTTTGGCATCTCCAAAAGATGTTTTTTGTTCAGAGCCCACAAATGGCTTAAGTGAATGTTCCTCTTTATTACCTTGAAAAAATGAAGAGAATGGGAGGTGGGAAACTTGTTAGGGCTGATTCGATCTTTCTTCCAATATGTTCAGTATTACATTATTACTAAGCAACAGTTATGCTGCCAGGGTGTGCATGCATGCACACACATGTTTTGCTTTAAATCAACAACTTAAACTAGAAAGGAAAGATAATATTTAAACAAATACACAAGATATCTGATCATGTCATTGGTCCATTAAATCATTTAAAGATGATTTGCCAAATAAACAGAGTTTATCCTAACAAAAGAAAAGAACCAAAAAAGGAAAAGAAAAACTAAAGAATGCATTTAAAGAATCTGCTAGAGTCTCATTTTTATGTGATTCTTAATGGCCAATGTGCAATTACATTCAAACAAACAAAAGAGTTTGATAACAGATCAATACAACCATTAACAAACCAGTCTTGAGATAGTAATGGGAAATATTTACCTGTTTCATTCCAATAGTAAGGCTTTTCTTACAAAAAAAAAAAATATTTGCATGAGAATGTCAAGTTAGAAGATATTTTATATTCTTTTGAAAATGAATTAAAAATTTCTGACTATTGACTGGCTCAGAAAACTTAACTCATCTTGTTGTTATGTATCATGGAGTTGATTTTCAACTCATAGTGACCCCATGGGATAGAGTAGAATTGTTTCATAGGATTTTCTAGACTGTAATCTCTACAGAAGATTGACTGGTGGTACAGTGGTTAACCTTCTCAGCTGCTAACCAAAAAGGGGGTGGTTCAAATCTACTCGCCTGCTCAGTGGGAGAAAAGACCTGGCAATCTGCTCTCATAAAGATTATCACCTAGAAAACCCTATGAGGCAGTTCTTCGCTGTGCTGTAGGATTTCTTTGAGCTGGAATTGATGCACAGGCAACAGGTTTGATTTTGATAATCTATAAGGAAGAAGATCACCAGGTCTTTCTCCTGTGGAGTTATTGGGTGAGTTAGAACTGCCAACCTTTGGCTAGCAGCCAAGCACTTAAGTGTTGCACCACCAGGGTTCCTTTACATCATGTTAGAGTGCCACAATTGGTTACTTATTGCATGTCCTACTCAAGCTCCTAATAGTCACACACACCTTGCCACCACAATCTGTGAGAAATACCAGTAGATAGGAAACTTCAGTTACTGGTCTCCTGAAGCACATATCACCTTACCAAGACTCTCAATCAAGTCTCTTCATCAGGAGGAAGACTGCAATGTCTTCATGACAGGACACTAAATAACCATGTTTTCAGAAAATAGAAAAATCTGAATGATTATATGGATATCTATCTATCTAGTTTGGTATCAGGAGCTCTGGTAGCATAGTGCCTAAGGCACTTAACTGCTAACCACAAGGCTGATGGTTCAAACCCACCAGCCACTCCTCAGAAAGAAGGTTGGGCAATCTACTTCCGTAGTGATACTGCCTCAGAAACCCAAGGAGGGGTCACTATGAGTCAAGTCTAACTCAATGGCACATAACAACAACAGTTTGGTATACAGGGATAAATTACATTCATTTTATAAAATATTAGGAGCTCTGGCAGCATAGTGCCTAAGGCACCTGACTGCTAACCAGAAGGCTGGTGGTTCAAACCCACCAACCACTCCTCAGAAGGAAGGTTGGACAATCCTACTTCTGTAGTGATATCGCCTCGGAAACCCAAGGAGTTGTCGCTATGAGTTGGGGCCTACTCAACAGCACATAACAACAACAACATATAAAATACTATAATTTTACAATATATGAAGTGAGAGTATGTGGGCTTTAAATGTATTTTTAAATTCAGAATAATTTCCTTTCCAAGTTATTGCTTTCCTTTTAGAAGAAATGTATAAACCATTTGATCTTTTTTGATAACTAACTAAGGCAAAGACTGCAAGTATTTTTTTTTACATAATATTTGTGGTTCTCCTCTCTATTGCTTATTCTTAGCTTAAAAAATTTTTATATTTGAAATATAATTTAGCATTTGTTGAAATTCATTATGTCACTTTTCAGAAAAATTATAAAAATAATACCTTTATTGAATATTTTATTGAAATAATTTATTGAATATCTACTCTGCTAAGAACTTCACATATTTTTTTTTTTCTGAATTATGGTTGTTGTTCTTAGTTGCCACTGAACCAAATAGCCCTATAAGATACCTTACAGTTGATTTTTTTAAAAAGAAAAAAGCTTAGGAAGATTAATTAATTTACTTATATTTATTCTAATGACACATCATTATAGTAATTTACTTGGCATGTTCCCTTCTCCCTCTCTTTCTCCACTGTTCCTGGAGAACATGCACCTGTGTACTGCATAACCACATTCCCTCTACCCTAACTGATGAAAATGGGAATAGGTAGCTCACCTAGGAAGTCTCATGGTTAAGCCAGGCTGAGCCAATCAGATCCTCTCTGTCATTAATATTGAACTAAATGATACAAACTTAGTTACTGAGAAGTTAGCTGTGGTCCAGATATGGCGAGTGGACTAAATCTATCTTTGGGGCTAGATGAGTAAGACAAGAAAGAAGAAAAATGAGTGCATGAGATAGCTGGAGCAAAAACAGAAAGAAAAGCGAAAGTATTAGAGATGAGAGGTAAATGAGGAAAATACAGAGGACAGCCTTAGGTTACAGTCCTCCGGAAGTCCAGCTGTATTTATATTCCAAAGCTCCAGTTGTTAAAGTGCCTGTTATTTCCAATCATGAATGCCTCCCTCCTCCTGAGCTAGCTTGCATGGATTTACAGTAGTTGTCACCAGAAGAACTTTAATGGGAACCATCACATGGAAGGTATTCTGTATAGTATGGCTGTTGGTTAGGACATTTTTAAGAGTAATAGGAGATATGATTTATGGCCAATGTGAAGGTCCTTGAATAATTTAAATATATATATGTATGCTTTGTAAGAAATCTCTGAAGGTTTTCAAGAGGAAGTGATCTGACTTGAGCTTTAAAAAATATCGCTATACATTCTGCACAATTGGCTGTGAGGCAGTGGCTGCATTGAGCAGAAACTTGATTCAAAATGTGTAATACAGTTTATAAATGTTCATAATTTCAAATTTCTACAGAGATGAGGATGTTCTTGGCATTTTGCTTTAATTACTCCTTTAGGCTTAAGTTCTGTGAAGAAAGCCTCAGAGAAATGAACCTTATTGAGATAAGAGTGTGAAGATTTGGTGTCCATTATCCTCAGACGTAAATGAGCTCTGGTGGTGCTGTGGTTAAGACATTGGGCTGCTCAATCATGGGAGAAGGAAGGGCTGCTTATGCACAGGGAGATAGCTCAGGGTACAGAAGAGTATGAAGGGATGGACACTGGGAGGAGGTAACTATGGGGAGGAAGTAGGAGGGGAGCTGCTGCATTGT